>NW_027122320.1:0-374093 GCF_030686945.1 Centruroides vittatus
CAGAAACATTAGAAAAAATCGGAAAATTATTTTTCCTATTATTCAAAAGTCTATCGCATCTACGAAAAAAAGTTACATATGTAGGGTCAACTGCTATATACGGTTGAACGCGGGACATTGTGCAGAATCCGGGGACACTAAAATTATAAATCTATCTTATTAAGTTTTTAAGATATTACAAGAAACATTAGAAAAAATCGGAAAATTATTTTTCCTATTATTCAAGGGTCTATCGCATCTACGAAAAAAAGTTACATATGTAGGGTCAACTGCTATATACGGTTGGACGCGGGACATTGTGCAGAATCCGCCGACACCAAAATTATCAATCTATCTTATTAAGTTTTTAAGATATTACCAGAAACATTAGAAAAAATCGGAAAATTATTTTTCCTATTATTCAAGAGTCTATCGCATCTACGAAAAAAAGTTACATATGTAGGGTCAACTGCTATATACGGTTGGACGCGGGACATTGTGTAGAATCCGGGAACACAAAAATTGTCATCCTATCTTATTAAGTTTATAAGATATTACAAGAAACATTAGAAAAAATTGAAAATTTATTTTTCCTGTTATTCAAGGGTCTATCGCATCTACGAAAAAAAGTTACATATGTAGGGTCAACTGCTATATACGGTTGGACGCGGGACATTGTGCAGAATCCGCGGACACCAAAATTATCAATCTATCTTATGAAGTTTTCGAGATATTACCAGAAACATCAGAAAAAATCGGAAAATTATTTTTCCTGATATTTAAGGGTCTATCGCATCTACGAAAAAAAGTTACATATGTAGGGTCAACTGCTATATACGGTTGGACGCGGGACATTGTGCAGAATCCGGGGACACCAAAATTATCATCCTATCTTATTAAGTTTATAAGATATTACAAGAAACATTAGAAAAAATTGAAAATTTATTTTTCCTGTTATTCAAGGGTCTATCGCATCTACGAAAAAAAGTTACATATGTAGGGTCAACTGCTATATACGGTTGGACGCGGGACATTGTGCCGAATCTGCTGACACAAAAATTATCATCCTATCTTATTAAGTTTTCAAGATATTACAAGAAACATTAGAAAAAATCAGAAATTAATTTTTCCTGTTATTCAAAGGTCTATCGCATCTACGAAAAAAAGTTACATATGTAGGGTCAACTGCTATATACGGTTGGACGCGGGACATTGTGCAGAATCCGCGGACACCAAAATTATGAATCTATCTTATGAAGTTTTCGAGATATTACCAGAAACATCAGAAAAAATCGGAAAATTATTTTTCCTGATATTTAAGGGTCTATCGCATCTACGAAAAAAAGTTACATATGTAGGGTCAACTGCTATATACGGTTGGACGCGGGACATTGTGCAGAATCCGGCGACACCAAAATTATCATCCTATCTTATTAAGTTTTCAAGATATTACAAGAAACATTAGAAAAAATCGGAAAATTATTTTTCCTGATATTCAAGGGTCTATCGCATCTACGAAAAAAAGTTACATATGTAGGGTCAACTGCTATATACGGTTGGACGCGGGACATTGTGCCAGAATCTGCTGACACAAAAATTATCATCCTATCTTATTAAGTTTTCAAGATATTACAAGAAACATTAGAAAAAATCAGAAATTAATTTTTCCTGATATTCAAAGGTCTATCGCATCTACGAAAAAAAGTTACATATGTAGGGTCAACTGCTATATACGGTTGGACGCGGGACATTGTGCAGAATCCGCGGACACCAAAATTATGAATCTATCTTATGAAGTTTTCGAGATATTACCAGAAACATCAGAAAAAATCGGAAAATTATTTTTCCTGATATTTAAGGGTCTATCGCATCTACGAAAAAAAGTTACATATGTAGGGTCAACTGCTATATACGGTTGGACGCGGGACATTGTGCAGAATCCGCGGACACCAAAATTATGAATCTATCTTATGAAGTTTTCGAGATATTACCAGAAACATCAGAAAAAATCGGAAAATTATTTTTCCTGATATTTAAGGGTCTATCGCATCTACGAAAAAAAGTTACATATGTAGGGTCAACTGCTATATACGGTTGGACGCGGGACATTGTGCAGAATCCGGCGACACCAAAATTATCATCCTATCTTATTAAGTTTATAAGATATTACAAGAAACATTAGAAAAAATTGAAAATTTATTTTTCCTGTTATTCAAGGGTCTATCGCATCTACGAAAAAAAGTTACATATGTAGGGTCAACTGCTATATACGATTGGACGCGGGACATTGTGCAGAATCCGCCGACACCAAAATTATCAATCTATCTTATTAAGTTTTTAAGATATTACCAGAAACATTAGAAAAAATCGGAAAATTATTTTTCCTATTATTCAAGGGTCTATCGCATCTACGAAAAAAAGTTACATATGTAGGGTCAACTGCTATATACGGTTGGACGCGGGACATTGTGCAGAATCCGGGGACACCAAAATTATCATCCTATCTTATTAAGTTTATAAGATATTACAAGAAACATTAGAAAAAATCGAAAATTATTTTTCCTGTTATTCAAGGGTCTATCGCATCTACGAAAAAAAGTTACATATGTAGGGTCAACTGCTATATACGGTTGGACGCGGGACATTGTGCAGAATCCGCCGACACCAAAATTATCAATCTATCTTATTAAGTTTTTAAGATATTACCAGAAACATTAGAAAAAATCGGAAAATTATTTTTCCTATTATTCAAGGGTCTATCGCATCTACGAAAAAAAGTTACATATGTAGGGTCAACTGCTATATACGGTTGGACGCGGGACATTGTGCAGAATCCGCGGACACCAAAATTATGAATCTATCTTATGAAGTTTTCGAGATATTACCAGAAACATCAGAAAAAATCGGAAAATTATTTTTCCTGATATTTAAGGGTCTATCGCATCTACGAAAAAAAGTTACATATGTAGGGTCAACTGCTATATACGGTTGGACGCGGGACATTGTGCAGAATCCGGCGACACCAAAATTATCATCCTATCTTATTAAGTTTATAAGATATTACAAGAAACATTAGAAAAAATTGAAAATTTATTTTTCCTGTTATTCAAGGGTCTATCGCATCTACGAAAAAAAGTTACATATGTAGGGTCAACTGCTATATACGGTTGGACGCGGGACATTGTGCAGAATCCGCGGACACCAAAATTATGAATCTATCTTATGAAGTTTTCGAGATATTACCAGAAACATCAGAAAAAATCGGAAAATTATTTTTCCTGTAGTCCAAAAGTCTATCGCAATCTACGAAGAAAAAGTTACGTAGTGTAGGGTCAACCGTTATACTACGGTTTTGACGCGGATCATGTGGTCCGGATGCGAGCGACACCAAAAGTTAGCATCCTACTCTATTCAAGTTGTCTCAGATATTACAGAAACATTCAGAAAGAAATCGAACATTATTTGCCTACATGTTTCAGGAATCTATCGCATCTACGTAAAAAAGTTACGTATGTAAGGGTCATACTGCTTAATACGTTGTGGACGCGGGACATTGTGCAGAATCCGCGTGACACCAAAATTATGAATCTATCTTATGAAGTTTTCGAGATATTACAAGAAACATCAGAAAAAATCGGAAAATTATTTTTCCTGATATTTAAGGGTCTATCGCATCTACGAAAAAAAGTTACATATGTAGGGTCAACTGCTATATACGGTTGGACGCGGGACATTGTGCAGAATCCGGGACACCAAAATTATGAATCTATCTTATGAAGTTTTCGAGATATTACCAGAAACATCAGAAAAAATCGGAAAATTATTTTTCCTGATATTTAAGGGTCTATCGCATCTACGAAAAAAAGTTACATATGTAGGGTCAACTGCTATATACGGTTGGACGCGGGACATTGTGCAGAATCCGGGGACACCAAAATTATCATCCTATCTTATTAAGTTTTCAAGATATTACAAGAAACATTAGAAAAAATCGGAAAATTATTTTTCCTGATTATTCAAGGTCTATCGCATCTACGAAAAAAAGTTACATATGTAGGGTCAACTGCTATATACAATTGGACGCGGGACATTGTGCAGAATCCGCCGACACCAAAATTATCAATCTATCTTATTAAGTTTTTAAGATATTACAAGAAACATTAGAAAAATTCGGAAAATTATTTTTCCTATTATTCAAGGGTCTATCGCATCTACGAAAAAAAGTTACATATGTAGGGTCAACTGCTATATACGGTTGGACGCGGGACATTGTGCAGAATCCGCGGACACCAAAATTATCATCCTATCTTATTAAGTTTTCAAGATATTACAAGAAACATTAGAAAAAATCGGAAAATTATTTTTCCTGATATTTAAGGGTCTATCGCATCTACGAAAAAAAGTTACATATGTAGGGTCAACTGCTATATACGGTTGGACGCGGGACATTGTGCAGAATCCGCCGACACCAAAATTATCAATCTATCTTATTAAGTTTTTAAGATATTACAAGAAACATTAGAAAAAATCGGAAAATTATTTTTCCTGTTATTCAAGGGTCTATCGCATCTACGAAAAAAAGTTACATATGTAGGGTCAACTGCTATATACGGTTGGACGCGGGACATTGTGCAGAATCCGCCGACACCAAAATTATCAATCTATCTTATTAAGTTTTTAAGATATTACCAGAAACATTAGAAAAAATCGGAAAATTATTTTTCCTATTATTCAAGGGTCTATCGCATCTACGAAAAAAAGTTACATATGTAGGGTCAACTGCTATATACGGTTGGACGCGGGACATTGTGCAGAATCCGGGGACACTAAAATTATCATCCTATCTTATTAAGTTTTTAAGATATTACAAGAAACATTAGAAAAAATCGGAAAATTATTTTTCCTATTATTCAAGGGTCTATCGCATCTACGAAAAAAAGTTACATATGTAGGGTCAACTGCTATATACGGTTGGACGCGGGACATTGTGCAGAATCCGCCGACACCAAAATTATCAATCTATCTTATTAAGTTTTTAAGATATTACCAGAAACATTAGAAAAAATCGGAAAATTATTTTTCCTATTATTCAAGGGTCTATCGCATCTACGAAAAAAAGTTACATATGTAGGGTCAACTGCTATATACGGTTGGACGCGGGACATTGTGCAGAATCCGGGACACAAAAATTGTCATCCTATCTTATTAAGTTTATAAGATATTACAAGAAACATTAGAAAAAATTGAAAATTTATTTTTCCTGTTATTCAAGGGTCTATCGCATCTACGAAAAAAAGTTACATATGTAGGGTCAACTGCTATATACGGTTGGACGCGGGACATTGTGCAGAATCCGCGGACACCAAAATTATGAATCTATCTTATGAAGTTTTCGAGATATTACCAGAAACATCAGAAAAAATCGGAAAATTATTTTTCCTGATATTTAAGGGTCTATCGCATCTACGAAAAAAAGTTACATATGTAGGGTCAACTGCTATATACGGTTGGACGCGGGACATTGCGCAGAATCCGGGGACACTAAAATTCTCATCCTATCTTATTAAGTTTTCAAGATATTACAAGAAAAATTAGAAAAAATCGGAAAATTATTTTTTCTATTATTCAAGGGTCTATCGCATCTACGAAAAAAAGTTACATATGTAAGGTCAACTGCTATATACGGTTGGACGCGGGACATTGTGCAGAATCCGGGGACACTAAATTTCTCATCCTATCTTATTAAGTTTTTAAGATATTACAAGAAACATTAGAAAAAAATCAGAAAATTATTTTTCCTGTTATTCAAAAATCTATCGCATCTACGAAAAAAAGTTACATATGTAGGGTCAACTGCTATATACGGTTGGACGCGGGACATTGTGCCGAATCCGGGGACACCAAAATTATGAATCTATCTTATTAAGTTTTTAAGATATTACCAGAAACATTAGAAAAAATCGGAACATTATTTTTCCTGTTTTTCAAAAATCTATCGCATCTACGAAAAAAAGTTACATATGTAGGGTCAACTGTTATATACGTTTGGACGCGGAACATTGTACCGAATCCGAGGACACTAAAATTATGAATCTATCTTATTAAGTTTTTAAGATATTACCAGAAACATTAGAAAAAATCGGAACATTATTTTTCCTGTTTTTCAAAAATCTATCGCATCTACGAAAAAAAGTTACGTATGTAGGGTCAACTGTTATATACGTTTGGACGCGGGACATTGTACCGAATCCGAGGACACCAAAATTATGAATTTATCTTATTAAGTTTTTAAGATATTACCAAAAACATTAGAAAAAATCGGAAAATTATTTTTCCTGTTATTCAAAGGTCTATCGCATCTACGAAAAAAAGTTACATATGTAGGGTCAACTGCTATATACGGTTGGACGCGGGACATTGTGCAGAATCCGCGGACACCAAAATTATGAATCTATCTTATGAAGTTTTCGAGATATTACCAGAAACATCAGAAAAAATCGGAAAATTATTTTTCCTGATATTTAAGGGTCTATCGCATCTACGAAAAAAAGTTACATATGTAGGGTCAACTGCTATATACGGTTGGACGCGGGACATTGTGCAGAATCCGGGACACCAAAATTATCATCCTATCTTATTAAGTTTTTAAGATATTACAAGAAACATTAGAAAAAATCGGAAAATTATTTTTCCTGTTATTCAAGGGTCTATCGCATCTACGAAAAAAAGTTACATATGTAGGGTCAACTGCTATATACGGTTGGACGCGGGACATTGTGCAGAATCCGCCGACACCAAAATTATGAATCTATCTTATGAAGTTTTCGAGATATTACCAGAAACATTAGAAAAAATCGGAAAATTATTTTTCCTATTATTCAAGGGTCTATCGCATCTACGAAAAAAAGTTACATATGTAGGGTCAACTGCTATATACGGTTGGACGCGGGACATTGTGCTGAATCCGGGGACACCAAAATTCTCATCCTATCTTATTAAGTTTTTAAGATATTACAAGAAACATTAGAAAAAATCGGAAAATTATTTTCCTTATTATTCAAGGGTCTATCGCATCTACGAACAAAAGTTACATATGTAGGGTCAACTGCTATATACGGTTGGACGCGGGACATTGTGCAGAATCCGCGGACACCAAAATTATGAATCTATCTTATGAAGTTTTCGAGATATTACCAGAAACATCAGAAAAAATCGGAAAATTATTTTTCCTGATATTTAAGGGTCTATCGCATCTACGAAAAAAAGTTACATATGTAGGGTCAACTGCTATATACGGTTGGACGCGGGACATTGCGCAGAATCCGGGGACACCAAAATTATCAATCTATCTTATTAAGTTTTTAAGATATTACAAGAAACATTAGAAAAAATCGGAAAATTATTTTTCCTATTATTCAAGGGTCTATCGCATCTACGAAAAAAAGTTACATATGTAAGGTCAACTGCTATATACGGTTGGACGCGGGACATTGTGCAGAATCCGCCGACACCAAAATTATCAATCTATCTTATTAAGTTTTTAAGATATTACCAGAAACATTAGAAAAAATCGGAAAATTATTTTTCCTATTATTCAAGGGTCTATCGCATCTACGAAAAAAAGTTACATATGTAGGGTTAACTGCTATATACGGTTGGACGCGGGACATTGTGCTGAATCCGGGGACACCAAAATTCTCATCCTATCTTATTAAGTTTTTAAGATATTACAAGAAACATTAGAAAAAATCGGAAAATTATTTTTCCTATTATTCAAGGTTCTATCGCATCTACGAACAAAAGTTACATATTTAGGGTCAACTGCTATATACGGTTGGACGCGGGACATTGCGCAGAATCCGGGACACTAAAATTATGAATCTATCTTATGAAGTTTTCGAGATATTACCAGAAACATCAGAAAAAATCGGAAAATTATTTTTCCTGATATTTAAGGGTCTATCGCATCTACGAAAAAAAGTTACATATGTAGGGTCAACTGCTATATACGGTTGGACGCGGGACATTGTGCAGAATCCGGGGACACTAAAATTCTCATCCTATCTTATTAAGTTTTTAAGATATTACAAGAAACATTAGAAAAAATCGGAAAATTATTTTTCCTGTTATTCAAGGGTCTATCGCATCTACGAAAAAAAGTTACATATGTAGGGTCAACTGCTATATACGGTTGGACGCGGGACATTGTGCAGAATCCGCGGACACCAAAATTATCAATCTATCTTATTAAGTTTTTAAGATATTACCAGAAACATTAGAAAAAATCGGAAACATTATTTTTCCTGTTTTTCAAGAATCTATCGCATCTACGAAAAAAAGTTACATATGTAGGGTCAACTGTTATATACGGTTGGACGCGGGACATTGTACCGAATCCGAGGACACCAAAATTATGAATCTATCTTATTAAGTTTTTAAGATATTACCAAGAAACATTAGAAAAAATCGGAAAATTATTTTTCCTGTTATTTAAGGGTCTATCGCATCTACGAAAAAAAGTTACATATGTAGGTCAACTGCTATATACGGTTGGACGCGGGACATTGTGCCGAATCTGCTGACACCAAAATTATCATCCTATCTTATTAAGTTTTCAAGATATTACAAGAAACATTAGAAAAAATCAGAAATTTATTTTTCCTGTTATTCAAGGGTCTATCGCATCTACGAAAAAAAGTTACATATGTAGGGTCAACTGCTATATACGGTTGGACGCGGGACATTGTGCAGAATCCGGCGACACCAAAATTATCAATCTATCTTATTAAGTTTTTAAGATATTACCAGAAACATTAGAAAAAATCGGAAAATTATTTTTCCTGTTATTCAAGGGTCTATCGCATCTACGAAAAAAAGTTACATATGTAGGGTCAACTGCTATATACGGTTGGACGCGGGACATTGTGCAGAATCCGGCGACACCAAAATTATCAATCCTATCTTATTAAGTTTTTAAGATATTACAAGAAACATTAGAAAAAATCGGAAAATTATTTTTCCTGTTATTCAAGGGTCTATCGCATCTACGAAAAAAAGTTACATATGTAGGGTCAACTGCTATATACGGTTGGACGCGGGACATTGTGCAGAATCCGCGGACACCAAAATTATGAATCTATCTTATGAAGTTTTCGAGATATTACCAGAAACATCAGAAAAAATCGGAAAATTATTTTTCCTGATATTTAAGGGTCTATCGCATCTACGAAAAAAAGTTACATATGTAGGGTCAACTGCTATATACGGTTGGACGCGGGACATTGTGCAGAATCCGGGGACACCAAAATTATCATCCTATCTTATTAAGTTTTCAAGATATTACAAGAAACATTAGAAAAAATCGGAAAATTATTTTTCCTGTTATTCAAGGGTCTATCGCATCTACGAAAAAAAGTTACATATGTAGGGTCAACTGCTATATACGGTTGGACGCGGGACATTGTGCAGAATCCGGGGACACAAAATTATCATCCTATCTTATTAAGTTTTTAAGATATTACAAGAAACATTAGAAAAAATCGGAAAATTATTTTTCCTATTATTCAAGGGTCTATCGCATCTACGAAAAAAAGTTACATATGTAGGGTCAACTGCTATATACGGTTGGACGCGGGACATTGTGCAGAATCCGGCGACACCAAAATTATCAATCTATCTTATTAAGTTTTTAAGATATTACCAGAAACATTAGAAAAAATCGGAAAATTATTTTTCCTGTTATTCAAGGGTCTATCGCATCTACGAAAAAAAGTTACATATGTAGGGTCAACTGCTATATACGGTTGGACGCGGGACATTGTGCTGAATCCGGGGACACCAAAATTCTCATCCTATCTTATTAAGTTTTTAAGATATTACAAGAAACATTAGAAAAAATCGGAAAATTATTTTTCCTATTATTCAAGGGTCTATCGCATCTACGAAAAAAAGTTACATATGTAGGGTCAACTGCTATATACGGTTGGACGCGGGACATTGTGCAGAATCCGCGGACACCAAAATTATGAATCTATCTTATGAAGTTTTCGAGATATTACCAGAAACATCAGAAAAAATCGGAAAATTATTTTTCCTGATATTTAAGGGTCTATCGCATCTACGAAAAAAAGTTACATATGTAGGGTCAACTGCTATATACGGTTGGACGCGGGACATTGTGCAGAATCCGGGGACACCAAAATTATCATCCTATCTTATTAAGTTTTTAAGATATTACAAGAAACATTAGAAAAAATCGGAAAATTATTTTTCCTGTTATTCAAGGGTCTATCGCATCTACGAAAAAAAGTTACATATGTAGGGTCAACTGCTATATACGGTTGGACGCGGGACATTGTGCTGAATCCGGGGACACCAAAATTCTCATCCTATCTTATTAAGTTTTTAAGATATTACAAGAAACATTAGAAAAAATCGGAAAATTATTTTTCCTATTATTCAAGGGTCTATCGCATCTACGAAAAAAAGTTACATATGTAGGGTCAACTGCTATATACGGTTGGACGCGGGACATTGTGCAGAATCCGGTGACACCAAAATTATGAATCTATCTTATGAAGTTTTCGAGATATTACCAGAAACATCAGAAAAAATCGGAAAATTATTTTTCCTGATATTTAAGGGTCTATCGCATCTACGAAAAAAAGTTACATATGTAGGGTCAACTGCTATATACGGTTGGACGCGGGACATTGTGCAGAATCCGGGGACACTAAAATTCTCATCCTATCTTATTAAGTTTTTAAGATATTACAAGAAACATTAGAAAAAATCGGAAAATTATTTTTCCTATTATTCAAGGGTCTATCGCATCTACGAAAAAAAGTTACATATGTAGGGTCAACTGCTATATACGGTTGGACGCGGGACATTGTGCAGAATCCGGGGACACTAAAATTATCAATCTATCTTATTAAGTTTTTAAGATATTACAAGAAACATTAGAAAAAATCGGAAAATTATTTTTCCTATTATTCAAGGGTCTATCGCATCTACGAAAAAAAGTTACATATGTAGGGTCAACTGCTATATACGGTTGGACGCGGGACATTGTGCAGAATCCGCCGACACCAAAATTATCAATCTATCTTATTAAGTTTTTAAGATATTACCAGAAACATTAGAAAAAATCGGAAAATTATTTTTCCTATTATTCAAGGGTCTATCGCATCTACGAAAAAAAGTTACATATGTAGGGTCAACTGCTATATACGGTTGGACGCGGGACATTGTGCCGAATCCGGGACACCAAAATTATGAATCTATCTTATTAAGTTTTTAAGATATTACCAGAAACATTAGAAAAAATCGGAAAATTATTTTTCCTGTTATTCAAGGGTCTATCGCATCTACGAAAAAAAGTTACATATGTAGGGTCAACTGCTATATACGGTTGGACGCGGGACATTGTGCAGAATCCGGCGACACCAAAATTATGAATCTATCTTATTAAGTTTTTAAGATATTACCAGAAACATTAGAAAAAATCGGAACATTATTTTTCCTGTTTTTCAAAAATCTATCGCATCTACGAAAAAAAGTTACGTATGTAGGGTCAACTGTTATATACGTTTGGACGCGGGACATTGTACCGAATCCGAGGACACCAAAATTATGAATTTATCTTATTAAGTTTTTAAGATATTACCAAAAACATTAGAAAAAATCGGAAAATTATTTTTCCTGTTATTCAAGGGTCTATCGCATCTACGAAAAAAAGTTACATATGTAGGGTCAACTGCTATATACGGTTGGACGCGGGACATTGTACCGAATCCGGGGACACCAAAATTATGAATCTATCTTATTAAGTTTTTAAGATATTACCAGAAACATTAGAAAAAATCGGAAAATTATTTTTCCTGTTATTCAAGGGTCTATCGCATCTACGAAAAAAAGTTACATATGTAGGGTCAACTGTTATATACGGTTGGACGCGGGACATTGTACCGAATCCGAGGACACCAAAATTATGAATCTATCTTATTAAGTTTTTAAGATATTACCAGAAACATTAGAAAAAATCGGAAAATTATTTTTCCTGTTATTCAAGGATCTATCGCATCTACGAAAAAAAGTTACATATGTAGGGTCAACTGCTATATACGGTTGGACGCGGGACATTGTACCGAATCCGAGGACACCAAAATTATGAATCTATCTTATTAAGTTTTTAAGATATTACCAAAAACATTAGAAAAAATCGGAAAATTATTTTTCCTGTTATTCAAGGGTCTATCGCATCTACGAAAAAAAGTTACATATGTAGGGTCAACTGCTATATAGCGTTGGACGCGGGCATTGTGCAGAATCCGGTGACACTAAAATTATGAATCTATCTTATTAAGTTTTTAAGATATTACCAGAAACATTAGAAAAAATCGGAAAATTATTTTTCCTGTTTTTCAAAAGTCTATCGCATCTACGAAAAAAAGTTACATATGTAGGGTCAACTGCTATATACGGTTGGACGCGGGACATTGTGCAGAATCCGGGGACACCAAAATTATGAATCTATCTTATTTAATTTCATTGACAAACACCATAAAATCACATACATTATAAAAATATTCATTTTAAATACTCACAATATACAGTACGCATGCACTGAAAAAATTAGCAAGTACACAGAACTCGCCCAGGGAATAAGGCATCTGTGAAGGATGGGTAGGATGCTTATTGTTCCTTTGTTTTCTCCTCTACAGGTGTCATACCACACACATTACACAAAAGTCTGGGCACATTACAATTGAATAGAAACACGTACATCACACTACAGAAGGCCACTATATTGAGTACATGTCATATTGTGAGAAAATTCCTGAATACAGAAACACACACTGATACACTTCATTAATTTCTGTTCTGGTTACTATGCCTTGACTTTGGTCCGGCATAGTACACAGCCACCGGTGTTAACTGAGTACATCTTATTTAACCCAACATAATAATAATAATAATAATAATAATCAGTGCAGAGCCCAAACGGTAAGGAATTGAAAGTTTGAAATTTGGTATACAGTTAGGGTACGTCACGGGGACGCACACTAAGAAGGGATTTTCGAAATTTCTCCTTACGGGGAAACAGGGGCAGACTGGCCAAGTGAAAAATGTGAAAAATTCCACACGGGCCGTATACAATTTAGTCTGTTTTTCTAAATATGTACAGTACTGTACATAATATACCGTTTTGTTCGGTTTTATTTTTAAAAAATTTCATTTACTGTATTTATTTATTTTTTCGTCGAATAAGATAAATTTCAATTTTTAGGTGTAATACAGTACCTTACAGGGGTTGGACAAAAATATGGAAACACCAAAAAAAACCTATTACTAAGCACTAATACGGTGTAGGAAAACGGTTGGCATTCAAAACAGCCTGCAGTCTTCTTGGAATGGATAAATACAGGTCCTGTATGGTTTTCAAAGGAATCTTGTACCATTCATCCTGCAAAATAGTGACAAGTTCAGGTAACGATGATGGAGGTGGATAGTGATCACGCACCTGTCTTTCCAAAGTAGACCACAAATGCTCAATAATATTGATGTCTGATGACTGTGGTGGCCAGAGGAGATGCGACAAATCACCCTTGTGCTCACAAAAACCACTCTTGGACGAAGTGAGCTGTGTGAACAGGCGCCCTGTCGTCTTGGAACACAGCATCACCATTGGGGAACAAACATTGTACCATGGGATGGACACAATCACCCAAAATGGTTATATAATCTTTGGCAGTAATGTGACCTTGCAGAGTAATCATGGGGCCCATGGAATACCACAATATGGCTCTCCAAATCATAACCGAACCCCCGCCATGTTTCACTCTTGGCAGCAAGCAGTCTGTATCGTAAGCTTGGGACAGCGTTCGCCAGACATAAACTTGGCCACAGGTTGGAAACAATGTAAAACAAGACTCATCCGACCAAATGACTCTTTTCCATTGCTCCATAGTCCAGGTTTTATGGCTTTGGCACCACATTTTTCTCTTCTGGGCATTTGCATTACTGATTAATAGTTTTGGAATTGCAGCTCGCCCTGAAATTCCCTGCTTATGGAGCTCCCTTCGAACTGTTTTGGTGCTGACAGGATTTGTGAGCTTCATATTCAGTTCGGCAGTGACTTTTGCAGCTGTAGTCTTCTTACTTTTGGTCACAATCCTCTTCAATGACCGTCTGTCACGATCACTCAACACACACTTTCGTCCACATTGTGACTTAGCGGATGATGCTTTTCCACTTGTTCTGTATGCAGTATAAATCTTTGATACGGTGCCTCTTGACACACCAAACATTTCGGCCACCTTGGTTATGGAAGCACCCACCATACGAGCACCAACAATTTGCCCACGTTCGAATTCACTTAGCTCTGACATTGTGCACTCCTACCTACACAGAACACAGTTCTAACAATGACTGACATGTGCAATGTATTGAAGAGATTGCAGAGGTATCATTAATAATCAAACACAAGAGCGCCACCTAGAGGCTTGGCTAGAATCAACATTTACGTTCAACTATCCATTTCATGAGGGGTTTCCATATTTTTGTCCAACCCCTGTATGTGTAAGCCTTTATCGTTTTACCCGGCCCTACACGAGTCAGAAGTTAAATTAGTCCGCCGACCCGAGTCCAACACTACATTAGTCCGACTCGGCCCAAACACAAAGCATCCTAAAAGAAAAACAAGTAATATAAAACAAAAAAAACTTAACGTGAATTCCTACTTCGGTCAACAAAGAAAAAATTTTATTTTAGTTACTTTTTATTAAATAACCAGCAGGTAGGCCCGGCGTTGCTCGGGCAAAAGTAACGGTAGCGAAGATTATTACCTTATAGTTAACTTTACCCGTTTTCAAAGAAAGCCAGAATTGGGCCCCCGTTTCTTGACTAATTAGAGAATTGTTAGATGTGTCTAAAAATATGTTCGATTTCCCGCAAAAACGAAAAAAACTGCATCTGCGTCTTGCACCTCGCTTTCTCTTAACAATTCCATTGTTACGTAACACTTCCATTGTTGACACTTCCATTGTTGATGGAAGTGTTAAGACTTATTCCTGTCCCTGTCCCCCGTGGGGAGGAATTTCGAAAAATCCCTTTTTAGTGTGCGTCCTCGTGATGTACCCTAACTGTGTACCAAATTTCAACTTTTAACTCCTTACCGTTTTGGCTCTGCACTGATTATTATTATTATTAACTCCTCTCGATTATATATAGACTAGCAGATAGGCCCGGCGTTGCTCGGGCAAAAGTAATGATAGCGAAGATTAAGATTATTACGTTATAGTCACAGAAAAAAGAGAGTAATTCCATCAACAAACTAAATATTTTTAATAAAAGGTCGAATTTGAAAATCGAATATTGTAATATTGTTCGATTTTCACGACGTGTTCTGATTATATGGTTCGATTTTCATTGAATGTTCTAAAGAAGAAAAGTCGAGAAAAACCGAATTAATCTGTTTAAATTTGAAAATCGAATATGTTCTAACATATTACTTTTTTTTTCCTCCAGCGCCCGTAAATCTTGCACGTCGCCTTCTCTTGTTCTCCATTGTTACTTAACACTTCTATTGATACTTAACACTTCTATTGTTGATGGAAGTGTTAAGCCTTAATCCTGTCCCTCTCCCCGTGGGGAGAAATTTCGAAAAATCCCTTCTTAGTGTGCGTTTTTGTGACGTACCGTAACTATGTACCAAATTTCAACTTTCTACTCTTAACCGTTTGGGCTCTTAACATTTCCGTTGTTACGTAACACTTCCATTGTTGACATTTCCATTATTACTTCACACTTCCATTGTTGCTTCACACTTCCATTGTTACTTAAGACTTCCATTGTTGATGGAAGTGTTAAGACTTAATCCTGTCCCTCTCCCCCATGGGGAGGAATTTCGAAAAATCCCTTCTTAGTGTGCGTTCTCGTGACGTACCCTAACTGCGTACCAAATTTCAACTTTCAACTCCTAACCGTTTAGGCACGTCTCGATAATGTATATAGAAGCTTTAATCCTGTCTCTCTCCCCCGTGGAGAAGAATTTCGAAAAATCCCTTCTTAGTGTGCGTTTTCGTGACGTACCCTAACTGTGTACCAAATTTCAATTTTCAACTCCTAACCGTTTGGGCTCTGCGCTGATTATTATTATTATTATTATTATTATTATCAACTCGTCTCGATTATATATATAGACTAGCTGACCCGGCCACACGTTGTTGTGGCTCAAAATGTATCTATTATAAATGTATAACACTTCCCCCGTGGGGGGAATTTCAAAAAATCCCTTCTTAGTGTACATTCTCTTGACGTACCCTATTAAAACGCAATCAAAAACGCATCTAAAATAGTATA
The DNA here is from genome assembly GCF_030686945.1 of Centruroides vittatus. NCBI lineage: Eukaryota > Metazoa > Arthropoda > Arachnida > Scorpiones > Buthidae > Centruroides > Centruroides vittatus. Next base: position 16,345 of record NW_027122320.1, read on the forward strand.
ATAAAAGCCGAGTTCTTCACAGTAAGCCTTAATCCCGTCACTTTTCCCGCTGGGGAATATCGAAAAATCCCTTTTTAGTGTATATTCCGTTGACGTAACGTATTAAAACGCAATTAAAAACGCAAAAAACCGCATGTAAAATAGTATAATAGAAGCCGAGTTCTTCACGGTAAGCCTTAATCCCGTCCATCTCCCCCCAGTGGGGGGAATTTCGACATGTATATTATATAAAAACACGTGCGTATTCGAATGCAACGTTGTGTCAAAATTTCAAAGGAATCGGTAGGAACAAACGAACGTTATATTTTATTTATACTTATATTATACGTTATACTTATATTATACGTTATACTTATATTATACGTTATACTTATATTATACGTATTATACGTTATATTAAATATTTTATTTATATAGATAGATAGAAAATGATCTGCTTCAGTCCATTCTCACAGAAAAGCAGAATGCCTCACAGAAAAGCAAACTTAGGTCGTCGGAAGGTAGCGCCATCTGTTGGACATAAAAGCCTTAATCCATATATAAATATATTTTTGAAAGGAAGGAAATGGTGTAGGGGTATGAAAAATAGATAGTAGCCGATTCTCAGACCTACTGAGTATGCATATAAAATTTGGTAAAAATCGGTAAAGCCGTTTCGGAGGAGTAAGGTAACTAACATTGTGACACGAGAATTTTATATATAAGATTACAATTAATATAAATATGTATATACATAAATATCTTATATAAAAGAATTTTTTTTATATATTACTTGTTACTTTTACTTTTTCCTGTGATTTATGCATCTCCTTCGTTTCTCAAGGAAAAAAAAACAAAAATAATAATGGATCCGAAGTGTTGTAGTATTAAATCTTATGGAGTAGTTATGATTTGGGTGTTGGATCACTAAGAGCTTTTAGGAATAAAATTAAACAAAAAAGTTTTATAAATAAATAAAGGGTTTTTCACATGTATATACAGTAATATATAATACGTTTACTACCCGACATCGATCGAAAGTCGGAGGTTGCTCGTGCCGACCACTTGTTCTAACCTCCGAAAAGTGAATGAGTAGTTCAAGTTTGCTTTTTTCTCCTCGCGCCCTCTATCGGTCGGAATCGGCATATTGCCGACGGGCGCCACAATTTAAATTTAATTAATTAATGAATTAACATTTGAAAAAACTGTATTAACATCAAGTATCATCCACTACAAGTTTAAAAAATGTATTTGAACTCGAATTGATGAATAAAAAGTATTTTATTAACGAATGAAAATTTGAACAAGATATAAATATATATATATATAGGGAGAATGTGAATTAATAGTAGGAATTGAAAAAAAACGTGATTTGGAGTTAGTAGCTGAACAGTGCTACAGTATACAACAAACGTTTAACAAAACTTAAAATGCTAGTCTGAAATATGTCTAACAACGACGATGCGAATCAGTGGGGAAATATAAATAAAGATATTAGTATTCGAGAAAGTGAAAATAACACATCCTCAACTTCAACCGATGTAGCTAATGTCGATAATGCTCAAACCGATCAAAACAAATTTGAGAAAGAGAAAAATAAAGAAATTTTGCGAGCAATGCGAGTCAGTATTCCGATTCTAGAGGGCAACGAGTCTAATACATTTTTCATAAAGCCGCATTACAGTAATATAGATGATTTCTTCCAATAAATTAATAATTGTATAAATTTTTTAGATGTAACCATTATTAGAACTGATAATAACTTAGAATATAAAAAATATGTAAAACCTATGCAAATACCAAAGGTACTGTACTTAATTATAAATCCGGGGTTCCACAAGCTATGAAATTTAATATTTTTAAAATGTACATAAGTAAAATTAAAAATAGAACGAGTCAATTACCAAATCGAGGAATAGAAATAGAACAAGCGATAAAAATGTTTTTACTTAAAACTTATCTTTAAAAAATATTAGAAAAATGATTAAATTGGATTAATAGTAATGTTAATAAAAATAGAAAGTTTGAAAAAGATTTTTTAAAAATGTGTAAATTTAATATATAGATATACCTAAAATATTTGAGAGTTAAAAATATATTAAAAGGAAAATGAATCTAATACCTGAAAAACATAATTTATTTAAAAGACAGTAAATATTTGTATTCGTGATATATTAATAAATGTCTATGTCTGTAACACAAGTGTCCTATGAACGGAGCTTTTCTACGTTAAAATTCATTAAGATCAAGTATTTCGCGAGAAAATCTAAAAGCCTTCGTGTTAATGTCAGTGTAGAAGGCTATTTTAAATGAAATAGATTCTGATGATGTCATTAATATTATTGCTCGACAAAGCAAACTTCTAAATAAAATTTAATGTTCTAGACTTGTGTTTATTGCAATTTTTGTCAATGTTGTATTTTGAATATATTTATATATAAATAGAAAAAAAGACATTTTTTTTATTTATGGGCTGAATCGGTAATAATTTTTTCCAATAAAAAATTTTAAGGCCAGTCGGCCCCTGGGGGGGAGAGGGAAAGGATCAAAGCTTCTATATACATTATCGAGACGTGTCCAAACGGTTAGAAGTTGAAAGTTGAAATTCGGTATACAGTTAGGGTACGTCACGGGGATGCACATTAAAAAGGGATTTTTCGAAATTTTTCCCCACGGGGAGAGGGACAGGATTAAGTCTTAACACTTCCATCAACAATGAAGTGTTACGTAACAATGGAAGTGTTAAGAAAAAGCGACGTGCAAGACGCAGATGCAGTTTTTTTTCGTTTTGCGGGAATCGAACATATTTTTAGACCCATCTAACAATTCTCTAATTAGTCTGGAAACAGGGGGACCCAATTCTTGCATTCTGTGAAAACGGGTAACGTTGACTATAACGTAATAATCTTAATTTTCGCTATCGTTACTTTTGCCCGAGCAACGCCGGGTCTATCTGCTAGTTTATAAATAAAATACAGAACTGGGAATGGTAATTTGTGGTTTAGCCTAATGACAAGTAAATTCGACTTACGTCGGTTTTCGACTTACGTTACTTCTCCTGGAACCAATTACCGACGTAAGGTGAGGTATACCTGTACTAACATAATATTCAATTTTTTTTACAGGCCATATCATATAATGTAGTGTTTTATTTCGGGGTCTTCGAAACCCCTCCAGGCTCACGGCGAAAATTTCTTCACCAGGTGGGCGGAGGGTAAATAATGCACCTTGTATATAAAAGGAAATTAGTAAGCGAGACAATTTTATTAATTTGGATAATATACTTTAAAGATATATTACACGTAATGAATTCTACTCTATTCAAATCGAAATATCGATTTCATCTGAACACGAAGTAAATTTCGAGGAAAAACCTTTTATCTTATTATTGTGAAAGAACGAAAAATGTTTTGTGGTATTACTAAAGTGTCCAAAGTAAACATAAATCCATTATACTTTGCTACGTAGCGATTTTTATTACTCGGTTTCCACATTGTCGGCTTAATCAATCTATTTCGCTTTAAGTCTTTTAAGGACAAAGTAACGAACAGATGAATTCCTCTCTATTAGTTCTTCCAATGCTAATTAATTTTGTTCTTGCTTTTGAAGAAAAATGTAAGTGAACATAAAAATTCTTTTACATTACTTTTATCAGTTTTAAGTAGGGATGACGGAATACTAAAAAGTACGGAATCCGTTTATACGAGTAATCGATTCCACGAAAACAACAAGTAAATGGAGCCGTGGAGAGATGCTTAAATGGACATCTGTTCCGTATTCTCAGCTAGAATATTACTCTTATTTTAAATAACATTTTAAAATAAACTATATTTTAAATATACGTCTGTATAAGAGGTTGCCGATAAAAAAATACACAATTTTTGGTATAACAATTATTTCGCTCCACGAAGTTGATTATTTAAACTTATAAAACTCTTTAACCGCATTAAAGTGAATTTTCCTAAATGAAATCTGCCTACATTCAGAGATTACCGTTTGCTATTTAAATGCTCTGCAAAGGAGGGACGGATTTAGAGTATTTTATATCTAAATGTTATTTTTTGTGTAAAAACAAAAAAAAATGCATAAGTTCTATATTTTGACTCACAAGTTTTTAAATAAAAGACAGGTTGCGGCCGTCGTTTTCAGCTTGAAACGTAAACGTCAGACTTTCGGGCACCGCCATCTGGCAATTCTAGAAGGTCGATAATGGCGTTCCCGACGTCTAGCATGAAGAGTAAAAGATGGGCTTAAACTTCATTATTTTGTGTTTGGGGTTTAAATTATGACGTATTATATTAAAATAATGATTATTTAAGGATTTGCGAACAATATTGTAAAGAAACAGACGATTTTAATCCAGAAATTATTTAATTATTCAATTTTTTAGTAAGTGATGTGAAGTGCCTATAGAATTTACATGTATGTATTTGTTTTCATAATAGCTTACCTTAAGGTGGGTTTGTTCTTCCACGGCATCTTCTACCATCAACACCGTAATACGTTTGTAAATTTCCTACAAATTAATTTACCGAGCTGCTTTCGAATTTACATAAGCCGCTAGTTCCCTCAACAAGAGTATGAGGTAGTCCTATCATACGGTAGGAGACATAACGCTAATTAAAAATAATTATTTAGTTTTATTAAACATCCTATAAATACTTTAAAATAGTTTAATTTCTTTATTTACCTTCGCTGGTAACATTCGTCATTGTTAAATGTTTTCCGCCATTTTTCAACAATATCTCATGAGTCAGTGCGCGATGTTCACGTTGCGCACTGACTCATGGGATATTGTTGTAAGCGTCCGCCTCAACGTATTTTACTTGGAGATCAAACGTTAAACGTGTACTTCTGCTTGCCGTACAGTACAATTTTAACGTTTGAACTTCGGCCGCAACCTCTCTAAAATCTCATAATAGTCGGGAAGTTACGTAACTCATTGCTAGATTTTTTCCTTTTTTTGGATTCAGAAGTCTTAAAATGTAAAGATCTGAAAAACTCGAAGTGTCAAATTTGACACGATTACAATATTTTCCCGTGTCATATTAACCAACTAGAAAGTAATAAGCTGTCTTAGTTTCCACAGGGTGAAAAAAGTAAAATCAATCGAAGGACTATCAAGAGGAGAAGAAACTAATTGTTGCGTAACAAATTAATTGCTAAAAGGAAACAATACAAACAGAAGATAACCGTAATGTGTAAAATGTTGATCTGCACTTCGACAATAAAGTATTTGATAAAAAAAAAGACACGAGTACAAGTTTACCAGTAATTTTTTTGGCAATCTTGCTTCCAAAATAAATCTTGTGGAATTAAAAATTTTTCTGGACCGACTGGAGACACGTAATATGAGCACTATATCTCGAACAATTGATTGCTGTATATTTGCTACCTACAGTAAAACCTCGATTTGACGGATAAAATTTCCGTACATCATGCGTGAAAATTAAGAACCTAGTTTAAATTTAAAATGCTTTTTATATATAATTAAATTAACAGGTTATTTTCTTCGAACTAAAAGTTACAGCTCTTAAAAATATTACTTGTTTACATAAATACAATAAAAGTGAACTTTCCAAAATAATGTTTGTTTATTTCGATTTAGATTGTATACTTGTGAGGACCCGGTCGAGATCCTAATCGCGACCTAAATAAAGGGTCGAAGGACCAAGGAATTCGTTAGAGTTCCGGTTACGAATGGCGAAAGAAAAACAAATCGCGAGTAAACAATAAAGGTTGTTTTTGTTGGAGGTGTAAGTTAAGAAAGAAAACGTCGTGGAACGGACCAAAGTCGAGGGAGATGTAGCGAGGGGGAATCAGGTTCGGGCACGCATCTGACCTCTCCCGCGCTCTTCGATCGGTTTCGAATTGTCACCTTGTGACTAGAAGGGACCAATGGTAGAACGAATCGAGAGGAACAAAAAAAAAAAAAAAACAAAATTGCGAGTCCGAAAAAAGGACTTTCTTGGTTTCTAGTCGGAGTTCTTGGATACGTAGCGAGTGATTCTACCACTTTGGTCGTGAGTTCTACGATTAGAAATAGAAAGGAACTTATCGACGAAAGTGGCGGACTAACGGACTTCCGTAGACCGTCGAGAACGACGTTCGTCGAAAAAGTACTAATTGAGACCCAGGAGCACACCCCGGGGTCGACGAGAGACCATCCGCCCGTACGGGACGACCTGGACCGAAGACGAGAATCTATCGGATCTTTCCTTATTGAACTTTAAATATTGTTCCATCGGGACACCTCCCGCTCCAAATCTTGTAAGAAACCTTTTGATGTCATTAAAAGGGTTAATATGGGAAACCTGTCTCAGTGGGTCCTGCCATACCCACACGACGGGGCTGATCGCGAGGCCGTTACGACGGTTTTTCACCCCCTTCGGCTAGTCTTACATACTTATTAGTCTCGAAATACGGTAAGTTCATAAGCAATGATACACGTAAAAGACTACTGCAAAATTACAATTTTCATACATACTTAATCTTAATTACACAAACATATCTTTGTAAATAAAAACAGATGCACTAAGTTGTCAATTTATTAACACGCGCATTCGGAAATCTTACTTTATTAAATTTATTAAATTTCGGCTTCACGGAAGCTCTTGCCCGAATTATTCCGTTAAATCCAGGTTTTTCTGTAATTCCAAAGCATTAAATTTATTGGAAATTAAAGATATAATGAAGACTATTTGGTTATATATGCTGCATTGTTTTATTCGTCGATTTTTAACAATTTCTTCCGGCAACTTTTCTTTGTCGGTGGCTTTTGGGGGCCCCTTACGTTTTCTATCCTTTAGTTTAAAATTTCTCGAACGAAAATTTTTAAATCACATTTAACATGTTCAAAGTTTAGGAGCATCTTCCCCATAAACATTACACTTTTTTCTTACTGTTTGCACAGCGTTGTATCCTTTTGGAACTCATAAAGCATAATATTCTGCCGGCTATGCTTCTTATCCAACGACACTACTTCACATTTTGCTTGAATAAAGACTTTAAAGAAAGCTTCTAAACAATGAATAAAATTTCACATTATCTATATGTTTAATTTCACAACTTGTTAAGTTTAAATCCCATATCAATGTTAAGAAGCAAATGTGCAAGGTGTGTGTGACCAATACATGCAATCTTCGTTTCATTATACAGTATTAACGTATTTATCTATGGTTTACATGTTTTAATTTATTCCTAGGACATCTCGCCATTTTGTCGTATCGCGATAGATTTAAGGTGGAGCCGGAAAGAAAAATGATCTTTGCACCTGTTAGGCATTGAAGAGACGATCCTTCTACCTGGCACAAAACCATATACCTGTCCTGTACCGCCACAAAAGAGGAATACTTGTGTTTTGTTCGTTTTTCGACTTTATTATCCGTTCGGCGCAAGCAATGCTGCTTTTATTTTTGACCCCAAGACCTAAATTCTCATGCTCAGTCGCATCAGAGAGCATGGACATTGTTTTTGATATACACGGGTATGACAGTGACAAAGTCATGGACTCCTATTTATTCACATTTAAATGAATTCTCATCACAATTAATGGAAAATGGCAAATTTTAATGAAAGTTGATCATCAGATTGTGAGTACGAACATAATTCTGTAAGCTCATAAAAGAAGCTTTGCTGACACTCCGTCTCAATTAGGGAATTAAATTGTGTTATTTTTGCCTTCGATTTATATGCATTTTTCTATTTTAAGTTTACCGAAGTAGATATTTTTGGGAGTCTGGAATAGATTGATCGACTTTCCATTATTTCTAATAGAAAAATTGATTCGCTCTTCGAACGATTTGGAGTTCGAACCAACTCGTGGAATGAATTAAATTCGAAGTACGAGGCACCACTGTATTTATAATTATTCAGATATTTTCAATTTCGTGTTAGCACCTGTTTGGATCCTTCCGAATCCGCGGTCGAATAGTATCCGTTGCTTCCAGTTTCAAGATCGAACGGCGTGGAAAGTAATGTTTTAAGTGTCCTTTTGTAATTATACGGAGATTAAAAAAAGTATCAAAAAATCAGAAGTCGACTCACAGTAGTATTCTACAACTCAACGTATAATGACGCATTGGAATAATGCTTATTTATATTTACAAATTTCTTAATCGTGTAATATAATAACCATTCATTCATTGCAGCAACGACCGACGGAAGCTATGTGTGGACAATCGCCGCTACTAAAGTAATTCTTATTTAATATGTTAATCATTATTTAAATTAATTAATTTTGAATAATTTCATTATTATTAACTTTCATCAGCAAAATTTTTACGGAAAGATTTATTACCGCGAGGTGTTAGCAACGGATCCCGTCTTTAGCATAATTCAACAAAAATTAAAATTCAGGTAAACTTTTTAAATATTGAAATCTTGAAATAAATTACATTAATGTAAATGAAAAAAGTCAAATACAAAGTAAGTGATTTTTAAAATTCTGTGTTTTTTCTAAATTCTCCTGTCCCTTTTGAATTCTTTCATCAAACCTACTAATTAGTAAGTTAGTGCATTAAAATTGTTTTAAAACACTATTTTATAAATTTGCGTATAATGAAAATATAATTGATTCGTTTCTCGACTAATCAATATTATTTTATTATTGAAAATACTTTTCCCGTTATACTGATAAAAAAATATTTTCAGTTATCGATTTGCAGAATTACGAGACTACGAACTCGACGAGAGAAACGGCAGTTTTCGTGGATCATTTGGTCAAATTGCATACAACGCAAGTATAGCTTTAATGTATTTTTCCATCAGGCAAAATCTTCTTAATTAAATAAACTGGCGATTTTGATGAAGAAAGTCTCCGAACGTTAATTATAATCGAATTAAAAGTATAAATCCGAAATAGCGGCAGTCATATTTTCTAAATTATGATAAAATGCAATATTAGTAAGAAATGAAATTTGCTATCGTAACGAATCGATAACAGGAATTACCGGAGAAAGAATTTTGGACCATTTTTGCACGTTTGTTGCGGAGGCAGTTGCTTAAAAGGGAAGGTCGTTTCCCATGGACTACTGGTGGTGTGCAACGACAAAGGTTTTATCTTTGTGAATGCTCCGTATTTTTACATTTTATTTATTTATTTAAATTTAGGAAGTTTCGGATAACGTCATTAATGTTTCGAAAAAAATTAAACTCGGATTTATCGTATCTCGAATCCCGTAATATTTGAAACTCGAATTTAGGTGCATTAGCGGTTTATAGTTTGAAACAAACAAAACTCAGTAATTTTACCAAATTTGTAACAACTTATAATTGGGAACCTTAGTGAGGTACTGAGGGAGGGAGGGTTATCAAATTGCAAAATCCGAGTGGGCGAAGCCGCGGGTAACAGCTAGTTTGTTAATAAATGAATTTATGGAATTCCTGGTTGAACCCATTATTAATGGCATAAATGGATTTATGGATTCCTAATTTCGCTATACAAGTGTGAGATAAGCAGGGGGCAGGGGTTAATCCTCGCTGATCACTTAATCTGCGCGGGCTGGTAAAACCCGATCTCTGCGTCTGTTGGATGGCTTAGGAAGGCAAAAATTGAGTGAGGAGAGCGTCAGTAAGAGGACAGGCGTCTTTCCGGGTAAAGAGATGGACAGGTCGACAGGTTAACAAATAAAGCATTTATCGATTAGTTAAAGTTAACACACATATTGGTGTTACATCTAACTGTTACTCGGTTAACCGCGATCACACGCTACTTTTACAGATTCTAAAAAGGGCGGCTATGAGTTACGCCTAATTCCGTTTCTAGGGAGAGAGAGCTTACGGAGTTCTAACAATTGTTACCTCTTTGCGAGATTGGACGGTATAACTGAAGTATGGCGGTCGCCGACGGTATGGAAGAGTCTGCTGCCGTCGAATGTCTTCTCCGACGGGATTCGTTTCCTTGGCACGGAGATCGACGGGCACAAGTACAGAAATAACTTCCGGGTGCGGACGCGCGCTAAGCTTCCGGTGCACGCGCTTTTATAGCATTAGTGTGGGAAAGCAGTCCGTTGTTGACAATGACTCGCAATTCTCGACAACCAAGTGTCAACTTACCAACCTAATTGTTGATAGTTGGAGGAGACCTCTGCTCCGATACTCAGCCAGGAGTTTTCTAAGGGGGATGTTTATAACAATTTCGAACAATGTAAAAAGGAAAGTTTCCTTTCATTTAAAAAATTCTCCTCTAAAATCCGCAGTCTCACACAAGTATTCGAAAAACCACTCTCATCAAATTCAAAAGTGGAGAAATTTATTTAATTATGAAATTATCAAAATTAATTATGAGATAAGATTTCAAAATATGAAAAGAGATGGGTGAAAGTTTCCCTAATAAAATATAATCTTATTTAATCTTAAAATTTAATCTCTGTCATATATACATTCAAAAGTCCGCTTCTGACAAACGATATTATAAATCGATGGTCCCGGGCCAAATCCGGCTCACTAACTTATTTACATCACGTCACTTATAAATGATAGAAATCGGCCTGCCTACTTTTCGTACAATTTGTAAGAGGAAGCGGGCGGCAATTATTTTGTATACGAAATGTGCAAAATCGTTGTGGTCTGCGTACCTAAGACACACGTACAATTTGGTCCGCAAATCGAAAAGTTTGACAACAGTTGTAAATTTTAGTAGCTAAACAATTTCAGCCATCACATTGCGCAGTTTTCGGAGATAAGCGCTTCTTCTCTGGTCAGCGCGCTCCGAGTCTTATTTCATTATTCAAACAACTGTCTGTAAGCTATTAATCAGCTTCGTGAATATTTTAAACCCTTACTGTTACGCTAAAATTTGTGCAGAGTAAGTTAACTAATTAATGCTAAACAATTGTTATTTTAACATAGAAAAAGAGAAATCTTCACTCGTAATCTGTACATTGAAAAATAGCTTGTTATTTACGCAACATAATTTATTATTAATAGCAAGCAGATATTTCACTTATACCTCACCTCGTCAAATCCGATCTGTTCCCCAAGGCAGACTTTTCTACTATAGTTAAATTTGACAGCTATTCTTTCATTATTAAAGAAGGAGAATCGACAGTAAATTGGAAGTCCATTTTTCAACCATTTTCTGTCGAGGTAAGTGATATATTCGCTTACGATTACAACAATATTGTAACGAAATTATTTACTTGTCCTATTTTATATGAAAGGTGTGGATTACAATACTCATCTCGACAGTAGTAGCCGGAGTAGTCTTTCCGAGAATAATCAATTATAATCGTGGATATAACAAAAGAAGAAATTCGTGGACTCACAAAATTATGTTCTGGTTTCTCTTTTCAACTCTCACAAATCAAGGTATTGTTTTAGTTTATACATTAACTTTTATAATCGGTTTTATAATCATTTGTTTTTATTAGGAAGCAATCTTAACACAATAAGAAGACCACTTTCGAGAATACTGATCGGAATCTGGTTAATTTCAGCATTTGTGTTAGCTTCTAGTTACAGTAGCTGTTTAATGTCCTTTCTTACAGCACCCGAATACGAAAGTATGCCCACCGATTTTCATGAATTAGCAACTGCTGTAAAAGAAGAAAGAGTGTCTTGTGGTATATTACGAAACGGTTTTGCTCACATACATCTAGCGGTAAATATGATTTTATATCTACAAACACTTGTATACAGACAGATTCAGTTATTATTTCTTTTATTTTGGATAGATGTAACATATATACATCGAATTATACGCGCACAGCCATATACAGTGCCTGAGATTGGGTGAAAATTAATTGGAATGGTTTCTCTTATCTCGGCCGACATACTCTCTCTGACCTGCACAAATATCAATAAATTCACACAAGGTTTTTGAATGTAGCAATAGATTTTAGTTAGCGTTATTAAATTTATCCGCATCAAATGCCTTTAAAAGAGTTTTTTGTTGCGAAGGCCACTATCGTGGTGATCTACGTACGAGAGAATGGACAAAATTGGTTACCTGACGAAATTTTAATCTCGGAGTTACACACAAAAAACTCCTACGTGTTGATCTTTCGTTTCATTTCTTGTTGAATGTCCCATAGAGCAGGGGTGGCCAACTTTTGTGCACATAAGATCTACTTTTTATCGTAAAAATGTGTCACGATCGACTTGTTGTCATAGGCATAGTCTAAGTGAGGAGGGGGGAGTGTGAAATACATACTATGTTTATACACTGTTTCAGTACGAAGTGCACTCACTGCTTATGAGTCGAGTCATAACTGCATGCATACGGTTGCGTTCGGTTACAAATATAATACATTAAGTCAAGACATCGCTAGCGATCGACCAAAATTGGCTTGGCGATCGACTTGTTGGCCACCCCTGCCATAGAGAATACTTTTAAGAAATCATTTTCTGAATCTACAAGACATAAAACCAAAAATGAAGATTTTCGACAATATAAATTTTTTGATTAAAAAGAGATCTTTCAAGGAATTATAAAAATGAAGTAAACAAAATTACTAACATATGAATATTAATCGAAAATCGAAAATATGTAGGCCTAATTTATTATAATATATTATAATTGAACTAATTTCTAATCACATAGAAATTGAAAAAATCATCATACGAGATAGGCCTATATATATTCTCTATTAAGTTAATTAATCCAAATATGAAGAGCACGCGAAGTAAACGAGAAATTACAAATCCGCTGATTTCTGAACGCTGAATTTTTGAATCATAAAAAGTCTATTGTAAAAGTGTCTGTTGCAATAGTCTTACTGTCTTATTCATTGAGTAGAAGTAAACTTCTTATGGAGAAACAGAAAAACAGAATGGTACAGTGAAAAATGTTGGTTGGTTTAGTTTCTTGACACAAAAATCATTCTGGTGATCATTTTATGCCATGCGCCAAGGGTAAACCTTATAGGCTAAATAAATAAATAACTAACATTGGAAATAAAATTTAAAACAGTAACAACACATTGCGCTAACAAAAACGCTAGCAATGACTGATGCACAAAATAAACAAACAAGTGAAAATAGCGTAACTAATTACTATTTACGATAATACGTGTTAAGTTACATTAAGTGCACATACTGGATGGTCTTTAAGCTTCGGTAAGTATTTACGATTCAGCCGAGTGTATCAGATTCTTTCGTGTAAGAATAACTTCAGATATTAAATTGCATGCTTCTTGCTCTTCTGTTTACCATTATTGATTATTTCGTTACTATCAGTTTCTACACGTTGAACCGTTTCGTTCAGTATAATGGGACTCCCAGAACGTTGTGCATCGTGAACATTGCCCGTTGGTCTGAATTTTGTAACAAACAGTCTGATATCGGTGATAATAGAGCATAGTTCCTGAATTTCTGAATGAAGTTTGTACCCCCGTGTACAGTACGTTAAACCACTAAAGCATGCGCATACAACAGCGATTCTCTTCCCGGTTTCACACGACTTTCATAGGGGCGAGCGGGGCAACAAGTTCCGTTTTTTAATCAACCTTATATTTTGTTAAGGAAACATAATTCTAGCATAAGTATTAAGAGATTAAAATTTAGTAATATGTCTAACTTTGCTATAAATACAGTTTTTGGGGTTGATTTTTTGTAAGTTTTTTTATAATTAATAATACAATACCTAAAGTCGGAAAGTAACAACTTACCCCGGTTCGGGGCTAGTTGTTAACAGGGTGGGGCAAGTTGTTACAAGATCTATGGAAGGTGTAATATGTAAAAAAAAAACAATAATTTATTTAACTAAGTATGTATTTAAAGACTAATCAATAATATCTTATCAATAATTAGTTGTTTTTCTTAAATTTATTATAAAGAAAACATTTTTACGTTTCAACATTTATAACTTTTACTTAAAGAAAAGGGGAGAAAGGAACATCCTTTCCAAGTTCTTGTATAACACCAGAAGTTGCAGGCAAATTTACAACTCCCGATGACCCTGGCTGATCCAAGATTTGTCTTTCGTCAGTAAAGCTTACATTTAACAAATACTCTGCTAACTTGTTTTCCTGTTCTTCAATAAAGACCAATCTTACTTTTTTGTAGCCAATCGCAGCGTTTTCTACTCCAGATTTCAACTTCTTTACAAATCTATATAACGTCATATGACAAATATCTAATTCTCTGGCAACAGTTTTTATTTTTTAACCATCTTTAATAACTGCATCTGCAGCTCTTTGCATCAACTCCCGAGATACAGAACCCCGTGTTGTTTTTCGAATATAAGTCCGCATACTGCAAAAGGAAAAAAAACCATTATTTTTACTGCATTACCGGTACAGATGAACTGGGGCAAGTTGTTCCAAGGTCACAACATGCCCCCAAAGAAGGGAACATCTAGCCCCGATAACACATGGGTTCAAAACAGCAGCTACTAGATTAGGTTACGAGACATATACAGTTTTAGCGTAGTATATCAAGATACTCGATATATTTTTGAATAAAAATACCAAACAACTAATCGCTAATTATTTAAATTCGCCAGATATACCAAAAATATCAAACACGAAAATATTTACTTATGTGGATCAGCGACGTACAGGCTCTCTTTCCAATGTACCGGACGTCACTGGCCTGATTAAGATAGCTGCCGTCGGTGCGCAGAAACGTTCGATTTCATGACATATTTACTAATTATATATATATTTTTTCCTTGTGGAGCTATTTCAATCGGAACAACTTACCCCGGGAACTTTTAGCCCCGTTCTCCTCTACATACAAACGATTTTCTTACTTCAGAAAAATAGATCCAGACATTATAATCAGGCTGTGTATATATCTGTGTGTGTATAATTATTTTATTACACTAACATCCAAGCCTTCAACATTATTAAGTGGCAAAATCTGAGTCACGCATTTTTGTCATACACTTCGGTAATGCAAATTTCTCTAATGATCCTCGAACACAGACGTTACTGACATCAAAAGTAATAATAGTCTAAGTTTACGTGATGAAATCAAAAGTCTAGAAGGTGCACAGATGCGAGGTCCGAGACTAAGGGGACCTAAGAAAATGGAACTGACAAAATTTGCGACATAACTAACATTTTTGTTTATAAATACATGAGAACGATCTTGTTATTTCTCGTGTGAACGCAAATTATTATTATTTTTAGAAAGAAATTAAGGAACAAAAAATATAACGTTGCACAGACAGGCAAAAAGCTAGTTACAACACTAGAGTTCGTCTATATTACATACTGCAACATACATCTTTGCCGTATATAATACTAGCTGTTACCCGTGACTTCGCCAGCGCGGATTTTGCAAATACCATTTATATTCAGTATTTCAACCACCATAGTAATTGTTATATAACACCTACTGCCGAGAATGATGAGAATGGCCGAGAATCGAACGAACTGTTTTCAATTTCATCAATTTTCTGGAACGTTTACAATCGTTCTATATTCGAACCAATATCCAATAACAAACTCGAATTTAAAACGATTCGAACATTTGATTAAAAAAGTTGAAATATATAGAAATATTTATAATAATGTCTGAAATGTTATCAATTTAATACACCTAAGTACTCGATGAAGACTAAACGCAGTTAAAAACAAAAAAATCGAGTCTGAAATAGTACAGTAGAAGCCGTTTTTCAGGTTAAGCCTTAATCCTTTCCCTCTCCCCCGCGGGACGGGAATTTCGAAAATTGCCTTGTTAGTGTGCGTTTTCATGACGTTCCTTAATTGTGTACCAAATTTCACCTCTATGTTTGGCGGTTTGCTCTGGGTGATGATGAATCAACAAGTCAGTCAGTCGGGACAAGTAATTTTATATATTTAGATAGACGAACGCAGCCGAGTGCTGATATAACTTTTACGTGGCTTTTTCGCCTTTATAGTTCTGTTAGCAACGGCATCGGTCATACAAATCTCCACCCCGGAAACACGTGCTTAGATGTTCGTATCTTGTCAGAAATAGTGAAGAGATTTTCAATATTACCAGGAGGTTGTCCTCGTCACGTAAAAGAAACAACACCCAGAAGAACATTGTTAAAAGTACTTCGAATCAATTATTAAATAAAGTTCAAAATCTCGAAAAGATCAAAGAAATTAGCAGCTACATAATATTAAATGTAAACTCTCGGCCGATTAATTCGTTTAGGCGTCATTTGTACGTTTAAAAATGTTTATTATTTTTCATTTGCACTGCATCGTTTTTAATTACATTTTAACTTATTGTCGATTGAACTTGATGGATTTTTATTATTTAAACACGATAATATTAAAACCCTCCTTAAGTAAAATTTAACATTCTTTTTTATTTAATATACAGGGTCATTATAATTAAAGTTCCCCTTTGAAATGGCTACAAAAGCAACACTACTGGACAGAATGTTATCAAACTTGGTAATAGTTTACAGGACGTCATGGGATTTTATTTTCCGCAAAAAATAGTTCAAAAACTCACCACTAGCAGGGAATGGCGCGGTATGCAATACTGTTGAACGAAATAAGACACGAAGACATCAGTCGAAAATGTTTTTAATTATTTCTAAAACGTGCTACAAAACATGTTCAGTGGGGCATCCACCTTTTTCTGAAAGCGAGTTAAATCGCATTACTGTGTTATCAACAGTAGCTCTTAGCATATCAGGAGGAATTTAACTTGATTTCAGAAAATGGTGGATGCCACACTGAACATGCTTTGTAACACGTTTTAGAAACGATTAAAAACATTTTCGACTGATGTCTTCGTGTCTTATTTCGTTTAACAATATTGCATACAGAGCCATTCCCACTGGTGGTGAATTTTTGAACTACTTTTTTTTTTGCAGAAAATAAAATCCCATGACATCCTGTAAACTATTACCAACTTTGATAACATTCTGTCCAGTAGTTTTGCTTTTATGGCCATTTCAAAGCGGAAGTTTACTTACAATGACCCTGTATAATTAATAGAAATAAACAACTATACACAACGTCCGATCGTAATTTTCCATTAACTATTGAGGATATTAGAAAATATACATAAGTACAGTATTAAATATAATGAGACATTTATGCAGAAAAAGTTAATCTCACTATGTCTTATTTGTGTTTTTCAGGAGTTTCGTAACAGAGGATATACGAAAGTACTAAGCGATCATGTTTTTTCTAAAAATAATCTTTTCGAATCATTTTATTCGAAATCTGTCACAGATTCACTGTACAAAGGCCATTTTGCATTTGTGCACGATAAAAATGCAATTAAAACGAAAAGAAGTATTTTAAAAGGAAAATGGATTGTATCGGAAGACACGTTGTTTACAGTTTATCGAGCTTTTGCCGTGAGGAAAGGCTTCCGGTATAAAGTCCACGTTAACAAAATGTATGAATTTTACGTGATTCGACGTAAGTAAAACTGATTTTTTCCTCAATTTTTATAAGAAATTTAATTGTTTTGCAGAATATCTCGTTTAATCGAAGCTGGGATTACGGAACGTGTTTATCGACCAACAAATTCTATACACAGCGAAACTGACTCGACAACTCCTTCGTCCTTAACTACTGAAAAATTCACGGGAACATTTGCACTTCTAGTTCTAGGCTGTACTCTATCTATTATTTCCTTTGTTATAGAATATGCAATTAAGAAATGAAGATACGTCGTCAATTTAATTTTTAATATATCGCGATTTTATTGCTTAACAGTTTCCTGTGGTAAATTTACCACAGAATTAATATTCTTAGATGACAGTTTAATTATTAGCTAAATATCTCACAATAATCTAATTGACTTTTGTTAGTTGTTTAAAAATTTCATGACGATTCATGGATTCATAAATATCGTGACGATTTTCAGCTATTATGTACATACATATAGCTGTTGTTTTGTTTCCATTTGTTAGAAACAGTTGTATATTCTTCAATATTATTCTATAAAAATTTGCTATTGAATAGTCCAAAACTCTAAGAATAATGAATACTGAACGTAAGGAGATTTAATATCAGATAATAACTTCAAATTAAACAAAAAAGTCAAGCTTTTCCTATTTCTTCGTAACGTCCAACATGGCGAAAAAACATAAAAGATTTTGGATAAACTACAAAATCTAAGGTCAAAACTAAATCTAACAAAATACTTTACTAATCTTTACAAAACATTCATTATATTAGACGATGAGCTCTAATTTTGGCTACTACGCTGACTTATCACACAATGTTGACGTAGTCGAAAAAATTACACACAAGTCAGAGATACAGGTTTATTAGGCGTCAGACAGAATGTATGTCCTCTTAGTTGTAACTATAATTTGGCTATGGAAGGGCTGCGGATACGTGGCGACTGAGATCGCGTCATTCGGCATCTGGCCACGAGGGGCTTCAGTCTGACACGTAAAGCTCGTCAGCTATATCGTGTTTAGAATAAACTTGTTCTCGTTGTTAAAGGTATATACTAATTCAGTATATACAAACCTATCACTTATACTACTATAAATGCCGAACAAAGGGTTAATCATTTATTTGTTTAAAAATTTCAGCTCGAGCTAAATGATATTTTAGCTGCAGTTTCAGCCGAAACTCCAGCTTAGTTAAATGTTTTTTCAGCTTAGTAAATGGATGAAAGAACAAAAAAAAGCGTGACTTACTTTAGCTAAGCAGAACAGAGCACCAAGAAAGAAGAATGAAGAACAATTATTAGGCCAAGCAAAATACGAAAAATGTCTTTCGGAGTTTCATAAGCCAGTTACACAGAAATTAGACGTTTCTATACAAGATGTTAGACAAGATTTAAAAGCTATTGAAGATGCTATTCATAATATAACAATTCCTTCTACCATTGATTTCCCTCAACTTCCTGAAGCTGAATCCACACCAAAAAAGAAGTGCCGATATACTGCAGAAAACTTAGATGAAGAATTCGATGCTTCGTATTTGGAGCAAAATAGCTTTATTCTACCATCACAATTAGTTAACAAACCCGACGAAATAGATGAAATGCTGGAAAAAGTAGAAAGAAGAACTAAATCATTGGGTTCGTAAACAAAAAATAAAAGAAAAAAGAAATGAAAGAAGATGAATCACTAAGAAAAGCATACGAAGAGAAGCTAAAATTGTATCAGGGCGAATTAACTTTATTTAAAGTTTTAAAGTCTGCTCCGCAATCATTTAAAATTAATGGAGAAGGATTAGTTAGTGAATTAGAAAAGCCGTTAGGTGGAGTTAAAAAAGTATATAATAACATTGTTGAAATTCTAGATTTATTATTAAATTCGGGTGAAAAAATATTATTCAAAATTTTTATCTAAATGAATAAGTAATTATATTAAGACCAGCGTTTATCTCGGCGACTCTCAAAAAATAAATTGAAATCAGCTTTAAACAATGACGAAGAAATAAATTTACAAATAGATAAATCTAAACCGCCTAATCACAATATGTTTTTAACGAAAACTCAAATCAAAAATATTAATGAAGGAGAGAGAATAAAAATAAGTAGAACGCAATTAAAAAGAATGGAGGCTTCTTACCATTTTTAATTCCTTAGCTACAGGAGCTCTACCGAGCGCTGCAGGATGGGGACTTAAAGAAGCTTTAGATAAAGTAACTGGATCGCGATGTAATAAAAGAAAACGTGGAGGCTTTCTTCCGCCAGGCCTTTTAGGTCCAATATGGCCAAATTTCAAACTAGGAAAAGGAGTGATTCGGAATTGGGAATATCCAACGGAATTGGGAATTACCATCTCGGTAAACAATGAAATACCAACGATAGCCTTAAAAATCTGGCTATAAATTGGCTAATTAAATGATTATCAATCGTTAAATTAGCCAATTTATAACCTGATTTTTGAGGCCATCGTTGATATTTCATTATATTCTCATCGGGCTTAGTGATGTTTTATTTATATTAGATGATAAACAATAACACGAAAAACGAAAAAGGCTTTAGAGGTGTTTTTATGATCGATCTATTACCGAAAACAATTAGAAAATTTCTTGTTATATTATCTAATTTAGAACTTTTTATAAAGAAAAAACTTAAAATAGTCCTATATTCAGACTACTCGATAGAAAACACCGACAAATTAATAAGAAAACTTATAGGTGTAAAAATGAAACCAACACATAGGGTACTAAGTTTGGACATAATTTCTTTGTACCCATCAATAAAATAGGAATTAATTTAAAAAAGCCTACACAATCTAGACATACATAGCTGGCAACTAGAATTAATAAAATACAGACTTAAAAATAATTACTTCCATATAGATGAAAAAAATATATAGACAGAAAAATGGCATTAGTACGAGAACAATAATACTTGCACTAAAACTTGCAGAAATATGCATAAAAGAAATAGATACAAAATTAGCAAATCTAAATGGAATAATATTTATGGCTAGATATGTGGATGATATCATAATAATATACGACAAAGAAATAACTAATGAAAATATAATATAGGCTACAACTATGCGAACACACTAAGCAATACTCTAAAGTTTGAAAGTGAAACAGAAAACAAAAATGAAATTAATTATCTAGACATGATTTTAAACCGGGAAAAAACACTGTCAATATGAAACCTTACAAAAAAAGCAGCAATGTAGATAAAATTCTTAATTAGAAATCATATAGCCCTATAACAATAAAAAGAAATAATTCTATAACGGCACTATCAAAGATATGGAACAGAACATCTAAGGCTGAAGACAGAGAAAAACAAAAAAATGAATTAATAAATACTTTTATCTCGAACACTTACCCAAACAGATTACTAAAAAATGGATAACTACATTTATAAAAAACAGATTGAATGTTAAAAATAAGAATGAGAATATTACATATAGGTCATTCCACTATATTAAAGGAACATTTGAAAAGTATAGAAAAGTTTTCAGAAAACATAGTGTTATACTAGCAGCCAAACTACAGAATAAAATTAAAAACATCATCAATTGCAATAAAATTAAAAATAACAAAATACTAAACGAAGCAGGAGTGATATATGGAATAAAATGTACGTGTAAAGAACCAGCAATATACATTGGAGAAACAGGAAGGCAACTCAGAACAAGAATAAAAGAACACGAAGCAGCAATTAGACTTAAATATAACCAATCACCGTGGACAAATCACTGCAGCAGGTTTGGATGCACAATCAATAAAAAAAGCGTAAAAATAATCCACAGAGAAAAAGACAGTTATTTATGTAAATTCAAAGAACACTGCAATTGTTAATAAAAACGAAACCATAAACTTAAATAATGGCGTGGAGATTGACAACGTATGGGAGGAAATGGGAGGCAAGCAAAAGAGCGAGCAAACGGAAAGAAAGACAGTTAGAAATGCCTTAGGGGATACGACATCGACACCGTGTAGCTGTATGTCTAAACATAAAACAGGTTAGTTCCTATTGTGTAAATATATTCAAATAATGGAAGTTGTAATTTGTAAAGTTATACTTTTACCGTAATAATCACCGTAATAATTGTACTTATATCAATTTTTAGAAATGTAACACCCGACGAGGGGTGCAAGTTACTCAAAAAAATCTTTCACCCAAAATGCATAGCGAATAAGGAATAACGAAGATTACACTCGGAAGTTTTTGTCTCTGATGAAATGCGGTCCAGACAAAAAAACGTCGGTTAACTTCTTCGGATTTAACCTATGAAGTCTCGTCAATTTTTTTGAAGAAATATTTAAAGAATTGATTTTTAAAGCAATATAAAGAAAACCGCACCATTTATATAATACATATCTATTCTTATTGCCCAGAAATATATTAATTTGTTCTCTTTAATAAATCTTTATTTTAAAGTTTCTGTTATTTTGTTCAATAAGTTACACAATGATCTTATACAACCTGTCAGAAAACTAAAACTTTACCACAAACAGTCCACAGACTAGTAACCACGTTTTAATGTAATTTAAACAGGGTTAATTAAAACCAGTTTAATGACGCATACTGCAATTTTAGAATAAGTGTTAAGTATTAAAGCAGTTTATATACTGGATCTTTGTTTTCATTTAACAACATAAAATATTCGAAAGAAATTTAGGTTAATGTGAGCCTAGGTATACAAAATGGCGGCGCTTCCGGTCGCCATCTTGTTTGCACACGCAAATGTGCAAACAAGATGGCAACCTTCGACAATAACCTAAACGCGCCTATATTTAAACTTTTTTAAAACTAAAACACTTTTAAAACGTAAATTTGCTACTTACTTTTCCCCCGCTTTTGGTTACTTTTCCTACTCTTGGACCAGAAACTAAAAAGGTCGTCACACTACCAATAAATTCAATCGATGCACGGACGAAGTGAATTACGAGATTCTATACATCAGTGGTTCGAACAAAATTTGCCTGTATTGTATTGTACATAAATTTTACTCCTCTTAAGAACCGCAGTCTTATGATTCACATCTCTCGTCTTTTCATCTACGATAGGCAGCGTCTCCACAGAGGGTGGCACCTTCGATCCACGGCCACCTAGCTTTCCATGTGTCGTTCACGTTGTCTTTCGGGTCGGAAATCACTATTACATATCCTTGGTTATGACACGTTTAACACACTATAAACACACATTTAAACCACGTTTAAACACATTTACACACTTTAAACGCCCACTTGAACCACATATAAAACCTTTACAAAATTTTTACCTCACTTACACAATGTTAACACACCTTTAATACGCTTTTATGACATTTAAACGCATTAAACACATTAAGGACACGTTTAACATGTTAATTACCATTGACAAAATTTCCTCCTCGATAACTTTAGACTTCGAGTAAATTGTAAAACTTTAAAAAAACACACACACTTTTAAAAAATTAACAACGTGCATAATCGGTCTACATCGTAACCAAAATTCGAAATTCACATTATTCCTCGTGTCTCCCGAACGTAATTTTTGATGGATATTAGCATACGAAGGCATCATTACTATCAGCGCCGTCTACATTTGTTTTCTAAAAACACTTGCCATCGAGGTTACCGGAAGCGCCGCCAGTTTGTATACCTAGGCTCACATTAACCGAAATTTAGTAACTTGTTACTGAATTTTCCAATTTCAATAAAACTGTTACTTCAGAAAAGTGCAACACGTTCACACTAAAAAACATTATATCAAGGAAATAGCATTATTTGTATCAAAATGTGAATTTATAAAACCAGTAATAATTATAAAATATGCAGTTAAATTTTCTTTATTGAATATATTCCAGCAATCTTGCTTGTAGCCCACGACTTTAATTAAATTGAATTAATCCTAATAAATAGGTGGTAATAAAGTGAAAAGCTTATCACATCAGGGCTAACTGGAGTAAATAGACTAGATTTTACAAAAAATAGCCTTTAATAACGCCAATCAAATTTCGGTAAGAAATTCTTATCGAAATTTGATTGGCGTTATTGAAGGCTAATTTCTGTAAAATCTAGTCTATTTATTCCAGTCAGTTCTGATGTGATAAACCCTCCAATTTATTACAAATCTATTTATTAGGATAAATAATTCAATCTAATCAATCTTGTATGGATGTTGTTCCTGTGAAATAAAAACATCAACTGGAAGAGAAAAATATTTTTCTGCAGTCTTCTCAGCAAATAATCATTTACTAAAACATTTATTATTATATTACAAATCTCAGAAGAAATCTTCACAATAATAATTAAATTATTATTAATATTTATCTATATATATAATCGAAACGACTTGATAATAATAATCAGCGCAGAGCCCAAACGGTTAGGAGTTGAAAGTTGAAATTTGGTACACAGTTAGGGTACGTCACGAGAACGCGCACAAAGAAGGAATTTTTCGAAATTCCTCCCCACGGGGGAGAGGGACAGGCTTAACATTTCCATCAACAATGAAACTGTCAAATAACAACGGAAGCGTCAAGTAACAACGGAAGCGTCAACAATGGAATTGTTAAGAGAAAGCGACGTGCAAGACGCAGATGCAGTTATTTTCGTTTCTGCGAGAAATCGAACATATTTTTAGACCCATCTAAAAATTCTCTAATTAGTCCGGAAACAGGGGGACCCAATTCTTGCATTCTGTGAAAACGGGTAAGGTTGACTATAACGTAATAAACTTAATCTTCGCTATAGTTACTTTTGCCCGACAATGCCGGGCCTACCTGCTAGTTGAATATAAATAAGATGCTTTTGAATAATGACTAGTGAATATTTCTTATATTAATATGTGGTTCTTGTGATAAATATTTTTTTAAATCTGAAAAAGCAATGTTTAATGTCCTAAAAACATTTGTTAAAAAAGCTTCTAAAATGTAGGTAGATAATGTTTATCCTAATGTACTGTACGTGCGGTCGGATGGTCGAGCGGTCAAGGTTAGCAGCCCACCGCCCTGGGGGACCCGGGATCGAATTCGGACGGGTCGAGAAATCCCCAGGAATTTTTCGGGGGGTGGTCCGTCCAGATATGTCGGTCCCCGTCCCTCACCACTCGGCCGCCCCATTGTGGGCCTGGCCGAACCCATAATGGGCTTGCTATAAGAGGCCCTCTTAGTGCCCACTGGGACGAAAGAGTTACAAAAAAAAAAAAAAAAAAAAAATGTACTGTACGTTAGAGCCGCCCAAACTACAGGAAGCAGGAGTTAGCATACGCTCGGTCGCGCTCCCAAGACCCGCCTTTTTTCCACGAGGCTATGAATCATTTTTGCTAGGTAAGCTACGCGGGCAAGAAGCAGCCGCAAACTACGCGTTTGCTCGTTTGACGTAGTCCATATGACGTGGTTCCACAGATGTAGGATGTAGATGTTGGGTAAGAGTAAAGGGTTGCCTGAGGAGGCGGGAACCCCCCAAATTGTAGACCCCCTGCGCGATCAAATCGTGTCTAATGAACCACACCCCTACGAGCGACACATCACGAGATATAGCCCCCCAAAATCGGGCCGCGCGAGATCGCGGCGTGCGTCGCTCA
The DNA here is from genome assembly GCF_030686945.1 of Centruroides vittatus. NCBI lineage: Eukaryota > Metazoa > Arthropoda > Arachnida > Scorpiones > Buthidae > Centruroides > Centruroides vittatus. The sequence goes on from NW_027122320.1 coordinate 41,173, forward strand.
GCGAAGACTCTCTTTTAACTATGTAGCACACGCGACTGGCGTAAGTCATTTCCGGTCACGTGACTCCGCTTCCTCACGTATGGTGTCTCGCACGAGGTAAAAAAGAAATAATCTTTATTATTAATTTATATAACTTGTTAAAATATACATGTTTACGTAAAATGGAAAATATAAAATAGTTTATTTATAGTATAATTAACTTTTATGTAATAATTTAATAAATAGTGAAAAGTAATAATTAATTTTAATTAAACAGTAATATTTTTCATGTAAGAAATGTTACTACTATTTATTTGAGAATATATCTTGATTAGATTTATAAAAAAAAACAGCCAAATTTTATTATTACTTTTAGATGCCCGGAGCCTCACGCGCTGTTGCAACTTGAAATGCAACAATTGTCATCTATACTGGTGATGAAAACTTCACTACCGACAGTAAATTAAAGAAAAAATCGGTTATTAAAAAGTAATCGAATAAAACTGATTAAAAAAAACTTTTACATGTAAATAAACAGGATAAACCAAAAGAATGTGTTAAATGTAATGATCGTAAAACTTTACAATATATGGAAATTGTATTTTAAAAATTGTAATAACAATAGACTATTTAAAAATGTGTGCACGTGATTTCTTTTAAATCTGTTTTATGTAAAACTTAATTTGTATATATTGATATTAAAAAACGTGGTTTGATGGTTAGTGGATTTTTTTTTATTTATTTGTCAATCTATCACAAAGAACCAGCCGAAAAGGAAGGTGAGGAGCTGCTAATTCATTTTAAGATACTGTATATAAAATTATTAATGTGTCAGACAAAAAGAGTATAGATTAAGTTTATTACTGATCGCTATCGCCGCGTGTGATTTTGATTGAGAGGACTAATCGTGCGTTCATTAAATTAATACTTTATTTTGATCGAAAGTTACTGGTGGAACATGAACATCTTATATATAAAATTCTCGTGTCACAATGTTAGTTACCTTACTCCTCCGAAACGGCTTTACCGATTTTTACCAAATTTTATATGCATACTCAGTAGGTCTGAGAATCGGCTACTATCTATTTTTCATACCCCTACACCATTTCCTTCCTTTCAAAAATATATTTATATATGGATTAAGGCTTTTATGTCCAACAGATGGCGCTACCTTCCGACGACCTAAGTTTGCTTTTCTGTGAGGCATTCTGCTTTTCTGTGAGAATGGACTGAAGCAGATCATTTTCTATCTATCTATATAAATAAAATATTTAATATAACGTATAATACGTATAATATAAGTATAACGTATAATATAAGTATAACGTATAATATAAGTATAACGTATAATATAAGTATAAATAAAATATAACGTTCGTTTGTTCCTACCGATTCCTTTGAAATTTTGACACAACGTTGCATTCGAATACGCACGTGTTTTTATATAATATACATGTCGAAATTCCCCCACTGGGGGGAGATGGACGGGATTAAGGCTTACCGTGAAGAACTCGGCTTCTATTATACTATTTTACATGCGGTTTTTTGCGTTTTTAATTGTGTTTTAATAGGTTACGTCAACAGAATATACACTAAAAAGAGATTTTTCGATATTCCCCAGCGGGAAAAGTGACGGGATTAAGGCTTACTGTTCAGAACTCGGCTTTTATTATACTATTTTAGATGCGTTTTTGATTGCGTTTTAATAGGGTACGTCAAGAGAATTTACACTAAGAAGGGATTTTTTGAAATTCCCCCCACGGGGGAAGTGTTATATATTTATAATAGATACATTTTGAGCCACAACAACGTGTGGCCGGGTCAGCTAGTATTAATATATATACATAGGTAAATTCGAACTGTCTGATCAATTCTCTCTCTCGCCGCCAAAGCAAGTTACTTTTACGCGGATTAAGCGATCATAATTTTTTCGTTTTCATTTGTATTCATAAAACGATGTATAGTCCTATTGATATTTGTAATCGCGAAATAATTTTAGTAGCTTTTTTGCAATGCGGAGGATTAATTTCAGATATAGAAAAATGTGCGCGATGCAAAAACGAGTGTTTGTGAAAAATAGACATAATTAATATTTTCCGTGTACAATTTGCATTAAACTTTATGGAAAAAAGCCCAATATTTCGAACCTACCTAACCTAACCTAACCTATCCAATGACCATCCGGTCATTGGATAGGTTAGGTTAGGTTAGGTAGGTCAGGAAGTAGGCCAGGCGGTCAAGGCGTGCATTTTTTTATTCCCCCGCGCCAGCGGCATCCGCTTAAGTTTAAACATTCCTGGGGTGCGTTCGTTAATAGCGATCGCTCTGCGTCTCTGCTACTACGGGAGTGCGTTGCTGTTTGTAGGCATTTAGGAATGACGGTGAAAGAAAAAGATGGCGGCGCCCGCACTATCGATAGTATCGTGATGGAGGAATCTATAATTCTAAAATATTAGCTTTTAAAGGCAAAAGAAGGGTACCAATTATAAAATTCAACCATAAAATGGATTATTTGTTGAAAGAGCATTCAAAATAGCCACGAAAAAAATTAGAATGCCGGCTGCCATTCGAAAAGACACTTACACACTGCGTACACTAACTCGCGCTTTCACAACTTCTAAATTTTCATTCATAAAACCACTTAATGGACCCCGAAACGAAACTATCTGAGCCATGGAGGACGCCATGTTGCTTTCCATTATGGTACCTAGATATCAGAGTAGCGAGATACGAGTCATCGCCGCCATGTTCTGTCGACTGTGAACACGTGGTCTATGGGTTTACATTAAGAAATGACGATTTTTTTAAGTTTAATAAAGCATTTTTACAAATAAAATGCTTTATTAAACTAAAAAAATAGTCATTTCTTAATGTAAACCCATAGACCACGTGTTCACAGTCGACAGAACATGGCGGCGATGACTCGTATGTCGCTACTCTGATATCTAGGTACTCTACTTTCCATCGTAGACTACAGCTACAAGCGGCCGTTTTTGCCGTTCGACGCGCGCACTCCTACCGGAATTTAGGAATGCGTTCCGCAAGAATTTTTAAACGGATGCCACTCGCGCGGAGTTCCGCGGAGGAATAAAAGAACGCACCCCTGCAGAACGCGTTCCTAAATTCCGGTTAGAGTTGCAGGAACAGTTTCGTTTCGGGGTCCATTATGTGGTTTTATGAATGAAAATTTAGAAGTTGTGAATGCGCAACACGCTCATTTACAACTTCTAAATACGCAGTAGTACATGCGGAGATGTATCTTCTCGAATGGTCCCGAAAATCTCCATGAATTATTCGGGAGGTGGCACTTCCGGATATGTCAGGCCCCGTTCCTCATCAACCCGGTCGCCCCGTTGTGGGCCTGGTCAAACTTATAATGGGTTTGCTAAAAGAGGCCCCTCTTAGTGTCCACAGGGCGGAAATAGTTAGAAAAAATCCTATCCTTACCTAACGCGACTTACTAAGTTTTTCAAGTTCAAAAATTGAATCACCCGGCCCACAAATGACTCTCTTTGACAAGAGATAAAATTGACACCAATTGGAAATACATCTTAAAACTTTTCAGATATATTTTTTCCTAATGTTAACTATAAGAATTTTATAAGTAACTTATTTCATTAGCAAAAGTGCATAGTTGCAAAATAATTCATATTTATGTTTGGGCTACAAATAGTTCAAATCGGCTATTTTGAAAGCACAACTTTGTTACTTTTTAATCTTCAGATCTGGCAACAGTGTCAGTCCCATATCACTTTCAAGATGCCTTTCAAGATGACACAACGAGAAATTTCGGAAATTCCCGTTGTGGAACCCAAAGAAATTTTTTATAAATTGACATGTTTTAATTTTGCACACTACTTTCCCACTGAAAAGGCCACGGAAAAATTTTGCCACATGGTGGGACTCATGCCCCATCCGGACCTAACCGGCTTTGTACCATCGTGCCCTAAGTGCGGAGGTAAGATTTCCTTTATTTCCTCCTGTACACAAGTGCTGTATGCAGTTATCTGTTAGCTAATTCAATTTGTCGTATTTTTCAGGCGTGATGAGGAAAGAGCCGGCACCAGCAAATAGGTTTGGATTCATCTACCGCTGTGAAAAACTACAGCAAAAAAAAAAAAAAAAAAAATGCGCAGGCGGACTGGCGGCTCTGTCTGGCGGGCCGTGTGCACCGGTCCCGTCTTGTACCCACAACATATTTTTTGAAAGAGCTCAGCTCTCAGCTCGAGAGGTATGATATCGTGGCAGTATGGCATACTTTGTATATATTATATTTTTCATATTTTTTCTCTTTCTTTGTTCCTTTGTCTTTTGCCATTCTGGGATAATCCTGTTTAACCCTACCCTTGGGAGTTGATGACTCACATCTAAGACAAGAGAAAGTAAGTAGCCCTGAGGGGTTAACAGGGTGAGGGGCGGACACCCACAGAATCGGCGGTTTCACGTTACATTATGTGTTTCTGTAATTCGATCGTACCGCTGAAGATGATGTATGTTTTATGACATAATTTTTTTTTTGTATTTAACAGGTGCTTATGATTATATATCAGTGGGTCATGGAGGTGCCGGTCACTGTCGCCGCTTTACAATGCGGCGTAACCCGGCAACAGCAGTGGACTGGTATAACTTCTGCCGGAAAATTGCGGAAGTTTCCGTCTCCAACGACCGAAATCATCAGATTGGTAGTAAAGGCCTGCACGTCGAAGTAACGATCGATCCAAGTTTCTGATTTTGCCAATATACCATCTATGTTTACATACATGTCTATACATACGTTTTTCTTTTCAGATTGATGAAACTTTTACCCGGAGACGAACATACAACCGCGGGCACGTAACCAAAGGCACCCAAATAACCATATTTAGTGCTTGTTGTCAGGAAATGAAAGAGGTTATGTACTGGCATGTAAGTAGTAACAAAACATTATTTCCTATTATTATCTACTTTTAGTGGCAGTTTTGTGTTATATTTTCTCGTATTCTTTAAGGTGGAGGACAAAAGCAGGTGCGTTCTTTAGAACTACACGTCCAGATACATAGCTCCTGGTTGCATAGTGCTTTCTGACAGCGCGCCCCAATATTGCGGCTATACGACGATAGGCTTCTCAAAACATAAGACCGCAAATCACAGCCAGCGAGGCCCCGGGAGGTAAGGAGGATGTTACTGTGCTATGTGTTAAGTAAAAGAAATGAATGAGCGTTATTGAAAAGGATACCGAAAAGTGACATTTTTCTTTTTTCTCCTTGCAGATTTGTCAACAGCGAAGATCCCAAGGCCCACACTCAAAACATCGAGTGTAGACATCGCTGGCTGAAGAGGACCGTCAAGTTGCTCCACACGGACAGGATCCTGCAGAGTTACATCCGCAGCTACGTGTACAGAACGCGGTTCCTGTCAACACCAACGGCAAAATTCCGGCAGTTTGTCGGGGATATCGCAGCTGTTTACCTGGGCCCTGGTCTCCAAATCCAGACAACTGGTGTGCCCATGCACCAAAATTTGCCGCCTGATGAGCCCTATAGCGATATCGTTGTGCAGGAGGGCGATGAAGAGGAACAGCAGGGGGATGACAACCGCCCAGTGAGTAGTGCAGCTTGTGTATAGGGCGCGCGACCAAAGGATAGTCCTCTGCGGATGTGAAACCGGAATTATGTGATTTTTCAGACATCGGACGCAACCAACACCTTTGTCGTCGACCCGAAGGACCTAGCGGAAGCGGGGACCAGCGGTCTCACTGCATCGTAACCGACATCAGCAACAACCAAGATGTCGCCAGATAATGAAAGGACAGCGCTTCCTCTTGCGGGAGACGCAGGGGAGGGGCTGTGAAGGTGAGTGTCTGTTTTTTTCGCTTTTTACATCGGCAGTTAAGCTTAGTTCACACTGAGCGTGATTGCTGGCAAATGCGAAAAGCAGAGCAAATAATACGTCAAACATGACGTCGTTTCCGGCGAATTTTACCATTTCACGAATTGCTTCAAAGTTCCAAACAGTCGAGCTTTTTCGCTAGCGAAAAAATTTCGCCACCAATCGTATTCCCGCTAGTTGTCACGTGGTTCTTGTTGTTTTCAAGCTGGCTACAGAAACTTTCTTACGCAATAGAGTAAATGTCGTAATTATGGATTTTTAATATTCCTCTCACCCAGTATCATTTTCTTTTCGAAGTATCTTTCTTTCTCAATAAATAAACAAACGTGATTAACGACGTAATATCGGAAACGACCATTTTGTTTTTTGAGATGATATTTTTGCTGGCTCGCAAATGATCGGCTGCTTAAAATTCGCGATTGCTTTTCGCTTTTAGTTGTATGGGTAAATTTCGCTGAGCGAATAAAAATTGGGGAACTTCTCGCATTGGCTTTCAATATTCGCTCAGAGTAAACTAAACTTTAAGCCGGATTTGAAACCCGGATTATGATTTTTCAGACAACATCGGGCGCCAGCACCATCGTCATCGACCCCCAGGGACTGGCAGCTTCATCATAACATCGTGAAGAGGCTATGCATCGCAAGCTAGCGAAAAGATTTCGCGGGAGACGCTTTTGAAGGTTAGTGTAGAATCTGTTTTCGGTTAGCAGCGCGTCAGTCAATTGACGTGATCTAACTCACGTCTATTGGGTTGATAATCGGTTCAGAGAGGATTATCCAAATGGGTAAGCTGGAAATGGTTAGTGAGTTTACAAGTGGTTACAGTCGCGCGCGATACTCTTAGCAGAGCGACGCGTGTCGCAACCTCGCGCGACCCGATTTTGAAGTAAATCTTAAACATTAAATTACTTAGCCTTTCTGGCAAAAAATAAAAATGCGTATTATTTTCATTAAAGTTATTTATTAATAATTATCGACGTTATTGAAATATTAACAGGCCTGTAGCCATAAGAAATTTTTTAAATTATATAATATAATTAGATATACCATATAATTAATAAATAATAATAATAATGTCATATATGACCGTGTGTGTGAACAAACGATGACGCGGGCGACTCGATGCGATTTTACATTTTATGTTTTTCGTTTTTGTTTTTCTATGGATTTGAGATATTTTAAATCGTTTACGTAGACTTATTTCGATAGAGGTTTTTACGGGAGTGACGTTTAGTTTCACTCACTCACTCGGATCGAGTCGATTACGCTTAAGTGGTATTAAAGGTCCCAACGTAGTCGCTATCGCTCGTTTATGTCGCTTTCGTTTCGAAGATTAATAGGTAAGGAGGGGAGGGACCTTCCAAATTGTATACCCCTGGCGAGGGAAAAACAAATTTTTGATGTGTTACGTAGGTGTCATGTGACTGGAAAAGACGTAGGTATAGCCCTCACCACCCAATCGGCCGATCTCGCACGGCCCGATTTTGGGGGAGCTGTATCTCGTGATGTGTCACTCGTAGGGGTATGGTTCATTAGACATTATTTGATTGCACGGGGAAGTCTACAACTTGGGGGGTCCGCCCCCCTCAAACAACTGCTTGCCATACAAGTTTAACATTTGAACTTCGGCCGCAATCTCTCTATTAATTCCCTCAACCCGATGTTGGGGGTTGAGAGAAAACAAACGAGAAATTTTCCCACAAAATATGTAATCAGTGGAGGAAAACCAAATATCGGTCGGCCACCTTCCAGGTGTGGTGGAAACGTAACCGCGCCCATTTACCGCATTTTCGGTTACCACAGGTTTTACCAATACCAAATTTTGCATGGGAGCAACTTGTTTCCACTAATGTGGGTGTTGAGGCTGAAAGGCAAAAAGTAGGAGGAAAGAGCACGGAAAAAGGAAGTAGGTAAGTGGCATATGTAAAAAGACCCTGCCGTTCACGTGCACGAAAAGGTCTCCTTGATTTTATTACGTTCGTCCGGGTGTCTATGTATTATATTTACGGTCACGGCCACCTGTTAACTTAAACTAAGCGTGCGGCTACGAAACCAAACTTTGTCGTGGCTGTGATAATCTATGGCATCTACATTCTGACTCTTCCCTGGTCTAATGGTAATTAAGATGGGACTGATCCGGTTGTCGGTCTCCATCTACTGTCAATTATTACTTTCCCGGTTATGTTATATGTAACAAAGGCAAAGTGTCGCCATCAGTCAAAAAATGATTCCTGACGTTTTTTCGGTTTCGGCCTTGGAGACCTGCAAACATTGAGAAATGCAAAAAAAAGATTTTCAACACGGATGAATGTTTATATGTGGCAGGGTACCATTTCCTTAATCCTGTTTTGAGCTTGAACTCCCATCCTTTTCTTCGAAAAATTTTTGTATATTTTGCCAGGAAGTTTCTGTATTAGGGAAATCGATGCTATTAAATATTGGTTAAAGGAATAGTTGTGTTCTAATCTCCGATAGGGCCAGACTTATTGGTGATTTTCTCCTTTTATCATATACATTTTTTTAAATAAAACCCCATCCCTCCCCAAAAATTCGCTCCCATCACGCTCAGAATAGCTGTGATGATGCACAGTACCGTCTGACGACAGCTGAGTACTACGTCGAAACGGCTATTTTTAATAAACCAACAAACACCTAAATAATCGGGCTATTATATGGCTATAATTAAATAATAAATACAAATGAATTTGGTATAGAGCTATTTTTTGTTTCTTAGTCTTTATCGATGATTGAATTTATGTAAATTTAATGTTTGAAAGTATTAATCGATAACTATACAAGTACTGTACATATACGATAGAAAACAAACGTGTCAGTTGTCATTTCATTGAATATGCAGCTTAAACATACTGGTAAAACTCGATGAATTACTTATAACTTGTAACTAACTGCATTATTATAAAAAAATTAATGAGTTCAAACAAGATAGCAAAACCATAATTTCATTTTTAGGGGGTAAACTTTTGCAGGGAGAGTAAGTGAAAAGATGCGAGTAACTGTCAAGGAGAATGGATATAAAATTGAATAAAATGAGATAACGTTAGTGGCACACCCAGAGGGGGCTGAGGTGTCCTGGCGTCCTAAGGGGAAAAAGGGGAAAACACTAAGTTTTTTCCATAATTCTCTTTGTAAGTAAAATTTAATTTATTATTATAGTGTCGTGTCTTCTATACAAGCGTTTCTCAACCGCTGGTCCCCGGAAAATTTTTACTGCTCTGCGTTAAAAAGTTTTCTTATTAAAAAAAATAATGATGATAATAAAATTTTCATTTATTAAATGATATATTTTCACGCATTAACGATTTAAACTTAAGTTTACAAGGAACTGCAATAAACGCATTTCATTTATTTAATAAAATAGATGCATTTGAGAAAAAAGTAAATTTTGGTTGGATAAGGTAAAAAATAATATTAATATATTTAATAATTATTCCGAGTTTGTTATTTCGCAGCAAGATATAAACTTATCAAAATTAAATATAATCATCGAGCAACACTTACAATCTTTAAGTAACAGTGTCGAAAAATATTTCCCATTTGAAAAAACCACACGTGAAAGGAATTTGTGGATAACAAACCCTTTCATAATATATGACGGTAGTAAATTAATTTAAGTAACAGCGAATACGAGTCCATCCTTGAGATTAGTTCAGATATTATGTTAAAATCTAGGTTTTCAACAATGTCTATGGATAAATTTTGGATCAAAACAAAAATTGAATATCCATCTCTATACGAGAAAGTGATGAAAATGTTAGTCCCCTTCGCAACAACATCTTTATGTAAAGCGAGATTTTAAACTATGAGGGTAATAAAAAATAAATTTAGAAATCGACTTTCAATTATTTCGCCGCTCCGACTCGGCTCGACTAATTTAGAACCCATAATTAAAAGGTTAATTGAAGATCGGCAGCAGCAATCTTCTCATTAGCAATGTATAGCAAATAAACAAACATTTTAGTATTCGTAAGATTGATTTTTTGTTGTGTACCTATATACAATACATTTGTAACTTTTTATAATTTTTTGTTGTAATTTTTGTCAAGGGATTCTCATTTATTAATAATTATAATTAAAAACAACAATAAAAATTATACTTTTAGTAAATACTATTAAATTTTTTAATAGTCATAAGACTGCACATAGGACACAATACAAAATTCAATTTTTTGTGATTTTATTACAGTTTTCTGTGAGTTTTGTCAAAACATATAACAACTTATATTTACATTTAAATATTATTGTAAGTAAATGATGACGATAATTTTAAAATTTATTTCTGTAGTAATTCTTTAATATCTAGTAAAAGTGTTTCGTTAAAATACCACTGGACCGCGGGCCAAAAAGGGTTGAGAAACGCTGTTCTTATACTACTTTATAAAATCAGCAGTCACATAAAGTGGGAATTTTATTGAATTCGCATTAAACATTTTTTATTCGTTCAACACGGACCTCCTCAAGATCGTATCCTTAGTGCGAGACTGGATGTCATAATTTATGAACGAGCCCTAAGACAACTTATTAACACGAGTAATCACATTCGTTAAACCGAGTGACAAAATAAGAAAACTGTAGACATCTAGGCACCAATTTTTTTATCATATAATTAACAATGATAATTGTCAAATGTAAAGCTGTAATTTATACACAAATGTACATACAAAGTTTTCTTTGTATGTACTTTTTTTAAAAACTTCATCATACGTCACAACATAATGAAGCATCCGCGATTATATACCGTTGTTGCAGTAGTAGTTACTTTAGCTGTTACCAGACGGCACATCATCGCAGCTATTCCAGGCATGATCTAATTCTTTTCAACGATAAATAGAACTGGCCAATTTATATTATCATACATTCTGATCTAACAATGAAGAAAATTAATTTCCATGTCAAAACGTTTTTAATTAATAATATATATATATATATATATACAAGAAATTTTTTACATTTTTTTGAGTTCATGCAAAAATCAAATTTACAAGCATCATTTTGTATTTTGTAAAGACTATTTTTTTTTTTTTTTTTGAAAGACGAGAAAGGACGTTTTGCAACAATAACAGGTTTAAAAATGACTAGAAGAATACAAATATTTCTCTTATTTTTATGCAAACAATACAAACAAATAGCACATTTGTTTTTTCCTTTTATGTACGAGATAGTTTTGAGAAAATCGGTAACAAGGTAACTTTCATAATAAAACTACACGATATCCTAGGAATAAATTGACTACACACTATGATAAATGGTATTTACAGCAGCATAATTATTCATCTTTTCTTATGAAAAATTATTATTATGCTAATTATGTTACCATCGTGATATTTACGACACAGTTTGTAACTATGTACATGACTTTGTGGTCGAGAATGGTCCTCGCGACAGAAACTCGATATTTGATATGTTTATATTTATGTCTGCTCCTGGAAGCCTCGATACTAAATCTATTATGCCTTATAAAAAATCTGAATGTCGACTGAACGATATCGCTAAACGCGAGAGAATCAGTATCTACTGCTCTCATTTGATTACAAAATGCAATTTAGAAGTTTTATGTACAAATCTAAACATGTATGGAACGTAATTATACTTCGGTTTCTTGCTAAAACACAATAAATTAAATACACGAACACGTTGCAACTTACCTGACAATGATTGTACTGTTACGTGGACGATTTGGTGAAACGCAGAGCTATTTACAAATAATTATGTATACATTTATATACAAATAAATAACTTATCTAGAATTGTTCGCTTGTTATCCTTTGGGTAAATTCACTCGAATGACTTTTTATGTAAGATAGCGTGATCTAAAGCCATTAAAATATTATATTTTGCCGTAGACAAAAAATAGAAATTAATTTAGGATCTCGAAATATTCAATTTGCATAGAATTTTCTAAATATTGGACCCGATAAACACTTGCACGGCAGTGTACACTGTGTTTGTCACAAACTGAGGAGTGCAAGAACTTATCACACTTCGATAGGAGAGGTACTGTCTTTGGGTGCCCTTCGAGGACCCCAGACAGTTGGATTTACCATAGGTGGATGTAGACTGTTAGAGAAAGCGCCTGATTTGCTCTTTTTCATAATTTTTCCGCTAGTGATGAGCCTGCCGAAACCTTCTTGGTGGGCAAAAGCGTATCCGGATCTAATGGATCTCCTGCTGGCTCGACGAACACTGGCTATGCGCATCTGTGGTTCCGACGGCCTCGATCGCAAGCGGGTGCGTCTCTGTTTCAGTCGCAAGCGATCCGACAGCGTGGGGTGCACGTTGACGTAGTAGAAGCGGATAATGACTACAGGCAACAGCAGTACGACCAGTGTCAAGAAGGTAGTAAACCAGAACAGTGACGAGCTAAGTGTAAGGCGAAAAGCACCCATATACGAATTTCCAATGAAATCGCAGTTGATGAACAGAGTCATGGCAAAATAAAAGGCAACACTCCCCCAAATGACGATATGATTAAATACAGTCCAATAGGCAGTGTCTAGAGCTACCTATGTTAATAAAACAGCATCGTCAATTTAAAATATAGCAAAGTGTTACTAAATTGAATTTTAACAATTACCTGGGCCGTAACTACAAATACGAGGATAGCAGATACAACAGTTCCAAACAGCTGATGATCATCCAGATTGATTCCGTGTGGATCGACAGAATTCTTAAATGCTCCATAAGGTATGAAAAATAAGATAAATGATGTGATTATTCCATGTGCTACACTCTTCAGAAACTCCATCTTATTAAATAATAAGTTTAAATGACCAGGAGCATATAGTTTTGGATACCTTAGAGAATTTTTGTCATTCACGTCCTATAAAAACATTAAAGAATACAAAAAATAGAAGTTTATAAAGTAAATCATATAAAAAAAACCCACCTGATCAAAGATTCCTAGTGCTAAAACAGGTAACGATGTATAAAACACATTATAGAATGAAATGAATGCAGGATCGTAGACTGTCTGAAGTAAATACTTTCGTTAAAACCACAGAAATACGTAACAGAATTAAGCATTTCTTTAATACTAACCTGTGCAGAAAATCCACAAAAGAATGCAAACCAGAAATGACATAAAGTAAAGGCAAAGTTTTTGTAAAAGAAGTAACGAAGAAATTTACTCATTCGGAAATAAGACCATCGACCGTGAACCAAGAGCAAGCGTTCCAGGAAACGAAACTGAGCTAAGGAAAAATCGCTGGCTAACACGGCTTGCATACCTTCCTGTCCACTTATTCCAACTCCAATGTGAGCAGCTGGGTGAAAAGAAATGGAAAACAATTTAACTTCCTTTACTAATAAGCACCAGAACACTTCAAATGTCATTCGTTACCTTTTATCATACTAACGTCATTTGCACCATCACCGATTGCCAGAGTTACAGCTTTCTTGTGCTTTTTAACAAGTTCCACTACTAATGCTTTTTGTAAAGGTGTGACTCTACAGCAAATTACTGCTTTACAACACGAAGCAACTTCTAAAAATAGAAGTTCCATGGAAGGATCAAGTGCATGGGTCTGAAAACAATTCAGTCCAAGTTCATATTAAAATAAAATTGTACAGTTTTTACTTACTTTTCTATAAAACAATGTCTTAAATATACATACCAAACTGTGACCATTCACAACAAGGGAAAATCCACCAGTACCATTATCGTTCGGTGAATCAAAATCATCTTGAAAGGTGACAACACTGCATTCGGGTGCACCCTTAGAGTGACTTAAGACATTAGCAATGTTTTCTCGAAATGTGCGTAATTGTTTCTGAACTTCTTCATACTCTTCACCATCAACGATAAATATATCAACCATTTCGTCAGTCAACAGCTGACAAGAATAGCCAATGTTGATTGCAGTTTCTGAAATAACTAAAATTTTAAAAATTCTAGAAACAACAAAAATGTGATTTCAAAATTTAAAAATTACCCTGTTTATCACCGGTGAGTACCCAGATTTTAATATCTGCCAAAGCCAGATTAGCTATGGCTTGTGGCACTCCATCTTGTAATTTGTCTTCTATGGCTGTGGCACCAATCAGGTTAAGTCCCATTTCTATTTCTTCATATACTGCATTGATTTTATCTTCGCGATCTTCTAAACATGTTCTTCGATTTACAATAAATGTTTTAACATTATCCAAGGGCTTTGTTAACTTTCATAATTTCAAAAGTGATACATACGACGCTTCATGTAATTTTGTCCTCCACGTCTCAAAAAGTTCTTCGTCTAACTCTTTGTTGGCAAGGCACAATGTTCGTAATCCTTCTCCAGCAAATTTCTGTCAAAATAGTTTAAATGAATTATTTTTAAGTTCTTAAACCATACAATTTTCTATCAATTCTAAAGGTCAGCTGGTTCACAGCACCCAAAGACAAGAATTCTCTCTATATTAAATTCGTATTAATCAACAAATCTCAAAGTATTTGAGCAAGCTCAAGAAGAAATAAATTTACTTCCATAAAAAGTTACTTCAGGCTAAATTAGTAGAATTATATTATTTGGAAACCACTTTGAAGAGAATTAATTACACATATGTGAAAAGGTCACTTATATATCCTGATAACCGCAGCATTGATATCAAATCAATGCAAAAAACTTGATATCAAACTTTCTTGTAATTATCCAAAATAAAACTAATGGAATCATCATCGGTTTACGTTACTTACTAAATTCCATTTTTCTATAGACCACTTTAAACAGAATATGCATTGTAACAGCTATGTGCATAATTTATTTTTACAGGTAATCCTCCAGTTTAAAAATAACAGCTGTCAAAGTTTAGGGAACTGATCATAGTCAAAGAAAGTAAATATTGCTTAATTCAAATTATTCATATTTGATCTACTTTTCATTGTTGATATTGACAAGCTTTAATATTTAGATTTTAGTAAAATTTGAATTTTTTTAATGTGGGGATTCACTTGGCCTGATTGTAAGTCCCATGTAACATCTACAACTTACACCATCCATTTGCTTATGCTTATCTTGTGCATATTATTGCTACTTTATTTTCACTGATGCGCAAACTCCATTTCTAGTTTTCTGTTTGTAAGACTCTGACATGTTACCATAAAGTTAGTATTCTAGCGTCTATTAAGACAGCCACTCCCAGTTCTAAAATAGTCAGGAAGTAAATCTATAGTTTGCATAACTGTTTATGTACTGTACATTTTCAAGACATTGCCCAGCTCTGGGGATCTGGGAACAAATTCAGACAACCAAAACCCCAGGAAGTTCTTCGTGGGTAGTCTGTCTTAGATACAGGGTTCCCACTCAACTTTTTGTTTTGAATTCCCTGACCCCCACATTTATTACGGTGTGGAATATCGACATAATAAAACAGCATTTTATTTACTGTGAACATTGATTGAGTATATCTATCCCTCTTTTTGCACAGTTGATATGTTTCAAAGACTGCCACATTAAAAAAATACAGTACGCATACATCCTGCAGAAAAATCTTTGATAGAATCCACAACTTCAATGTAATGAAAAAATAAGCAATTTACAAACATGAGCTTTTTATTTTATCATCATTTATCATTATTATTTGTATGTAAATCTAGTAAATACAAGATAGCATAAAATCTACAAATAGTATTCTTTGATATACAAATAATACTGTACTGTACTTAAAATAAACTCTTGACTTAGAAACACGTAATTATAAATCAAACTTCTTTTAAACAGCGATATAATTTTAACAAGTAAAACCGCAAAACTGTATTTGGGACAAGACTATGTCTTGGAGATTCACTAATAAGCGGGATCACTTTGACGCTCAAGGCTAATCTCGTTTTCATTCTTCAATCTTCTTTGCTATCGCTGGTTTTGAGTGCGATCGTTCAAAGTTATCCGCCGTCCACGATGCATTTTCGGTGAAATTAACCTAGCCAACGTAGAAATTTCTTTCCTTTGCGTGTCCCGGGTTGAATTTTTGTCGATGCCTAACAAAATTTTCCGTTTTTGAAAAATAATAATCGTGGCTATTGTATCATTCGAAATTATTTTTTTATATTGCACAAACAATACTGGGTTGCGTCCTACCTTGTCTGTTGACCTCAACCACGTGTTCTGCGTGTTTTGTTCTGCCGGTAAAAATTAACTGAGAAACCGATAATTTACTTAATTTGTATCAACTACACGATATTTACAATACTGTTGAGATATAATATAAATCCAAGATCGGCACGGCTGTCGAATCAAAAGGTTAACTAAATGAAATAAAAAGATGTCTCTTCCTCGTTAGAATTTAGGAGCAAAGTTAGGTCAAAGAGTGAAGGTCACGCGGAGGCTCCCTCTGCCCTACACATCAAATTTTTATCGGTTCCACGATTTTACTATACTACGTAATGTTAAAAAAACCCTACTTGTAATGACATATAACTCTGTTTTAACGTCATATTTGAAGTACCCCCAAATTTACAAAATTAGATTACAAATTTTATTTAACATAGAAGATACTACGTGTTCAGTCCTAATGTCAGAGTTCACTTCTTAGAATGACTGTGGGTGGTACTTTCCCCACCTGACTTTGGTCGGGTGAGGTGCCTGTTTTGCTGTTTGTAGAAGAAGGTTGCCATTTTGTATTTTATTTTCACTCGGTTCTCGGTCCCCTGACTACCTACAAGTCTGGATTTTTTATGCAAAAATGGTTTGGGCACCTAATACTCTGTGCCAAATATCAACTCTTGACATGTACTCCTTCATAGCTCTAAGCTGGTAACAAAAATGGCAATACGATTTTATAGACAAGACATAGTCTTGTCAACAAAAACTTAAATTTAAAAATTTTCAAATAAAGCATTTTTTCCTTCAAAAAAATTTATCAAGTAATAAAAAAGAATTAGTTTTCTTTTGTCAATCACATTATTCCAAAACTGTGTAAAATAGATTGTATATAAAGAGGGATAGATGTAAGTTTTTACTATAGCTTCTCTAACAAATCCACTAAATCTAGCAAAAAATTAGCTGAATTGGCAACTCATTAAAAGAAAAAAAATGTTCCATTGCTGCCATTTTGATTTTGGTTTCGGTGTAAAGGCCAGAGTTTTAATAATTATTTTTAACACAATAAACGTCTTCTACTATTAACACTGTAGTGAGTAACACAAAGTCACAAACGAAAACCTTTTAACAGTGTTGTATTCAACAGAGAACCAACTAACGTTTTCGGCCTCCACCAAGGGCTTCTTCAGGTTGAGAACTAAATGTCATCCCCTTCCAGACCGCCAGAACGATGATGCCCGAGATATAAACATAGTATGTGTCGCGTTTCACCCCTTCGCCTGGCTCTGTTCGAATTCCTCGAACACGTACTTCCACGCATGCACGATCGTGTTCCTGTCCTTACAGTTGATGCAGGTGCCTTCCACTTTGGCTTTATATATCTCCCCGGCCTGCAGGTGCCGTACGTGATCGTATTGAAAGGCCTGCCAGATTAACTTAGTGCTCGGGAAGTCTGCCCAAATTTCCGGGTCGGTAATGTACAGTATGTCGCCAGGGCAGTAGTGTGCCTGTTGTTTTTAAGGTCCGCTTGATGTTCCCATAACTGTTTCTGAATCGAACGTACGGTTGCACCAGTGTACACTAAATTCCTTCCGAACCTATTGTCCCTGATAGGGATGGAGTAAACTCCAGGGGCTCTGTTAACATTTATCCGTCCTTAGCGTTGTGCAGCAGCTCGTAAATCGTGCCGGTTCTCCTATATGCGATACTGGTGCGACTGTGTCTAGAAATCTCCCTGTATAGAGGGTCCAGACGCTGACTGTAAGGCCGCGACTCCACTAGCACAAACTGCCGTAAAACCCCTCGCCATAAAAGCTTTTAATCACGTGACCAAGGTATTTTACGCCTCAGCGGGTCGTAAAACCAACGTAAAAACGAGTTCAGCAGTGTTCCACTTTCGAAGCGAATACGGCCGTAAAACAGTACCATCCACCAATCAGAATTCAGTGAAATCTAGATCATTGTAACGCAGTGCGAAAACAGCAGAAAACGAGCTTTTGTGTACGTTCTCTCGTGGCTACTAGGAAAAGAACTAGAATAGATCTGGAAAGGTTTATCGAAAATATCCGAAAGTATTCGTGTATCTACGACAAGAGGTATCCCGATTATAATAATGAATGCCTAAAACACGAGATACGAATGCCCAAAGGAAAATCCTTCATTTAGAGGAGTATGTTATAAAAAAGCTAAGCTTATAAGTGTTGTGTATTATCTTAATAATATGATAATAAAAGTTAATATATAAAAGTAAAAATATTATTTTTACTGCATTTGTAATTATAGTACAGAAAAAACTCGTAGAATATAATCATTGTCTTTATATCGATATATCACGTATACAACTGTACAGGCGTAACTTCGACAGCACTGTTGCCGTAAAAAGTTCGCTAGCCGGACCTCCACCGCAATCTGAGCGCAAATGCAAATAGGCCACGTGATTAAAAGTTTTTATGGCGAGGGGTTTTACGCCCTTTTTACGCTAGTGGAGTCTCGGCCTAACGAACAACAGTACACTTGCCGTTCATAACGGGATGTTGGGTGCCACCCGCCCGCAATGCTGCTTGGGGGAAGACGGTTGGTGTAGGCGCAGGCCAAGCCAATTATTTTTAATAATTTTTTACTTATTATTTATTTAATTTCACATTAAATTTCGTCTTTGCACAAAATTTTCTTAAGAATGCAAACAAAATTTATCTATTTTAACCCTTAATTACAATTCTTATAATTATTGCAAATCATATCACAAACCATCTTTCTCACTTTTAAAGCACATTTTAATTAAACGAACTAATGTTTTCAGCAATCTTAAATAGCCTTCCTCAGGTTTAACATAATTTCAAACGTCAATTAGAACACAAGATTTGAAACTTTGCGTTTTGCTTGTGTGAGATATGACGACTCTTTCCCTTTGGGAAAATAAAGGGGATAAAGTTAATTCTCCCAACGTCAGGAAAGTTGAGGGACTAATAAGTATGTGGGAAACGTGGTACAGATGGACGAAGACACCTCTTCACCGTTTAAATAAAATAAATACAGAAATAAACATCGAACGAAATTACAATTATACGTTAATAATATATAGAAATTCAACGCATAGAATCGTAACTACAAATCTCTTTCTTTTGCAAAGTAACTATAAAAATTGTTTTGGTGTTGTTTCACACAAAAGATAATCAAATTTATTTTAATTTTTTTAGTAACTTAATTAATTTTTTAAAAATTTACCAGTTTTTAAATTTACAGTTAATTTAAGCAAGTTAACATTGATTAAACTGTTGGATTACTTAGTTGATTTTCAAAACGATAACTACAGTATATCTATTACAGGCATGATCCCTAAATTTGCCAAAATCAGTGGATATTTGTTACCCATCATCATTTCTGTTAAACTAATTAAACTATGTACCGAAGTTGCAGAAATTATTGGGGGGGAATACGCTTGCATTACATTACTTTCAAGGAAAATCTTAACAACAAATGTAAAAAACTACTAGTTGGCACCAGAATTTTACTGTAAATGTCGGGTAGCTATTTATAATTTTTTATGTTGTAATGTTTTAAACGTGAAAAACAATTAAATTATGGATTTTTACTGATCTATTTAGCTATTTTGAAGTGAACATTCTAATAAATTACGATTTCAAGTTTTAAAAATTTGGGTTAATGTTACCCATGGTTCCAAAATGGCGACTTGTCTCTGATTCCAGCAAATAGAAGAGAAACATTGGGGACGCATGTTCTAACCTAATCTAACCTAACCTATTCTAATAAATTACCATAATTATTACCAACAAAATTATTAGAATAAGTTAGGTTAGGTTAGAACATGCGTGCCCACTGTTTCCTTTCTTCTATTTGCTGAAATCAGAGACGAGCCGCCATTTTAGAACCATACGTAACATTAACCAAAATTTGTAAACTAATTTTTAATTAGTTATTTTTTATTCTAATTAACAAATTCATGTCTTTATAATCGCTGAATTATTAAAATTAAAAATTAAACACTATTACATAATAATAGTTTATCCTATTATTAATCCACAACTGTAAAATTATATGACTTCAGAAAAAAGCCATATCGGATTCAAAACGGATTCTGGTATATTTTCTTATTAAAGATTGCAGAATTACTTCTTGCCGCCTGCAGATGGCTACACTTGGTCAGGCATATTCAGCAAAAGAAATCAACAAGGGAGCTAAGGAGGCAAATTCCCTGACTTTTTCCGAACACTAATGAAAATCCGACTTTCCAGGTGCGTAGGAACCCTGTAGATATGTAAACCCCCACCCCTCACCACCTGACTGTCCCATGTGAGCCTGCTCAGAACCCAGGATGAGGCTCATGACATCTCTATGCCCACAGACTGGAAGATTTAAAAAAACCCTACAAAATCTAATGTATATGACTAACAACAGAGGTTTTATTTAATAGGATCCATATCCATAGCCTTTGAACTTTTTTGATAATAAATAAATTATTAACACATCGGTGTTGAGGCGTTACAGGCAGTGATTTGTAAAAATTCACATGTACTGGCAAGTACAGTTTACAGCTGTCATCTTCAGGCAAAAATTGGATACTATAAATTTTCGAACAATTAGCTTTTTAACAGACTATTTAAAATTACGTAAAGCACCTACATGGAATTCAGAATACATATTAAAATTGCAATAATTATGATATTTGTAGAAACGTGCTGTGATGACGTAATAACCCCAAAATACTTAAAACACAAATAATGGCACCGTGTTTGGCTGCAGTATAACTGAGAATGGAAAATTATAACATAGATTGTTTAAATCAGGGATGGGCAACCTTTTTCTATGTAAGGGCTGCATTTTAAGACTTTTGAACTGATGCGGGCCGCATACAAGAGAAAGAGAAAAAAAATGTTGGTGAATCAGAATTATTTATTCATATAATTATAAATTAGAATAGGTATACTTAATTTAGCTTCTGGAACTGATGTAAACGTAATATATTGAAATATTTGGTTAAATATTCGTCACTGCTAGTTTTAAATTCGTTTCCATCTGTCTGTTAGCCGGTTTCTTGTTTTAATTTTTACTAAATTCATTGCGGGAAAAACTATTCACATACATAAGTTGTAAAAATAACGTTTGAATTTTTGCTGCATACTTCCTTAAGCTAGGAAATTGATATATTTATTCACATTTTATGCGTCGCGGGCCGCAAAATATATGAATGCGGGCCGCATGCGGCCCGGGGGCCGCAGGTTGCCCATCCCTGGTTTAAATAATGATATCCACAGATGAGGGATTTCTAATGTTGGTGCATTGCATGGTGTTAAAGTGGATATGTGTAAAGGCTCTCCCATATGAATACCTCTCTTCTATCATCGCAACATTTGAGCAATTTAGTATGGCCCCAGAGTGGTAGATAATCCTAATTTAGCACCTTTTTAGATAACTTCATTGTTGGTCTGTTGTTTCTAATATCTTCCTGGTGTTCAAAGATACAAGAGCATAGCATTCTGGTGGTTGCTCCTATGTAGATGATTTTTTCCTCTGATAATGTGTTTTAATGGGATTTCATAAATTCCTGATTTCTCATTCAACGTGAGAGCGTCTCTATTGTTGCACAATACTCTTCTTAATGTTGGTTGAGGGACTATGGGCAAAATAAAACAGTTTTTTCTAAATATACATGCTATTTTTAGGGATATATGGCCCAAAAATGGTATTGGAGGTTGTACTAAATGAAATTCTTCTTTGTTGCTGAGGGAAGATTTTGGAAATAATTTGTTCTTGACACGGTTAAGGAGATAATGAAATCTGGAAGTAGAATATCAAGCATTGCGTACCACTCTATTAATAAGGTGCAATTCTTTGTCTATTAATGTCTGAGTGGACAGGAGGAGGAGTGCCCTCCGAATAAGAGAAGTAATAGCAGAATTTACAAAATTTGAAGGTTGGAAGGCAATTGCAGGGATAATGTGGTATCCTGTTGTTTTTGTGGTGTACTGAAAAAATGTAGTTCAGGAGATCTATATATTTCTAAATCTAGAAATGAGATTTTGGTATTTTGCTCCTCTTCTACAGTGAATTTGATGGTAGGATATATATGCTAACATTTGATTAAACTTGACTAATTCCTCTGTGGAGCCATCCCATGCAAGTAATATGTCATCTACATATCGTAGATACATGATTGGATAGTGGATTGCTAATGGGGCATGGAAAATGCAATACTCTATGTTCCTCATGATGAGCTCTGCTAAAATGAGTGATGGGGAAACCCATAGCCACACCTTGGGTTTATTTGTATATGCTACCATTAAATTGAAAATAATTGTTTTCTGTGACAAGTAAGAGGGCCTCTCGCAAATGTAACACATGTGATATTGGGTATCCAGAGTTCAGTAGTAGCACATATATATGCATGACGGCTTCAAAATGTGGTACCGATGAATATAAGGAAATTACATCTATTTTGTACAATCAGTCTGAGCAACTGGGAAAGTTATTTAATTTATTGAATATGAAAGATTTAGCATCCAAAGTAGCTGTAGTTACCAAATCAGAGGGTGGAACTAAAGATGTAACGTGTTTTGTTAGTGCTGCCTCTAGGAAGTATGTTGGAAGGGAGCATTTGTTAACTAGGGGTCTTAAAAGCCATGTAGGTTTGTGTGTTTTCGCTTTGAAGAATAATCTTGGGCAAGCAACATTTGTTGGAGGATTGAGAGGTCTTACTAAAGAAGCTGTTACCCCTGGGAATGCTATAACCTTTCGTGTCTTCCTTAGTACTGTTGCTGTTGGGTCCTCTTTTAGTATAACCGACTTGGATTGTTCAAGAAATGCATTGGCTCTTGATAAGAAATCCTGGTTTTTACATAGCACAAATCTTTTATCTTTACCAGCAACTAACAGATTTAGATGATTGCTTCCGAGAAATAATTTTACCGTCCGAGCAGTTTGTATATTTGACTTGTTGGTTTTCAAACATCGTCGTGATGCTATGCTGGATATTGTAGAGAGTTCCAATATGTGTTGCAATCCTGGACAGCCTGTGTTCTTTATAGCTGCCATGGTGAGAGGAATTAGTTGTGAATAATCCAACCTTAGAATGGGTATATGTTTCGGCCCGCGTGATAATATTTTATAAATATTTTCTGGTACCTATGCATTTGCGAAGTTGTAATATGGAATCTCCATAGTTCTGCTTCGTTTAAGGCAAGATTTTTTTGTAACCAAGAAAACTTGTTGTTCAATTTCTTCCTGATTTCATATGGTTTTTTGTTAGCTATAATTCTTATCTTATCCGGTTGTTGGTATAGAGTTTCTGGATTGCACTGCTTAGCAAAGAAGAGGTGGGCTATGTACATTTTGTCTTCCTCTTATATTTTTTGTGTTTACTTTTAATTAGTTTTGCTAGGAGACTTTGTTCCATTCAAAGCAATAGAGTTTGAACATATATTGAAAATGAATCATATTTAAAAGTGATGCACTTGGGGATGAGTCCGTTTTTACAACACTAACAAAAACCAAAGTTGAGCTTTTTGCTTCAACCACAATGTTCTGGTATTCAACAATATAAAGAAGTGTTTTCTAGTAGTTTCCATAATAGTTTCCATTGATAATAAAGTCATGTTTTCAGAACACATTGCCAAAACAACTCACCCAGTAAAGTAAAATCTCTCACCAGATGCTGTGGAATTGTCTGGAGGATTAGCAGACCTTTTTCTTTGAAATAGATATTAACATTCCAGAACAAACTGTCAGTTTAAAGCAAGAATCATTTTGATTTTTATTCTTGATGAAGGCCTTTCAAAAAGACCGAAAGCGTTTGAAATTTGAATTAAAAGGCTGCATTATAAAGGTTGTTGTGTGTCGATACATAATTAATAATTAAGTGCAGTTAAAGAAGAAGAATATAGATATTAAGTTGTAATTTTATGAATTTCCAACCTCTTGCCAATTACAGTTTACCAATCTGGGTCGTGTAAACTGTATTTCCTTCTACAAAAATTTTCCAAATTTATCTGATTTTAAATAAACTCTGCATTTACCTATTACTTATCGTCCGAATGTTGCCAGGTCCAGACTCAGGCTCTCTTCTTTTAAAGAACGCATCAAATATTTCGACCAGCTTTTAAATTTTAAATATTTAGCTGGTTATAACAGTCTGAATGACTCCGACTAAAACACCACAGAATGATCTGTATAACCCTCAATGTATTTTTACACCTGATTTTAGATTGTCTATTTTCCAAAGATTTTTTTTTGTCATATTTTACAAAATAACCTCAAACGCCTACTTCATGAAAATTTTACTCATCTTAAAAATACTTGTAAATGTATTCTTTCTAACTTAAATTTTATTTTCATTTTTGCGATTGATTTAATGTTTTCTGTTTTTTCCATTACACCTTTCTAGCCCATTTTATTTGTTATTTATTTTTATTACTATGGGTTTTATTGTTATGCAGGGGGTGGAAGTGTTTTGTCTCCATGAGATTTTCCTAATGTAACAAAAATAAACAAATAAGTAGTATGTGTTGACATGAAACATAAAGAAAACCACTCAGACACAATGTAGACCAGACATGTATTGTCTGAGACCATTGAAATAAAAGGGAAAAGCTGATCTCACAACACTTGATGATGATGGCAAAGCAGACCTGAAATAATACTGGCAAACAGGATTTTGAAGAACCTACTTTTAAATGATTTAAATGGCTCTGGAACTAGATCAGGCACTCTTCAGAAGGAGGTAAGCTGAGAGCCATTTTGAGCAGAAAAAATCAATGACTTTTAAATGAATCTGTATTGTGTGATATTTTTCCATTTCTCTCCCACTGTTTTTAACAACATGTTTTCTCTCACACTGTTTTTGACACATGAAACTATTAATTCTCTCTTTTTATTTTAAACATATTTTCAAAATGGACAAATTCCTTGAAATACAATTTTTTGACAAATAATTCTTTTCAACATTATTTCTACTATAGCATGTACAAGTAGCTCAATGTTCACAGTGCAAACACCATAACAGATAGCTGAAACCATGAGTAAATTGAAATCCTACTTTGCTAGAAGTAATGTTAATCTGCAATCATGTGTGATAGCAGCGACTTTCTACAACTACTATTTTTCTGTGGGCATCTTTTGCCAAATCGACTTAGGTCAAGAACACACATGAGTAAAGTTCAGTGTAAAATCGAGCATAAAACAGAAAACGTAAAATTTTTTCTGAAGTTTTGGCTGAAACAAAACTGGAAAAAGAGTAGAGCATGTCTCTACTTTTTACACCGTAAAATTTTTGTGCCAAAATTTCTCCAATAAAGAAAAGTCTTTTATGTGACGTTAAAGTAGACATGTGTTTATTCTAACAATGGTAGCAATGAGGGTTGACCCTACAATTGTGATGGTCTCAAAAAAACAAAAAATAAATGAAATAGAGGAGTTTATTGAATCTGTTCGACCACATCAGTGTCATGTATAAAGACACTGTACTTAAACAATGTTTATGGATGGCTATAGGTGCAAAATTTCAAATAACAGGTAGGTCTAGTAGAATCAATATATAGACCTAGTATTTAGATCATACGTTCTTTATTTGAATTTGAAATACAAGTCTATTAATTAATTTAAATTTTCTATATTATAGCAAAGAACGCAGAGAAAAAATGGAAGGTACAAAGGGATAGATATACGAGAGGAAAAAATTAATAAAATTAGCATTGTTAGTGGCAGTGGTGTTTCCTATTTGGCCAGAATATTTACATGTGTGTGTTCTGCCATAAAAGCGTAAAACAGACTCTGAACTGACAGCTGATTTCTGATTCAGTTTTCTGCCACATAATTTTATGCATGTGTGTTCTTGGCCTTACTTAGCTGTGCTTCCATGATATCCTCAAGCTACATGCTATTCGTGTAAAAATTTTAGTCAAAAAACACTTTTCCATTTATCACAGTTCCTCAAAACCCCACTGCAGAAAATCACTGCCTTATGTATACAATCACAAATAAGTTTTTCTTATTGTTACAAAATCACTTGTAACGTAGTGATGTTTCACACTGATGTCAATTTTTGTGAACTAATATCATCAAAAATGACACAACAAGCATAGTCATGGATATTTGTCAGTTATGCATGACATAATGATATGGCTGTCTGCAAGTCAATACAACCTTGAATACCTAGTTAAGTAATGCTATATCAGCATGTAGTCGGAACGAAGCTGCTCGCACCTTTATTTTCTAGATTATGAGGGAAAAAAGAAACAGAGAATCATTCGTTCTCAACAATATATTTAATTTCTATTGGATCATTTAAAGGTACAAATATATAGTCAGAATAAGCCATTAATTAATTGTTATGACAACGTCTTATGAAATTCTGTATATCACCATGGACCTTGGACTTACAGATTGACTTGTAGTGATCTTTATTGTAACTCTTTAAAAATACTAAGTCAGTTATTTTTTTCACTCGACTCAATGTAACATAGGTACTGATAGCTGTCTCTTTTTTCTCTATATCTATTTTGACTTTTGGAAGAGTTGACCCCTGTGATTAATGTATCGTCATCGAGTATGCTAAGGTAAAGGGAAACTGTCTACGAGATCACAATATACTGCCATCGTTTGAAGAGCGTGTTATAGGGATTATTGGAAAGAGATTACCAATGATGAATTCCACTAGAATAAACAGAGGAAGATCTGGAGGGCAAGCATTAGGAGCATATATAATGTAGTGTATAGTTCCTAGTGAACCATTGAGGAGACCTCCTTGTACCCATAAGTTGACTCTCAGCAAAATTCTGGCATTAACTGAGAGATACAAATACTTGGAGAGACCGAGAGCCGAGTCATCTTTGGACGAAGGCAGGGCAATATCTGGAGTGTTTTCAGATGCTATATAAGCAACAGGGTACTCCAGTTGACTGTAAGTAGTCTTCGTTGCTTTGTTTAACTCGCTAGTTTGTTGGATATAGCTCTACTACCGTTTGAACTGATCAAGTTCATCTCTGGATAAATAGGCTCGATTTCTTGTTGTCAGAATGTTCAGATCTGCATCAGAGAAATCACCCGAAGCTAGATGGTGTAAGACATTTGTGAAGGAACTATCTGCATTATTTTGTCTGTGAGAATTACTAAGTTCAATGAACTTCTCAAAAGAATCAAATGGAAATGTAATGTAATGTCCCAACCTTGTTGAGACCTTACATTGTAAAAAACACTCAAGTAGAGAGGAGTATCTTTAACAGGGGAAAGCTGATGAAAATCACCAAACAAATAGATAAAAAATCCACCAAACGGCTCATCTTTCTTGGGGTTTATCTCCTTCAATCTTCTCTCGATCATGTTAAGCATTCTTGCACCAATCATTGACATTTCACTCCGCAGCAGCAGTAACATCTGGTTAGTGGAACGAAATCATCCACCCTAATGGTAGCCCAGTTAATAGACAAGTATTTTTCTCGGATAAGCGTGTTTCGGATATTTGGCGAAACAGATATTACGACGTGCCTACAATTCTCTGTGTGCTTTCCCCTTGTTAATATAGTGCTTATTCTACAGTTGTTTTCGAAATCCTCTTTGCTAGTGTTTCCCCACACATTATTTTGGTTGTAAATATATTGTATTATCTTCTCCTCTGTGACAGATTGCGGCACATTCAAAAGTATTATACGGGGTCTCCTCCCCTCAGAGCGTTTACAAATTATTTTATTTTGTAGGCTTTCTATTTCTTTAATTGCTTTTTCCAGCGTCTCGCTTTGTGTTCTGTCTCCTACCCTGATGCATATACCATTGTCCTTTACTTCTCTTACTGCCTTAATTTTGATTTTTAGTTTGTGAGGCTCAATTTTTTTCTTGAGTTCCTCTGTTATTTTTTGCATATTAGTTTGAGGCTCCTCGTTGTTCTTTCGGGTACACTAAGACAGCGTGAGATCCGCCAGTACCTTCTGTGTTGATTTTTTGATTCAGGGATTTCTGTATGTTTTTGGTGGTGGTGCTGGGTTTAATGTTTCGCTTGATAATGTCACTGTAAGTGGGCTGGTGTGTTACCTGTTGTATGTGTTGAACCACTTGTTGGTTGCTTTCCGTATTCTTGATTTTTTTAAGAATACCATGCATTTCACTCAAATAACCAAACATCTTCGTGACGCTTTCTCTTATTTTTATTCTCTAACCTTTTACCCGGTGTCGTTCTATTTTTAGAATCGTTCTACTTACAGAATCGCAAACGTTTTCACAGCCCCTCCTGGGCTCTTCTTCAGGCTTCGTCGAATAGGCCATTAACATTTGAATAAATATTCAATTTGAATTTCTTTCCAGAATATTAGCACGTGCAGCAGCTGGATATTTGTACTGCGCATGCTCGATGCTCCTCCCTTTAAACGCTGTTTTCTAGCACAACCTGCCATGCGCTCGATAGGATCATTTCCTCCTTATGATTAACGCAGGTACTACGTAATCCAGCCTTAAATATCTCCATGGCTTCTAGCCATTTCAATTGCTGTGGGTTATAGCTGGGTATAATGATTTTTGCCGCATGCAGGTCCGCCGTTATCTCCTCTTCCGACGCGTACGTCGCCAGGGCCGTAGTGTATCTACCGTGGTGTATGTCTGACTCGTGCTCCTTTAACCTCACTTTTAACGCACGTTTCGTGGAACCAATGTATGTTAATTGTCTATCGCACCTGTGATCTTCTAGTGGTATCATATATACTCCCGGAAGCCTTTCGGGGTTTGGTGGGTCTTTGCCGTTGCTTAATATTCTGAAGAGAGTCTGACATCTTCTGTACACGATGTTAATTCCTTGTCGGTTGGCCACGGTTTTGTAAATGGATTTCAGCACTGGATTGTATGTGACAGATATCCTTTCATTTTCTTCCTGTCTGATATTCAATGGTTGTGCTGTCTGATTATTTTCCTTTTGGGACTTCTCATGTCTTCTAGACAACTTTTCAATGAGAGCTTTGCTGTATCCATGGCTTATAGCAATATTTTGGATATGATTGAGCTCCGTTTCGAGCGCTTTTTTTGTAGAGGAGTGCGTATGAGCCCTTCTCACTAATGCTCAGAAGGCAGCTATTTTGTATTGAAACGGATCATATGAATTTCTAGGAATATATGTGTGGAACGTGCTAGGCTTTCGGTATACTGATGTAAGTATATTAGCTCCTTCAAAGTTGATATCAATATCCAAGAAGTGCACCCTCGATGAGTCATGCTGCTCCACCTCTAATGTTAGCCCGTACGGATTACTGTTTATGGCTTCGAGGAATAATTTTATGTTCGGTTCTACTTTCCAAAATATAATAATGTCATCAATGTAACGTTTGTACAACAAGATGCTGGGCAAGTATCGCGGTAGGATATTGTTTTCCAATCTCCTAATTACCATTTCGCACAAATCACTCGAGAGCGGGCTGCCCATCGGGACTCCTTTGCCTTGCATGTACGTGATCCCTTTAAATTGGAAAAGAGAGCCATAGCATAACAAACGACGAAAAGCCTGAAGAAGAGCCCAGGAGGGGCTGTGAAAACGTTTGCGATTCTGTAAATAGAACGATTCTAAAAATAGAACGACACCGGGTAAAAGGTTAGAAGGGTTTCTTTTATTATTACAAGTTCCGGTGAATAGAGAGATTATATATTTACATAGCGATGCCGGCTAATGAATATCGAAAACTAATGATAAGCCTAACGAAGGCAAGGGCCAAACTAGAATTTCTTCATAAATGTAAACGGATTGGGGTGTTTCCCATGTCCATTTATCGTATACATCTTCCACCCGGAAATGAACAACTCCTCAATAAAGTACGATGGATGTGCTTAAATAGGGCCATTAAAAGCACTAGGAAATCACTATATTCCTACCTGGCAAGGCTTATAGCAACAGAAGATGCGTTATTTGCACAAAACCCAAGATCCTTGACTGTCGAAAATGCCAAATTATCCAAAATCCAGCAAAGATTGAGCAGTAATCTGAGACAAAAATACGATAGGAAGATAAACTGGATATTCAAGTTTCAGATTCCCATTGAATCAAAAATTAATAAATGTCCATTTGTGATTTGGGACGATATTCAGGTTCCTGACTTTGCCAAGCATGTGTTATCATTTGGACCTTCATACGCGCCTAAACCTCCAATGAACCGAGCAGCCTTATCTTACATCCCGGACTTAGAGATTCTCTTGAAAGGGCTCACGGAGAACCAAAAAGAGTACTATAGATGGATGGCGGCGTTTAAAATAAGAAAATCCAAAGAAACGAAAGAGGTTTATCACTTCCAAGAACAACTAAGGCGAACCATAAGATGGATAAAACGCAACAACATCACTATGGCTAGAGCCGACAAGGATAAACTGTTAGTACTGATGAAGCGGGATACGTATGAAAAAGGCTTAGAAGAATACATTAGCATGACTCGATGTACGGAAGTGCAAGGGGTTTATATAGATAAATTACAATCGCGGGTCAAACGTTTTGCGAACACAAGCCTGGCCAAGAGAATGAAAATGGGAAATATAATAGTTGATGCTCCAGAGATACCGCGGTTATTTGCATTCGCAAAAACACACAAAAAAGCACAGCAACTCAGACCAGTGGTGGACAAGACTAAGGCCCCCA
Source organism: Centruroides vittatus (assembly GCF_030686945.1). NCBI lineage: Eukaryota > Metazoa > Arthropoda > Arachnida > Scorpiones > Buthidae > Centruroides > Centruroides vittatus. Next base: position 71,659 of record NW_027122320.1, read on the forward strand.
CACGTATTTTAGAATCTTTTACTCATAACTTGCTCATCCCGCACCTGGAAGGATACCAATTCAATATAAACAACCCAGCAGAACTTGTAGAAAAATTGAAGAAGATAGCAAAACCAGCTTGTGCTACGGTCTTAGACTTCAGATCGTTGTTTCCGTCGATAGAACTACCACCTTGTTTTTGCGAACTAAGGGACTTTCTGTTTTCGATAGTTGAGGACAACACAATGCACCAACATATTCTCGAACTAGCCCATTTGTTATGCTATGGCTCTCTTTTCCAATTTAAAGGGATCACGTACATGCAAGGCAAAGGAGTCCCGATGGGCAGCCCGCTCTCGGGTGATTTGTGCGAAATGGTAATTAGGAGATTGGAAAACAATATCCTACCGCGATTCTTGCCCAGCATCTTGTTGTACAAACGTTACATTGATGACATTATTATATTTTGGAAAGTAGAACCGGACATAAAATTATTCCTCGAAGCCATAAACAGTAATCCGTACGGGCTAACATTAGAGGTGGAGCAGCACGACTCATCGAGGGTGCACTTCTTGGATATTGATATCAACTTTGAAGGAGCTAATATACTTACATCAGTATACCGAAAGCCTAGCACGTTCCACACATATATTCCTAGAAATTCATATGATCCGTTTCAATACAAAATAGCTGCCTTCCGAGCATTAGTGAGAAGGGCTCATACGCACTCCTCTACAAAAAAAGCGCTCGAAACGGAGCTCAATCATATCCAAAATATTGCTATAAGCCATGGATACAGCAAAGCTCTCATTGAAAAGTTGTCTAGAAGACATGAGAAGTCCCAAAAGGAAAATAATCAGACAGCACAACCATTGAATATCAGACAGGAAGAAAATGAAAGGATATCTATCACATACAATCCAGTGCTGAAATCCATTTACAAAACCGTGGCCAACCGACAAGGAATTAACATCGTGTACAGAAGATGTCAGACTCTCTTCAGAATATTAAGCAACGGCAAAGACCCACCAAACCCCGAAAGGCTTCCGGGAGTATATATGATACCACTAGAAGATCACAGGTGCGATAGACAATTAACATACATTGGTTCCACGAAACGTGCGTTAAAAGTGAGGTTAAAGGAGCACGAGTCAGACATACACCACGGTAGATACACTACGGCCCTGGCGACGTACGCGTCGGAAGAGGAGATAACGGCGGACCTGCATGCGGCAAAAATCATTATACCCAGCTATAACCCACAGCAATTGAAATGGCTAGAAGCCATGGAGATATTTAAGGCTGGATTACGTAGTACCTGCGTTAATCATAAGGAGGAAATGATCCTATCGAGCGCATGGCAGGTTGTGCTAGAAAACAGCGTTTAAAGGGAGGAGCATCGAGCATGCGCAGTACAAATATCCAGCTGCTGCACGTGCTAATATTCTGGAAAGAAATTCAAATTGAATATTTATTCAAATGTTAATGGCCTATTCGACGAAGCCTGAAGAAGAGCCCAGGAGGGGCTGTGAAAACGTTTGCGATTCTGTAAGTAGAACGATTCTAAAAATAGAACGACACCGGGTAAAAGGTTAGAGAATAAAAATAAGAGAAAGCGTCACGAAGATGTTTGGTTATTTGAGTGAAATGCATGGTATTCTTAAAAAAATCAAGAATACGGAAAGCAACCAACAAGTGGTTCAACACATACAACAGGTAACACACCAGCCCACTTACAGTGACATTATCAAGCGAAACATTAAACCCAGCACCACCACCAAAAACATACAGAAATCCCTGAATCAAAAAATCAACACAGAAGGTACTGGCGGATCTCACGCTGTCTTAGTGTACCCGAAAGAACAAGACAACGAAGAGCCTCAAACTAATATGCAAAAAATAACAGAGGAACTCAAGAAAAAAATTGAGCCTCACAAACTAAAAATCAAAATTAAGGCAGTAAGAGAAGTAAAGGACAATGGTATATGCATCAGGGTAGGAGACAGAACACAAAGCGAGACGCTGGAAAAAGCAATTAAAGAAATAGAAAGCCTACAAAATAAAATAATTTGTAAACGCTCTGAGGGGAGGAGACCCCGTATAATACTTTTGAATGTGCCGCAATCTGTCACAGAGGAGAAGATAATACAATATATTTACAACCAAAATAATGTGTGGGGAAACACTAGCAAAGAGGATTTCGAAAACAACTGTAGAATAAGCACTATATTAACAAGGGGAAAGCACACAGAGAATTGTAGGCACGTCGTAATATCTGTTTCGCCAAATATCCAAAACACGCTTATCTGAGAAAAAATACTTGTCTATTAACTGGGCTACCATTAGGGTGGATGATTTCGTTCCACTAACCAGATGTTACTGCTGCTGCGGAGTGGGACATATAGCAAAAAATTGTGATAAGGAACAACACTGCACCCACTGCGGAAAAAATAATAAGTTCTCGGAATGCAACCGCCTGAACGAGCCACCATGCTGCATTAACTGCCATACCAGCAATAAAGATCAACCAAAATCAAGGAAGCAGCCAACAAACCATGGAGCACTTCACCCAAGCTGCCCAATTACAAGAAAACTAAAGGAGACAGCTATAAAACGAACCGATTATGGCTTGTAACACCTCTTCTCAGCACACTAAGACGTCAGCCGCAACTCAGCAAAATCAGATTAATAGCACCATCAACATTCTGCAAATTAATACACAAAGGAGTAAGGCAGCATGCTCCCAACTTATACAGACGGCAAACAAGAATAACATCAATGTCATCTGCATTCAAGAACCTTACCACATTAATAACAGTATAGCGCGTTTCGGCAGATGGAACGTTTTGTCGGGTAATGAAGAAACTAGACCCAAAAGTGGTATCATTTGCTGTAATCCCATGATAGACATTGCCAAAATTCCACACCTTTGCTCTAATAGACTGACAACTGCAATTCTACAAATCGGCGATTCGATAATTATAATTAGTGCTTATTTTTCCCCTGAGGACAAAGACGAAGAATGCATAAAAGAACTCTCAGACACTATCAGGAAAGTAAGTAACAAGAGACTCATGGTGATGGGGGACCTAAATGGCAAATCCCCCATTTGGTTCCACGAAAAAGAGAATAAAAGGGGGAGGATGATATCAGATGTCATGAACGAGTTTAATTTGATATCCACAAACATGACAGCGCACCCCACCTTTTACACCCCCTACTCTAAGGGCTGGACTGACATTTGTTTAGTCTCTGACAACCTCTCCCACTTAATTGACAATTGTGAAACTTTATTATGCCCATCTGCCAGCGACTATAGATTCATCCTAACACAAATCCAACACAACGACTCAACGGTGAACGACAAAATGAATTCATTTCAGATAAAGCAAACTAATTGGACAGCCTTCAGACAGGAATTCACAAATATCTGGCACAAATATACCTTTCCCCCTATCATCAGTCATGAGGGCATGGACAATTATGCCAACTATTTCACAAACGCCTTAAATCAAGCAGGTAAGAAAGCTTTACGTTACAAAAATTTGCCGCCAAGAAAGACTCACTGGTGGGACAACTCTTTGAGTCATATAAAAAAAGAGGTGAATAAACTGAGGAAGAAATATACAAGAGCTAAAAACACTAATGATAAAGACCATTATAGGAATCAATACAAGGAAGCCCTCAAGAAATACAAAAGGCACATAAACAAAGCGAAAACAAACTCGTGGAAGAAATTTTGTTCCGAATCCAATAAAAAAGGACCCTGGGATTTACCATATTACTTGGTCATAAAAAAAAGAAACACTCCTTTCTCCCCGATATCATCGACCCTGATAACGATAATAGCAACCCTGACTGCATTGATATAGAAGATAATATTAAGAAAATCCTTATTTACCACTTTCCGAAAGACAACCAGGACAACGAGACAGAGAATCAAGAACAAATAAGAAATAGTATTAAAAAAGCAACCGAAGTTACCAACGACAGATTGTTTACATTTAAAGAAATAGGAAAGGCCCTCAATAGCATGGCAAATAAAAAATCTCCAGGGGTTGATGGTATCACTGCAGAAATGCTTAAAGAAGCATTCAAGGAAATACCAATAGCCTTCGTCCACCTTCTAAACACCTGTTTAATCACCGGATTCTTCCCCAGCAACTGGAAAATTGGAAATATTAAATTAATCCCTAAAACAGCCAATCCAAAAAAAGCAGAAAATTATCGACCAATCAGTCTTTTACCCACGATGGGAAAATTGCTGGATGGACTATTAATGGACCGTATCAACTGGCATTTACTTTCTACTAACCAACAAAATAGTAGCCAATTTGGCTTTCGCCCAGGGAAATCTACTATCGACGCAGCACTTAAAACGAAACACGTCATTCAAAATGCTTGGAATAAAAACCAACACACCATCCTTGTAAGCATCGACTACCACAAGGCCTTTGACCACTTGTGGTGGCTGAGTGTGCTTAAACGTCTCTGTGATACCGGATGTCCCAACAACATCTATCAACTTGCCAAAGACTATTTAAATAAGAGGAAAATAACCTACATCAGCAACAGTTTCACAATTAACATGGACACTAACAGGGGTTGCCCACAAGGCTCGAGAAGCGGCCCTGGGCTGTGGAACCTTGTGTTCGATGACCTACTAAACACCATAACGCCGAACAGATGCATGACTCTACAAGCTTTCGCTGACGACCTCTTACTAATGATCTCTCACCACAATGTGGATAGGCTGGAAGAAATTACCAACAACTACCTAAAGCAAATATATAACTGGAGCGAAAATAACAAACTCCCCATCAATCATGACAAAACTGTGGAAATGGTGTGTACGAGAAAAAATAAAAGAACCAGACTCCAAAGACAACCTAGGATTTTTATCGGAGGAATAAAAATTAAAATCCATCAGGACATCAAATACTTAGGTATTTACTTTGATGACAAACTAAACTGGCACACACATGTTCGGAACATCTGCCAGCACATAGAGAAAAAGGCAAACTTCATAAATTGGATTACCGCAAAGACCTGGGGAATCAATTACATCAACACGAAATTTATCTACAGGGCGGCAATCGAGCCAGCCCTTCTATACGCCGTCCAGGTGTGGAAAGAGGCCTTAAACAACGTTCACATGAGGCATAAACTGAGCTCAATTCAGAGAAAATTTTTGATAAAAATAAACAGAGCATACAACACGGCCCCCACTAATTCCCTTCAAGTTATGGCAAACATTCCACCTATCCATCTTCAGGCAAAGCAAATCATTTGGTTCTGGTACCTCACTTCTAAAAGCCATCAAACTGACCAGCAATTTTTAGAAAAAGACGATATAAACCTGGAAATAATACTAAAACAACACCTCTATTAACATCAACGAAAATAATTACGGAATCGACAGAAAATTTAAAAAAGATGAATACTCACGTCATCCGGCAGACGAACCAAACTTTACCATCCACTGGGACAACGAAAACAACAGGAATTACAACGCCAAATGAAAGATTTTTACCGACGAATCCAAAAATGATAACGGCACGGGAGCAGGCTTCACAATCCAAAACTCCAACAATAGAACCACCTATCAGTGCTATCTAAAGCTCGCATCTTACTGCTCAAACGCCCAAGCGGAGATGTGGGCAATTCTCAAGGCCCTCCATCACATCAATAATAACCTAGACATCTTTAAAGGCATCATTTATATCTACACCGACAGCAAGATGGCACTTTACAGCTTGAATAACAACAACCACTCTACGGTTCTGACTAACAATGTGCAGAACATGGCCAAGTCACTGGGGAAAAGACGTAATCTTAACTTCACATGGGTCCCGGCCCATACCGGCATAGACGGAAACGAGGCAGCAGACAAGTTGGCTAAACTGGGCGCCAACTCCACCATCGAACCATCTTTCACCGACCTCCCCCAAAATATCCTAAAGAAGCAACTCACTAATATCATCAACATCGTTTGGCAGCAAGAGTGGGAAAATGCCGACACGGGCAGAAACTGTTATCTATTCATTCCCACCATCAACATCAGGAACACCGCCAGGCACTATGTGCCAAATAAATACACCAGCCAGATTCTCACCGGCCACGGCAACTTTCCTGCATATCTTCACAAGTTCAACATAAAGAACTCAAACAAATGTTCCTGCTCACCGAACACGACAGGCAATGCAATGCATTTTGCATTCATCTGCCCAACCTACGATAATCAACGAGCTAAACTCCAGCGAAAATACCTGCTGGACAACACCAACTGGCCACCCAACCCAACGACTATTTTCCAAAACTTTGGAAAATTTTTATGGACTTTCTCACTAAAACCAATGCTCTCAAAGAGCACACCGAAGACAACCCACATCATAGAGATCCAGACGAAAGTCAACCTCAAGAAGCCGATCCAGGACAAGATACGACCGATGAAGACATCACCAATGAAGAAGACACCACCGAAGAAGACTTCACGGAAGAAGATGACGATTAAAACAACACCGTACTTATTTCTGTACCACGAGAAATTGTCTCGTGCATTGTATATACTGTATTAATTTTTATTATTGCTATTACTTTTTAACACTATGTAATCTCTTATATTATGCTACAGCGATCAGAGCTGTCTCTATTGTATATATGGAAATTTTGTTTTTCATATTTTTTGCTTTTATTTCTACTTAATGTACTTATATCATTTAATGTATTTTCAAATTTTTGTCTGTACTTTTATATTTAATGTAATCTTTTTTATAAACAAGCACTTATACTGTGCACTGTATATATTGTATAAATTTTAATAATTGTTTTTATATTTAAACACCATGTAATCCTTTTTATTATGTTACAGCGATCAGAGCTGTCTGTATTGTATATACTTTTGTTTATACAGTCAAACCTGTTTTTATGCGGTGGATAGGGACCGCATTAAAAAAAAAAAAAAAAAAAAAAAAAAATCGCACAAAACTTCACGAGTGGCTATAAAAAATAGTTTTTCGCAACACAATTAAAAAATATTTTTTTTATGCGGTCAATAGGGACCGCATAAAAAAAGTCTCACATAGAAAATAACTCAAAACCGTACGAAATAGAATTTATTGACAACAGATATCAGCACTTGACTGCATTGTCTGTCTATCGTCTGTTTTACATATTTTTGTCCAGGTGGTGTTTTGTTGACTTAAAAAATAAATTATTTCATTTTTCGCATATTCATGCAATGATATTACTATAATAAGTTCATTTATGCTGTAATAAGTTTATTTAGCTATAATATGTCAACGTGAGACATGACAAATAGCACGAGACTAGTCGCCAACTATACCGCACAAATAAAAAAAAATCGCATAAAAAAAATCGCACAAAAAAAGACTGCATAAAAACAGGTTTGACTGTATATTTTTATTTTTGCTTCTTTTTATTGTATTTTCATCATTTAATGTAATTTTTGATTTTGTTTGTACTTTTATATTCTATGTAACCTTTTTATTAATAAATGCGATACGGACGCTCTCTGGTCTCACGCCTTCTTTCACTCTATCCTATCTCGCTTTTTTCACACTTCTCAACTCAAGCTTTCTCTTCTTTCCTATTCCAACAGGACATAAGACTGTACCAAACAGTCAGCTCTCTATTATCTTTAGTCAAATGTCTCCTGTTGGACCTGGAGACATTGCATGCTGGAACTCCTGGATTCAAACACCGTGTCAGCTAAAAAACTGAGGGCCCTGGATCTGGCAATCAAAACCCTTTGGAACTCAAAACACACTGTGATAAACTCCCCCATTCTCCTCAATGACACAAGGTTGATGGTTGAATGCTAGAAAGGCAGCCAAATGCAGTTGGTTTAACCTCAGCCCGTGGCAACACGCGTCACATAAAACTCCTTCCGCACAGTAAAAGAGAAGCAGTTTCCTAGGAGAAAGAGTAGGCTTTGCACACCCAGTGCTGGCCTAGGGGCCACGGCCTGCATGCTGAAGCCAGCGGGGCGAGGAATCGTACTTTTGTTGCCAAAGCCTTGCTGGTGGCCAGGGGGATAGCGCCTGCAGTGGCTCGCAGGATCCTGCTAGCTGTTGTCTACCGTGACGGAGGGTTGGCAGAGCCTCTCTGTGGCATACGGTCAACTTCCTTGCGTCTTGAGGGGAGAGAAGTGCTTATAGACCCAGTCATGCGTTGGACAGGTCGTAATCAACCCAGAGAACAGACTGTGGGAAGAAAGCGTCCTAGTAGGGATAAGGAGGCGGCCCAAGCCAAGCAACCAGCCAGGCTGGGGTGACCTTGGGTAGGCGGCCATTTAAATGGGTAGTTGTCCCGGCAGTGGGCTGAACCACTGATCAGGCAATAAGAGAGCAAATATGGTCCCTCAGTAAGTCCAGGTCTGTGCGGAGGCTCTTAAATGCTTACTCCGATGTCTGAAAGGACATGGAGCACCCATGGAATGCTTGGAGTGACCTCAACCCCTCTCCTTATATTTTATTTTTCAAAGGGGGGTTAGTGCATGCAACCCTGTGCTCTCAGCAATACAAAGTAAAGACTTCTGAGCAAGCAGGAAGTATTGATGAGCTGTCAAGAAACAATGGTGTCTCTGGCACTGCAATCAAAAAACAGCAGTCCCACAAGAAGAGGAATGCCAGCAAGAAAAAGGCTAGCAACAAGTTGGATCTACAGGCTGTTGTGGTCGCTGAGAGGGTCGAGAAGATTGTTGATCTCACTTCCAACTCAGACCCTGAATGGGCTGATGCTGTCGCCCTAAAGGAAAGTGTAGCCAATAACATGGTGGCCACTACCAATGAAGGAGCGACCTGCAGGCAACTGCGTGTTGAAGGCAAGGCAACCTCAGATTTGTAGCTGCTGGGGAGTGGTGGCCCCCAGAGTTCTCTTCCCGTTTCTACAGCCAATAGCTGTCCTACCTCAGCTGGAAACAAAGAAGAGGGAACTGCAACAGCAACCAGAGAGGTTGCCTCAATTAAAGCTGAAGCCGAGACATCTCACACGGATCTGGGACAAACGATTGCTTCAACTAGCGAAGTTGCAAACTCTTCCTCTGCTGAAAGGCAAGAAGAAGCTGCAGCAGAAATGCTCAGAAGTGAGCAAGGAGATCGAGGGCATCTCTGAGGTGCTACTGTTGACCTTTTTCTGCTAAGCTGATCAAGAACCTTATACTTTTGAAGGGGTTAAGCAAAAACTAGTAAAATGCTATGAAAAGCAAGAGTTTAAGAAAAAGAACACCCTTGACCAACTTCTGTGCATTTTAAGCAGAACAATAATGAAACAACAATGTTATATGTATGAATACTCTTTTGTCAAAAGCTGCATCTAAAAATTAAGAAAATTAATTCATTAAGGGACAATATTGTTAGAGAAAGGTTTAAAGTCCCAACTGAGAGGACATGTATCAAGAAGCAAACCTCAGTCCTTAGATCAAGTAATTAAGGAAGCAGAGTGGAAAGAACGGGTAGAACTCAAATGTAACTGTAATAGGGAAAGTAAATTTGTACATACAGTTAAAATAACAAACCCAAATATTACTGAGGACCCAGGTAGTGTGGTGAATAATGTAAAAATCAAGGAAAATGATAGACTAGAAAAGTTGGAAGTGATGGTGGGATCTTTGTGTGATACCATTAAGAGATTGACCAAAAGACTGAGTGAAAATTTAAACAAAATAAGAAAGGCCTCAAGAGATGTTATATTTGTAGGAGTCCCCAGCACCTTGCCCGTCAATGCCCCCAACGGAATAGGAATACTTTAGACTAATTTCAGAACATGATGATAACCGGTATCAAGTCCCATATGTCAAGCTAAACCTGGCTTCTAAGGTGATTTTCTCTCAGAAAGGGCTCCCCCTAATTTTTGGTGATTTGTATGGTACGAATATTAAATTCCCGGTAGATACTGGTGCAGAAAGGTCTGTAATAAACCTGAAGATAGCCCAGAGTGATATTTGGAGCAAGGGCCCAAGCAGAGCACTCCACAGGAGCTTGTAACGCATACGAAAGATCAGTGGAAAAATCATTGAGTGCAAGTGGGAGTCTAGTATTACAATAAATAGAGAGAAGAGAACTCAGAATGTTCGGATGACTTGTATGGATTTAACATCTGACATAAAATATGGAGGAATCTTGAGAATGGATGTGTTAAACAGATTCCCAGAATTATTAATTAAAATAGGAAAAAACATACAAATTAGAAAGGAAACTGAAGAGAGTTGAATTTATCAGTGTTATGAATTCAGAGATGATGATTGTGGTAGCTTAAGAGAAATTGATTTATCTCATCTAGGGAGTTACGAAAGGAGCAAAGTGGAGTGCATTTTTATCAACCACCCCAGGTGTTTCACGCACAGTATTGAAGATTTGACGGATACCAAGGAATTCGTTCACACACCAATAGTTAAGAGTAACAAAGTAATTAATACAAAACAGTATAAAATCCTGCAATGTTATCTGAGTGACCTCAAGATGATGATAGGCTCATATCTGAAGGCTGGGATTTGTGAGGAGAATATTGGTATGAACTGTAAATAATAAACTTTTAATTTTATCAATGCTGAACAATTCTTCGGATTCTGTCTTTTGCTCTCGGATACAACACAAAAACTGATAAGGTAACCTTAAGCAGAAATGTTCACTTTCTGGAAAACAATAAGCACATAACACCATAATAATGAAAATTCCAAACAAGTTATAATAGGATATATTACTAATTCAAAAGAAGAATATGAAACAAAAACAAGTAAACAAGAAATGGAAGAAACTAGCACACATTTAAGATGATCAGAACAAAATACTACTGGATTACCTCCCAGAAGTTTAATAAAAACAATCAATTTATCAGTGATAGAGAAATCAGTAGAACCTAGAGAATATAGCAAGGCAATCACAAGTAAACATTCCAAAAAATGAATCAAAGCCATGGATAAGGAAATAGCAACCACAAAGCACAATGGAACGTGGACAATTATTAAACTACCTCCAGATAAAACTACAATAGGAAGTAGATGGGTATACAAAATTAAGAAAAACAAAAACAATACAGTAAACTGTTTTAAGACTTGTTTAATCACTCAAGGATTCACACAAAAGTATGCCTTTGACTATGATGATGTATATGCCCACATTCAAAATTGACATCCTACAAACACTTCTAACTACAGACAGAATTAAAAACGTGAAAGTTAAGCATTATGACATGAAATGGCTTACTAAAATAGAGACTTGTCACATAAAGTATACATGAAACAACCTGAAGGATACAAAGAAGGATTGTCAGATATAGTTTGCAAATTATTAAAAACATACATGGCATTAAACAAGGAGCGAATGAATGAAACAAAAAATACAATGAAACATTGCTATTGTGAGAATTCAAATGTGGGAATAGAATTATTTTTTATAAATCAACTTTTGATGTAATATTTTGTGGTTAAAAGTGATACTTTTTCCACTATTTGACAATAAAATTTGATGTGAACAAGGAAATAGAACTTCCTTGTTCACCGTCCACTTCCTGAGAAAAATATTATCATCACTGATGACAAGACTTCTAGCATGCAAGGCTCATCTAGACATCCTGTCAGATGGTCAAAATACTGACCTGCAATTGGAGAAAATTTTCATATAATAGGGTACAAAACTGCCATTTTAACACAGACCCTTCGATACACAGAAGATGCAATAAAAATCTGAGGTTGCTGTCAGTCTCCAAAATATTTTGGTCTATGTGCCATATATCATCTGCTTCTCCTCTGAATAATAATCCATCATATGTGCGCAGATCCCTCAAGTCAACGGACATACCAGAGGAAAACATTCCTGAAGGAATATAGACAGCCTGCAACACCATATACTCATCTGAATGTTACTTCAAGATTATTTATGAGGTACTTTACAGATAAATCGATGTAAACTCTCTCTCAATAAATATAGAATTATAGGTTGATAATCTGATGTTGTCATGTTAATGCTTGTATTTTCATCTTTTGTTTGGTTATCATTAAATATATTGTTTGGTTATAATAAGAATGTTATTTGACTTCCATAAACTCAACATCTATCGACGCAACTCCATGATTCTCCACTCGAATCAGAATTGATACCCTCCTTGTTTTTAGAAACACTTAAATTTAATCTATAATGCAAGTTAGGACAGGAGTAAAACTATCCTAACTGGTGTCAGGTCCTGACATTTAACAGATATCAATATCCTGAAGACAAATCAACTATTTCGCCATCCAATGAGGAAGTGAGCAGTTCTTACCTAATTGTCGTAAGAACTAGACATAGAATATTATATTCTCACCCAACTTGTCACTATCTAAAGGATTTAGAAGTGTAGCCAATCCTTGTCTTTATACCAGGGGCCATAAAAGATGCTTGTATTTAGCAATTCATGTAGATGATGTAATAGCAATGGCCACAGAGATGAACGTATGTTAACAGACTTCAAGACAGAAATAAAAGAAAAATTTTAAATCAAGAATTTAGGTAACTTAAAATATTATCTGAGAATATAATTTGGAAGAGATGAGAATGAAACATATTCACTCCACCAAAAAAATTATATTAAGAATAAATTGTAAAAATTTAACTTATATGTTTTAAGACCATCTATTACTTTACTTCTTCCCTCTACCCTCTTTTCTAAAACTCTTCTTTCCAACTTTCTAGGGCAGATGTCTGCATAAACACAGACAGCCCCTCTAATTTTTAAATAAATAAATAAATTATAAACTGGAGAAATTGGATGCTGCTCATTTTAGAAATATACTATTCATTTACTACATAAATTAATATACTGTACTGTACACATATTTAAATTTTCTGAATAACTGAAAAATTATAAAATGTTGAACTTACATTTAAATGATCAAGCGTTTTAGTTTTAATCTCTTCACAGTCTGCATGAAGCCTTTCAAATATAATAGAGTCTGCACCTTTACAATATAGCTTTAACTTTCCTTCTCTTCTAAGAATAACCTGAGAAATTATATTTTATCTGTTTAGATACACTGTATATACAGGGACATAAAAGTAAATTCAGAATTTCTTCACAGCAATCTGAGGCAGTCTTAGAAATAAGACTATTGACAAAATACACATGCATCAAGTCACTGAAGAAAAAAGCATCAAACAGTCAACATCTGAACCTGCTCTGACATTTTGTGAGAATATGACAGAAGAGCAGCTACACTAGAATAACTTTCCACTGGAAAGTTGCCCTTACAAATCAAGAAAACACAAGTTTATAACATAGCCAAGAAGTTCAGGGAGTCTGACAAACAGAATTTGACTCCTGACAGGATAACTAACAGTAAGTGTTCTAATTGCAAGAAAAGTATGGAATTCATAGCCAAATTGAAGAAAATTGATCAGGATGATGTGCAAACATGATTGATCTTACAAAAAAAAAAAATGGGCATGTCAAGGTCAGAAATTAGTCTGGCTACCATTCTTTCATCCTCAGGAATTGCCAGCTCTTTACTGAGAGAGCAGGGAGGACAGAAAACTGAAGTCCTTGCTAAACAACATCAAATGTGTAAGTGCAAGAGGACATTAAGAACAGCAAGGTGAATTGCTAAAATGACCATTGATCTGCCAGAATGCCTCTGATGTACCTACCATCGTGCACATCAAATTTCCTGCCTCTGTGATGGTTGAGAGTTGTGTACAATGAGGGTGGTGTCATGGTGTCCCACTTCTTTAGCAAGGGCTTGACTGCAACAACAATGTGCTGGAGGACAGTTGTGAAGCCCTGAATAGACCAAGTGGCTGCTGGAAGTCTGTTCAAATAGGACTCCATTCCAGGACTCTCACAGCCAGATGCAAACTTAGCTTTATTGCAACCTCCTACTCCACTGGTCCCAACTTGTAGCCCTCATCCAGTCCCAACTGCAATCCCTTTGACTACTTATATGTGAGACTTGGTCGAGGCAATGGTAAATGTGAATCATCACAATACCAAGAATGCTCTAAAGCAGTGATTCTCAAAGTGGGGGGTCACAAAAAAATTGATGCAAGATCAATTTTTTTTTCAAATATTTTATAAATTTACTATGGACTCATGTTTAGAAATAGTAGAAATAAAAAATATATTAAATAATTTTTACTTAAATAAATTGCACATATAAATAATAAAAACAATATAAATATTTTAATACAAGCCTAAATATAACATTCAAAAATTTGTGCACTATTGGAGAATACCCCGAACTTCCACTCTACTCCTAAACTGTAATAGAACAACATTGTCATTTGGAACGGTGTTTGCTAGCAGCACTGAGTCTGTAGGCAAGTAGAGTTAGAAATACAATAGAGCATCGATTATCCGAATACCAATCACCCAATAGCATTTCAGTTGGCAAATTCAAATTTCCGCTAGTGCTGTAGCACGGCAATATTTGGCTATGTCTTGGGCTACTCTGATACCATTTTTGTTGGTATGTGTGTTTTAGCTGGCAGCACTGGCACGACCATGAGAGATTACTTAAGGACATACCAGAATTTGAACGAGACTTTTTTCCCATTGTGAGTGGTATGTTTTGCTTGTTTTTCTGAGAACTGTGTGTTGTGCTGAATTGGAACATTTTCAGACTAGATTAAGTTCTGAAATATAATTTTTTTTTGTTTTATATTTTTCAATATATTTATTTTGTTTGTGCAAAATAAAAAAACAATTTTTAAAGATACAATAGCCACGATTATTATTTTAAAAAATTTCGTTAGTCTTAACATTGACAAAAATTCAATGCAAAGTGACAAGCAATGAAAAAAATTTCAACATGGGATACATTAATTAAACAAAAAAAATTAACTCCTTCTTAATTTAAATTAACCCCCCTCCGGAATGTTTTTCTACACATACCCATTCTTCAGGGTTCCTTTGAAATTTTTAAGTTCATAACGAGGGTCGCAGACCAAAATGTTTGAGAAACACTGCTCTAAAAGCTTCCATCACAGAGGCAATGATGAACATGGACAGGGATCAGGTCAAGTGTGCCTGCAGCCATTTCAGGTCAAGCTGGAAAAGGTCACAGAAGTTCATGGAGACTACATAGAATAATTTCATTCCATATGTTATGCACTACTTTCGTACCAATTTTTGTAAGTTTCAATATCTACATTAAACAACACCGGGGTAAAGTAATCTATGTACCAAAGCCTGTTACTGGTCTGAAACGCAAATAAAAAATAAAAGAATGAAAAAACAGTACTTCACAAATGTTTTCAAACCAGAAACGGTTCTTCAGGTGAAATGACGAATTTCTGATGGAATGAAACTAAATAAGAACAGGATGATTTGAAAGTTCATTCGAATACAGTGTTTCTTAATGTCATCTTACTGGGCATGCGCGCTCTAGCTGGTAGAATTTGTCGAGATTTACAAGTCGTTGTCCTTTAGTGCTTGCCACGCTATGGACAGTCAATTCCTCCTTGTGTTGATACATGTGTTGATGAGGCTAGATCTGTAGATAAAAATGGCCTCCAACCACCTTAGATGTTCTGTGCGTGGTGAGGTGAGGATGACCCTCGCCTGGTTAAAATCCGGCTCTATGTCTAGATCACAAGTATAAATGGTGAGAGCAGTGGTGGTCCTTGCATGTTGTATATCACTGAGGTGCTCATTCATTTTAACCCCCAAATAGTGGTTAGTGGAACTGATGTAGATGAGGTCTCTATCACATCTGTGATCCCTAAGTGGGATGCTGTATACTACAGAGAATCTGTCCAGGTTGGAATGTTCTTTCCGTTACAAAAGATGTCAAATACAGCTGGACCCCTCCTGTATGAGATGCAAATGTGGCGCTTCTTGGCTATCTCGGTATATAGTGATTTGAGATATAGGTTGAAAGTGACTGGAACCCTTTCTTCATCTTCAGGTCGGTTTTCGCCATTGTCGACTCGGACTGCACATTGGGAGCAGTGGAATCTGTTGATCAATTTACAGGTGAGCTTTGGGTACCAATGGTTAGTGGCTATGCGATGTGAATGTTTCAGTTCAGAATGGAGAGTTTGTTGAGTAGACAAGTTGCACCTGTTGCACCTGCCTAGTTACGGCAGTGACTCACAATATAAGGGTACTCCTCCAAATGGGGAGAGAATAGGTTGTGTGTGAGCTTCTCATGCTTGTGTCTCGGTGCTGTAGCTTTATTGATAACAGGGCATAGTTGTTGTCCCTGTTTATGAGTGTTAGCAAATGCAAAAAGCCAGCTAGAGTGCACATGCCCAGTAGGACATCAAGAAACATGTATTTGAATGAACTTTCAAATCATCGTGTTCTTATTTAGTTGTATTCCATCAGAAATTCACCATTTCACATGAAGAAGAACCGTTTCTGGTTCGAAAACATTTGTGAAGTACTGTTTTTCATTCTTTTCATTTTTTATTTGAGTTTCACACCAGTAACAGGCTTTGTACATAGATAATTGCTTTTAATTACAGTACTGTAACTTATCTGAATTTACTTCAATGACTCTGTGTGTATATATATATATATATATAAAACAATTGTTAATAATAAGAACAATATCTGTTTCAAAACAGTGACATTTACAGACATGCGCTTCCTGACGTTATTGAAATCAAGTATGGCAAGCAGCTCATAATCCTGTCTCTGTCCCATAACATCAATGGATATGGTAGTAGGTGTGCGATTCTAAATTAAAAATGATTATCATCAAATTCTTGAACTCTCTTTCATTGATTAAAATGTTTGAGAGATGCTTACCCTGAAAACAAAACCAAAATTTCTAGCAGCTGATGTTAAAGCAGCTTCATCAGGAGATTGAGCTTGATATTCTAAATGTCCTGAATAATATTAGACACATAACATTAGTTAATTCATAAACATTTAATAAAATTATTAAAATGGAGCGAATATAATTATAAATAAAAGGTTTCTTCTACCAATAGTAAAACTAGTGATCTTTATCACATTGTAGACGATAGAGTCGCAAGATTGTTTGTTTTTGTGTGTTGTTTCTTTTGTTTTAGTGTCTGTTATAGCAAAGCGACAGAGTAGTGATTGGAAGAACTAAAATAAACTTTAAGTTCCTTGCATTAGAGTCATAGAGCATGTGATTTATTTCTTTGAAGTTTCTTTTTGTTTTGTTCCTGCACAGGGAATACTCTAAAGATCAAGTACTTCCCCACATAATTGGCACCCGCGACAGGATTTGCTCTCAAGACTCCATTTTCACACCAAGTTATAGTAGTTCAGGTTGTGAAAACATAATCAACAAAAATGGAATCTGAAACCCAGGTTAGTTCAGCAAAACAGTCGGCGATGTATCCACCGTTAATTGCCAGATACCTTGGAATGGTCCCCACATTCACAAGGACACCATCAGACATGATTTCGATTAAAGAATTTTTCTTACAATTTGAAAACTTTGCTAAGCTAGCCGCATGGAGAAAGTCAGATTACCTTACAATAGCCAGTGCTAAATTAAAAGGGAAACCTCTAACTTTTCTTAATGACGCCCGGGCTATGTATGGAGAAGATTATGATAAAATAAGGGAAAGAATCATTGGAAAATTTCAACAATGTGTGAAGGAAGGCAGAGAGGCTTTAAGACACTATACAGGTATTAGACAACGGAAAGAAGAAGATCTATGGGAGTTCCGTGTTCGCCTATGCGAAGCAGTTGACCAAGTGATCGGGGCTAACCCACATCTTGAACCTAACAAAAGACAACTACTTTTGGATCAATTTATTAGGGGCTTAGATATTTGTTTACGTCGTGAAGTACTGAACCATCAACCCGTATTGTTTGATAAAGCAGCCGAACTGGCAGAGAAGGCTAATGAGATCAAGCAAAAGTTTTTTCATAAAGAGAGCACGTGTTACGTTAATATGGCAGAAACCACCACAAAAACTGAGGAGGATGTCACCAACAATAAGGGAGTAGGTGAACACAAGGAAGGCAATTTGCTGTAGAGAAGCTTGTAAGACAGGTGGAAGAACTTTCGGAGAACATGAGTCGAATGACAACCATTAACAGAAAAGACCAGATCCGAGAAACAGCAGACTATGTGTGTTACGCTTGTGGTTACCCGGGACATATTGCACGTAACTGCCCAACAAAAACAAAACAACAGTTAAACTAACAAGGGCTTGCAATAGTGGCCAGGATTGCAGGCTCAGCCATGTTTGTAAGCTGGCCCTGAACATAAGACAAAACACTAATGGTTTACCGGTATGTGGAGGAGCAATTGGGACAACGAAGGTCCGATTTCTCATCGATACAGGGTCGGAAAGATCGTTAATGAATCTTGACACAGTAAAGATGCTACTAGACGGAGACAATTGCGAGATAGTCAACAAAACCCTATCGGTGAAGGGAATAAGTGGACCGTCTGTAACTTGTGAACCCGTAATTTGTATGAAACTCTCATGTGGTGGCAAGATCATAAAACAGAAGTTTGGGAGCGTCAAAGCAAATACGTTTGTTGATTATGACGCCATTCTTGGAATCGACTTCCTGTGACAGTGCAAAGTGATATGCGAATTGTTATATAAAATCAGCACACGGACACAGGAAGACAAAAGTAATGAGTGTACGCTCACAGTGATGAGTCATGCCACAAGTACAGTTCCAAGGAGAATAAAGGTGGATCATATCCTTCCTCCCCACCAAAGTAAAATGTTTAACTTGATACATACCTTCTCTTCTTGCTTCTCCTCAAAGCTTGAAAATCTAACAGGAACATCAAAATTTTGCCATGATATCGAGTTATCTGAGTCTAGACCGATAAACACTCGGCAATATAGGATACCCCACATTATGCTTCCCAAGTTGAAAGAGAAAATAAACTCTTACTTGGAGGCTGGATTCATAGAAGAGAGTAATTCTCCTTGGAACTCTCCCATACACATTGTAAACAAAGACGATGGAGACATTAGATTTACGTTGGACTTACAACGGATAAATGATGTAACCATTCGTCAGGACTTCCCTATGATGAGGGTTAATGATATTCTGACACAATTCAGAGGAAGTAAGGTGTTTTCAGTCCTTGATTTGAGCTCGGGGTACTTTCAGATCCCCATCAAGAAAGGAGAAAAGGGAGGTTTTTGCTTTCTCCACGCCCTGGGGGAAATATCAACTGTGTCGCATGCCCCAGGGTGGAAAAAACAGTGGTCGTTACTTCTAGAGTGTGATGAACTGCATCTTGGCTCGTTTCATAGGACATTCGTGCTTTGTATTCCAAGACAACGTTGTCCTATTCTCTAGCGACTTAGACAAACATATATCACTCATCCATAAAGTTATGGAGGCAATAGATACGGCAAAACTAAAATTAAATCCAGAGAAGTGTAAATTTTGTGTCCCTGAGATAAGATACTTAGGCCACATCATAAACGGAAATGGAATCAAACCTGACCCTGAGAACGTCAAAGCAATAACGAACGTACCGGCGCCATCTCGCACAAAGGACGTTAGAGCATTCCTCGGAATGGTCAATTATTACTGACCATTTATTCAAAATCTCGCCCATATAGTACAGCCTTTAACTGACTTAACTAAAAAGGGAGCGAAATTCGATTGGAATTATGTGAAAAGAGTTTTAAGAGAATTAAAGAAATGTTAGTTAACACCCAAATGTTAGGACATCCTGATTTTGGGAGCAAATTCCTTTTGAGTACTGATGCCAGCAAGGGATGCATAGGGGCAGTGTTGAACCAGAGGGTGGGGAAGAATAAACATGTCAGCCCAATAGGATTTTATAGTAAGAAGCTGCAAGGGAACAATAGGATGTATTCGACTGTGGAAAAAAAATGTCTGGCATCGTCCTAGCATTACGTCATTTTAGATATCTTGTACTCGGATGCCCGGTGATTGTTTATTCCAATCATAAACCACTAGTATTTCTACAACATATGCAGAATCACAACCAACGTCTAATGCAATGGGCCATGGAATTGAGCGAATATGATCTAACTTTGGCTCATGTAAAAGGAAAAGAGAACATGGTTGCGGATTTTCTCTCAAGAGTTCACAGTGATGTAATTACAAATAATGTGACATCGAATCAGTCTAGACCTATGGAAAAGATTGACAAACTCATAATAAAGTCTCAGGACACTGATAAAATTTTCGGTCCAATTAAACGTAAAATTCTTGGGATAGAGAGATCAAACGACACGGTGGATATGCCTATAGAAAATTTCGATATTATCGACAGTGAACTTGTGACAATTAACCAAGTAGATGATGACTGTCGAATGATTAGAAGATGTGTTGGTGAAAGTGCAGTCAATCAAATTATTTTGACACATCATTGTCACCCCCTTGCTGGTCACATGGGAATCGCCAAAACATTTGCTGCAGTTAAACGCTATTTCTACTTTCCAAAGATGTGGAAAAGGATAGAGGAATTCGTTAGAGTGTGCAAGGTGTGCCAGCGTTATAATCGTCACAAAGGAAAAGCCCCCGTCCAGGATTTCAAAACAGCGTCGCGCCCCATGGTCGAAGTCTCTGTTGATCTTATAGGACCACTCCTAGTAACAGAACAATCAAACCACTATATACTTGTATTCATTGATTTATTCTCAAGATATGCTGAAGCCGTGGCCATCCCCTCCCAAGATGCAAACACAATTGCTGAGGCATTCTTTTGCAATTTCGTCTGCCGATTCGGGTACTCGACTGTACTAATATCGGATCAAGGACCAAATTTGACATCTAGTTCAATGGAGGAAGTGTGCCAAATGTTAGAGGTCAAACAAAGAGTGACGACCGCATACCGTCCCACGTCTAATGGCCTCATCGAACGGTTTAATAAAACAATTGTTGAAATTATCGCCCGCATATCAGATGGGGATAATCGTAATTGGAATACCCACCTCCCAGCAGCCATGTTCGCATATAGAAACGTTTTAAATTCAACCACAGGTGAGACGCCCAATTTTTTAATTTACGGTTTTGACCCCCGCTTCCCTAATGATGACAAGATAGACAGAGTCGAGTGGAACCAGAACATAGAAAGTTACCGCTCAGATCTCGTGGAGAGACTTGAGACTGCGCATAAAGTAGCGCGTGCTCTGAGAGACGAGAGCAAAAGAATAAGTTGGAAATATTGGAATAGACACCGCTCTCTCCGAAAATTTGAAGTAGGAGAATTAGTATGGCTAGCACGACCTCTTCATGATCCTACAAAATGAAAATTCTCTGCAAAGTATTTGGGGCCTTTCTGCATAGTTGATAGGATAAACAAAGTGAACGTAAGAATAAAGGGATGTAAGGATAGGGATGACCAAACAGTCCACATTGACCGGCTCAAGAGGTATGTTGGTCCCGAGAGCAAATTGGTTAATCTTAGAAAAAAGAGAGGCCGTACGCCCCGAAAATTACCAGTCAGAGCTGACTAGATACAAGATAACGAAGAGGAGGAACAAATCGAACTTAGGTCATATAGACAAAGGGAAACTGTTCTACCAGAAAATGATGAGAATTATAAAGATCAAGGTGAGAGAATACCTCAAACTGAAAATAGTTTGAGTGGCGGGTACAACTTGAGAAGGAGTCAAATCGACTTCCGTGCATTGAGTCATGGAAACTACAATTAGATATAAAACTTTGTAAAGATACAAAATGTAGCATATCGATGAGCCCAACATTACTTATAGTGTAAAGAAAGAAAAAATTTTCTGTTTGTTGTTGTTGTAAAGGTTAATGGGAGGAGGGGAGATATGTGGTCTGAAGACCACATGTTCTGTTGCCTAACCGGCTCGTAACCAACCCCTTGGGTGGTTCACGGTGTAAAGGAGGGACAGGCCCTCATAGCATAAAAGCTTCCTGTTGTAAAAGTTAATGGGAGGAGGGGAGATATGTGGTCCAAAGATCACATGTTCTATTGCGTGATCCTTGAGTGGGCTGCAGGGTAAAGAAAGGATGGGCCGTGTTTTCGGAAGAAAAAAGAGAGAGAGAGGGAGATCGCGCATGCTCAACGGAAGAAAAGGACCTTTTTTCGGAAGAAAGAATGGAGAGAGGACGTGTAGACAATAGAGTCGCAAGATTGTTTTTTTTGTGTGTGTTGTTTCTTTTGTTTTAGTGTCTGTTATAGCAAAGGGACAGAGTAGTGATTTGAAGGACTAAAGTAAACTTTAAGTTCCTTGCATTGGAGTCATAGAGCGTGTGATTTATTTCTTTGAAGTTTCTTTTTGTTTTGTTCCTGCACAGGGAATACTCTGAAGATCGAGTATTCCCCACAACATCTTTGTTAATTATCTGCAATATACAGAGACCAAGATTAAAACAATTAACTTTATTCAGCTATTTAACTATTTCTAATATTGTCTAAGGTACAAGAACCTTAGACACTGAAGCTTTGGGCCTGAAAACAGATTGGAAAATAATGAATAATCTGAAATGCATAGTTGAATAGGCAAATAAAGTGAATTGTTTTAATCTTGGTCTCTGTTTATTGTAGATAATTAAGAAAAATGTAATAAAGATAACTAGTCTCACTCATCCAACAGAACCTTTGAACTCCAGTGAAATATGTTTACAAATCAGCAAACGTTTTCAACCCCATCTGGGTCTTCCTCGGGCTACGGTTGTAAGGAATTCAAATACGTGTGAAATGGAACGACAAAACGGAAGCGAATGTGATTCAAATTTAGAATAATTTAGAAAAATTCTAAATTTGAATCACATTCGCTTCAGTTTCGCTGTTCCATTTCACACGTATTTGAATTCCTTACAACCGTAGCCCGAGGAAGACCCAGATGGGGTTGAAAACGTTTGCTGATTTGTAAACATATTTCACTGGAGTTCAAAGGTTTTGTTGGATGAATTATATTTCCTCCAGTATTCAATAGGACATTCATTTGTTATACTAGTCTCACTATCAGAATCAATAAAATTAAATTCCTTGGTGTCAGGATATTAATCAAGAATCAAAAGTCTTACCATCTTTCTCTTCCGACATCACTGTGTGACAAAGGGCAAGCAGAGAAAAAAACTCATGAACGTGTTGGTCCCCATTTTTAGCATCGTCTAAAAGTGCCTTGTCATAAAACTTAAAGCTTGGTTCGTAGACAGGATTACTAGAGAAGTCGACAGAGGGAGTATCCTAAAATTGAATTTTTAAATAAAACAAAACTTCAATGATTAGTAAACTACTTTCACATAACCAATAACATTTGTATTCAAAATAAAATATTTAATAAAATAACATACCAACACCAATATCCAGCAAAAGAAATAAACTTTACTAAATAAAGCACCACCTCCTATGCCATGCAATGAAACTCCACAAATAAAACACACAGAAAGTGTTGAAACATACAAGGCATTCAAAGAAGGATATGGCAATTAACTTTAAAGAAACAGATTCAATCTCTACATCTTGAAGAGCATTACATCAATTGCCTAATTCTGTTTGGCAGTATGACCTAACAAACATGAGCAAATTCTCCACGCAATGATCTTTTTAAAAACATTCTGTTCCAACTTTCATAATTTTAATTTTGCTGTTCTATTCTGTGTTCTATCACTTAAACCTGGGAATGCCCATTTTAGACAGTTGAAAGCATTTGTTTTCAGTAAAATTTATTCCTTCTGCTGGATATTGGTGTTGGTGTTGTTACTCTATTGGAGTACTAAACCAGTTTTCATTCACAGACTTTATAAGATGTTTTAATTAAAATAAGCGCTTAATTAAATAAAATATTTTATTTCAAATTTGAGTATTGCCATTTGTGTAAAAATTTACAAAACCTACTCACAAGGATAGGGCCAGATTTTCGGGTCTCCAATTCGAACAAACCTTAGTCCAAAACACAAACAGCTCCTTGTCTAAATAATATGACCCACTTCTCAAGTATTTAAAAAAAATCTGTTTCTGAAAATTGAGTGTTTGGCTTATAAGTCTTTGGAAGTTTCACTTCTTATAATGGCAATAACCAAGTGAATAAAACATTAGGTACAGAAGATACACGATGCAGGTTCGAACCTTTACAATTTTAGTTTTTTTTATGTGTAACAAAATTATTTTATTATTTTACTATATCATTAGCATTATTATTACTATTATTATTCCTTGTGCTTAAATGTTATAAAACAACAGATTAAAAAAAATATTTAGATATGGTGATACTGGCATATTTGAAGTGTAACAGACATGAGAGCATGAGGAAACTGTTCATAACATTAAGTATTAAAAAAAATGCTGCAGCTATGCTACTGTATTTTCTTATCAACCTTGTCTTTTTTCTCCATTTGCAGTAATGTCTAAAGCCTATTCACTTATGTTGACATAGTATGTAACCACTAGTGAAAACATCTGAAAATAAATATGAAGAAATAAAGATTTTATTTAACTACATACAAGATTTAAATCTAGACTTTGTTCTCATGAAAGAGGAAATGATGTCATGTTTTTTCAATCTCTTCTTAAACACAAGGAATAATAATAGTAATAATAATAATACTAATTATATAGTAAAATAATAAAAATTTTCTTACATATAGAAGAACTAAAATTGCAAAACTTTGAACTTACATTGTATAGCTCCAGTGCCTAGCATCTTATCCACTCAGCTATCACCATTACAAGAACTGATACTTCAAAAAACTTATAAGCAAAACACTTAATTTTCAGAGGCCTCTTTTTGGAAAATGCTTGAGAAGTAGGATCTGTTATTTCGACAAGAAACTGTTTGTGTTTAGAGCTATGTGCTTACAAAGTTTTGTTTGAACATCTGGCCCTCTCCTTGTTAGTTATGACAAGTTTCAACACCAATACACTTCTTACTAAAAACTCAATTATACATTTTGCACTTAAAGGTTTTTATTTGATGGGTCTTAGATGAATAATAATTCGTCTTAGATAATTATTATTCGTTATTAATTATTCGTCTTAGACGAATAATAATGGCTCCACCGGCCGGTTTTTATAAGAGATACAGAAAGTTAGCTGTTAAAATTGTGAAGTTAAACTCCAAGTTGGAATTCTTAAAAGAGTGTCGGATAAACGGCATCTTTCCGGTGTCGATATTTCGGATCAGGATTCCTGAAGAATGCATATCCTTGCGAGAAAAAGTAAGAATGCTTTGTTTGAATAAATCAATTAGGAACGCAAAAAACTTGAAGTATAGGGCTATTAAGGACCTGGTAGACCTGGAGGAACAAATGTTTACTGAGGACCCGAATGCTTTGGCAGATAGCAATGTAAAGGTAGTTGAATTGAGTGACCAGATACAAACGCGTTTGAATAGGAAATACAAGAAGAAGCTACAATGGTTATGTTTAAAGCAACTGAATAAAAAATCGAATAAGGTGAAACCAACCCCGTACATATTATGGGACCAGGTCCACATCCCCCGAAATGTCGAACGCCTCCTTGATAAAGGACCGAATTATGCTCTTGACAGTAATGGAAACTGGCGAGGCATGATAGCTGAGATTGAAAGGGGGCTCCTGGGTATGGATGAGATAGAAAAAGAATATTTTAGATGGAAAGCGGCATTCCGAAGTGAGAAATATGCAGGGAAGCGTAAGGAGTGGACCGATATTAAAAGAGCGAAGAAATGGTTGACAGACAATGGTTTAATAATCACCAGGGCTGATAAAAGCAAGCATTTGGTAGTAATGAAAAAGCAACGTTATGTTGAGGCCCTAGAAGATTACATAAGAAAAACTGAATGCGAAAGGGTTGAACATGACATAGTAAGAAAAATAGACGGAAAGGTAAAAAGGTTGGAGAAATCTCCCTTGGCATCAATCTTCCCTTTCCTGAAAGGAGCGCACGTCACGAACCCGGGTGTACCCAGGTTGTTTGGTTTCGCAAAGACGCATAAAACCAACAAGGAAATTAGACCCGTGGTCGAGAAATGTAAAGGCCCCACGTATAAACTGGAAAAGCGTATGCACTCGTATTTATCGGAGTTGATTGGCGATCACCAGTTTGTTACAAAGAACCCGATGAATGTGGTAAAGGAGCTGCAAGGGTTGGCCTTAATGGATAATGAGGTTGGGTCAGTAATGGACTTTGAGAGCATGTATCCATCGATCAAACCATCCTCATGTTTTGATGCGCTAATGGAAGTGTTATATAGCTTACATCCAACGGCTGTAGAATACCGTAAGGACCTTGAGATGATGGCAAATCTGGTATGTGTTCAATCGTTTTTCGTTTTCGAGGGTAAAGTCTATAAACAGCTGAAAGGTGTCCCGATGGGCAGCCCAATGTCTGGTTTGCTGTGCGAGTTAGTTGTAAGAAAAATGGAGCGCATCACACTTAACAACTTCAAGGAGGACATAATCATGTATAAAAGGTACGTGGACGATGTGCTGGTTATATGGAGGAACCACGCAAGAATACAACAATTCTTAAGTGCCATGAATTCCAACGATCATGGCCTAAAGCTGAGCTTGGAGCAAGTTAGTAGCGACAGAATTACATTTTTTGGACATTAGTATTGCATTTAGGAACGGGTCAATAGATACGAAGGTGTATATCAAACCTACACACGACCCGCTGTATATACCGTCAACATCGAATGATCCTATTACTTATAAGCTCTCAGCGTTTAGAGCTTTAATTAGAAGAGCGTTTCAGTATTGCTCTAACATACTCGATACGATGCGAGAGCTGGATAGAATCAGGCAAGTGGCTAAGGTGTTGGGATTTGGTCCAAGAACTGTTGAACGTTTGATTGCCGCTTACAGGAATCCTAAAGTAAACAAGAAAAAACGGGATCTGACAAACGGTATCACGAAATTCACGTATAATAAACGTCTATCATCGGTCATGGAAGGTATTGCGGGCCGCATGAACAGCACTATTGTATACAAAAGAGCTCCCTCGATATATAGGCTACTAAGGAACGACAAAGATGCAATTAGACCGAGTGAACAACCAGGTGTGTACTCGATACCGTACAGCAACGACCAGTTAAAGATTGATAAAGAATACATCGGGGTCACGACGAGAAGCCTAAGTAAAAGGATTAAGGAACACAGATATGACGTGGCGAAGGGTAAATGCACAACAACGTTAGCAAAAATGGCGCAGACTGAGGGGTCCGTGGTGAAATGGGATGAAGCCAGGATCTTAACACCGATACATTCGCCGACACTTGCGGCTACAACCGAAAAATGTGAAATTTATAAGTCCGGCTTAACCAAAAAATGCTTAAATTACAAGGATGCGGCGATTTTACCATCAGCTTGGAAGTTTTTAATTAAAAAAGTCACAGGAATACATTAAATACGGCAAAAGGATTGCCTAGAGAACTATAGACTATAGATTTTTACAATGTACACATGTAACATTGACATATTTTATTTTATTATTTTCTATGTTGTTTATATTAGTTTTAGTTTACGTTATCCAGCGTAGCGCGTGAGTTCTTTTTTTGTAGTTTATTTCAATTTGAAATTGCTTGTTCGAAATTGTATTCGAATGTAGTTAGCCTGACGATGGCTCATGGAGTGGGCCGAAAACGTTTGTTTTTGATTAAATTTAAACGTTCTCAGCATCAAGGTGTTTTTTGTCTTATCAAAGTCTATTACTTTCACAGGAGAAAATATACAAAGCATTACTGCCCTAAAGTTAAAAAATAATACAATCTTGTGAAATTTAACAAATCTGATGTCAATAGAGAGTTGCGGGCAAAGTTTAAACGTTAAACTTGAACAGTAAGCAGAAGTACACGTTCGACATTTGAACTCCAAGCAAAACATGTTGCACCACAAGTTTCCATCGCACACTGACTCATAAAATTTTGTTAGAAAATGGCAGAAATGTTTAACAACGAATGTTACTAGCAAAGGTAAATAAACAAAGTAAACTATTTTAATGTATTTATAGGATGTTTAATAACACTATATAATTATTTTTAATTAGTGTTGTGTCTCCTACTTTACGATAAGATGATAGGACTACCTTATACTTTTGTTGAGGGAAGTAGTGGCTTATGTAAATCCGAAAGCAGCTCGGGAAATTATTTTTAGAAACTTTACAAACGTCTTATGCTACTGATGGTAGAAGATGCTGCGAAAAAACAAACCTACTCCTACAGAATTATGATAAGTTATTATGAACACAAATATATGTAAATTCTATAAACACTTCATATCACTTGCAAAAAAGTTCAATAATTAAATATTTCTAAATTAAAATCATCTGTTTCTTTACAATATTATTCACAAATGCTTAAATAATCATTATTTTAATAAAATATATCACAATTTTAACTCCAAACACAAAAAAATGAAGAAGTTTAAGCCCAACTTCTACTCGCTGTAGCAAATGCCATTGTCAACCTTCTAGAATTGTCAGATGGCTGTGCTTGACATCCAACATTCACATTTTTGCAATGAAAATGTCAGTTGCAACCTCTCTAATACATAAATGCTGAAATTATTTATAGTGAGATGATATTTGATAAGTTTAGTTTTTTGCATTTACAGATCAAATACAAAAAATATATATAAAAATCTCATTTTTAAACCCATAAGTATTTTATAATGTTAGATAGTAGAGAAAATGTAGAAATTGAAGATATATATATGCTTGACTATGATTATAAGTAAAAATATAAAAATTGCATTAATTTGCTTTATGATCGAGCAGATACAATGCCTGAAGTGACACAATGAAAATTGATGCACTTGAATGAGAATTAAACTGTCAACAGTGGAATCAAATAGATTTTCTTCAATTTCTGTCCATTTCACATTCAAAAATCAAAATTATGCTTTAGATTGGCTGACAAATTTCAACTGTAAACAATTTCAAATTTGAATTTGAAAAGTAACTCTTTCCAAAGTTATGAATTTCAACCTGTCATCAGTTACAAAGAATTCAGATCACTCGTGGTAATTTTAAAAATAGTATAAATAAAAATAAATACCTTCTATAACCGATAACCGGCGTGAAATATTTATAAACCAGCAAACCTTTCCGCTGCCTCTCCTGGTCTCTTCCTCAGGCCAATTTTTGCTGTAACTGGATTCGATAATCGAATGCTTTGAATAAATGGAACGTGTTCCGCTTCTAAAAGTTCGAGTATGTGTGGCAACCGCATGCTGTTCTAAACATTTAAATTTCTTTAGAGTCACCAAAATGTCCACTATGCACTAGAATAAAGGATAATAAATCCGATATTACCCGCCATAAATATACAACGGCATTGTCCACGTATGCAGCAAACCCGGATATAACACCGATTTTTAATGAGGCAAGAGTGATCCGCACCACCCAACATCAAGAACATCTGAGAACTTTGGAAGTGAAAGAAATTTTCAAGGCCGATCACACAACAACATGCATCAATTTCAAAGAAGAAATGAATGACAGCTTGGCAATTTTTATTGGAAGAAAGGTCATGAATGGTTAAATGTTACACATAATTAGCATAGAATGTGCACATCGTTTTCCCAACGGAAAAAAAGAAATTTAAATGTTTAGAATGGCACGTGGTTGCCGCACGTACTCGAACTTTTAGAAGTGGAACACGTTCCATTTATTCAAAGCATTCGATTATCGAATCCAGTTACAGCAAAAATTGGCCTGAGGAAGAGCCCAGGAGGTGCAGCGAAGACGTTTGCCAGTTTATAAATATTTCACGCCAGTTATCGGTTATAGAAGGTATTTATTTTTGTTTATACAACCCGGTGTGGGAGAAGCTTTAGATAGTATAAATAGGCAGTCTGTATTTTGTGTCATTACTTTCCTATGAAATTTTGCACCTTTCATATTCTTTATTTCATATATAGTCATTTTAAGATCACTTGCATTTATTGTTTTCCCTTAATTTTTAAAAAAACAAAAATGGCTTCACATATAAATAAAAATTACTAACCTTATGCAGGCCTTGCATTTAATTGTAAAAATTATTCCGAACATTTTTGGGTCGTAGCTAGAACCTTCATTACATTTCGTTAAATAACTGAATCCCTCCAGTGCTGGAATTCCAGCTTGAAATGCATAGATTTTGATGTATTTGAATTTGAATGTTTTCTTTTTTAAAATTTTCTTTCACTGAATATTCAATAGGATACATCTATTCATAGCCCCCACATTGTTTACTATAATGTTGGGTCAAATATAGAAGCTATACTATTTGACCCAAACATTATAGTATAGTTATAATGTTTGGGCTGCAATTTGAAAAAATTGTAGCTGAATAAATTTCCACTGCTGTATGTTTGTCCTTTCTTAATCTTGAGAACAGCTTTAGATAGACAAGAGTCAAGACCAGATATAAAAAGCTTAGTAGTAGTAGACCCCAATTAACTATATACAAGCTTCCACTTTTGGCCAAAAGTCACATTATTTCAATTAAAAACTTTCCACCTGAACAGCATGAGATACATGACTTCATTGTTAACAGAAAAAGTATGATGTTCAGGGGCAAAAAACTACTAAACTCAAGTGCATTGTGTGAAAAATTGCAGCCTGGCATTATAACAATGTCATAATAAGTAATTGTTCATTGTTCATTCTTCTCTAAAATGGATAGATAGACCTATTCATTTTAAAGAAAAATAAATCTTAAGAGAATGGTAGGCTATATTTAACCCGACATTGTAGTAAGCAATAAAAGGGCTATTGGATAAATGCATGCTAAAATAATACATTTATATGTTTTTCAAATAATCTTTTTTTTTATTTGAGTGCACCATCCTGAAGTGAGTATTACACTAAATCAATAATTACATACATAAAATGACAAGAGGTAGGTAAGAAAATGAACAATGCACATAGAAATTATCAAGCATGGTTAGCTAACACCATAATTCAAAGAAGCAGTTACCTTTTTTTTTCTTAAAGATATTGTTAATAAAATTAGAAAAATAAGCACAGAGTTCCTTGGACATAAAAATGGCTGGACAGGGCCAACCATATCCCAAGGACAGAACTTCCAACATTAGCCTGAAGCGTTCAACTTCATAGATGTGACATTCATAAATTGTGTGTTTTACAGTTTCAGCTTCACCCGTTGCGCATGAGCAGAAGGTACTGCTGGCTAAATTACATGCTGCTAGATAGCAATTAAAATTACCATGTCCAGTTAGTATCTGAGAAAAGGAATAGGAAAAGTTCTTAATTGGATTCTAGAGAAAATCATAAACTGATGAGTAGAACATCTTGGTGACATTTCCTTTAGTCGAAGAAGTCCATAACTGGTTCCATGCAGAGATAAGATGGTCAGGACATTTCTAGAATAAGGCTGTAAAGTCAGAGGTAAGTTTTCATCTTCAGAAGCATCTCTTGCCACAGCATCTGCCATCTCATTACCCATCACACCTGCATGTCCTGGGACATAGAAGAATTTAAAATACTTCAAACTTAAGCTTACAGTTTCTTGAATATTCCTAATCTGACTACTTCAAAAGTCAATATTCATAAGATAGGTCAAAGCAGAATTATAGTCACTAAAAATTGAAATAACTTTGAATTGGTCAGGAAGTGTCAAACTCTATTGAACTGCCTGATGGATTGTAGCTAATTCAGCTTGATATATAGCAGTAGCCTGATTGTAACACTGCCTAAAAATATGCTGAGGGTTCTCGTGTAGGTGGGTATATACACATACACTTGAGCCAACACCAAGCTCGGACTTAAAACCGTCTGTGAAGATGTAAACGTCACTCAAAATAGCAGGCCCAGGAATAGGAATAGGATCAAGAGACACATCAGGCAGGTTGAAGTCGACTTGATGTAAAGAACTATTGTGAACAACCCACTCTTGTAGGAATAAGTTGATACCAGTCCTCCAAAAGAGACGCTTGTGGAAAGTGCTGATGCAACCTGTCCTCATATAATACTGGAGCACCTTAGCTTGCAGGGCCAGGGGCCAAGGAAGAACATGATGAACCTGCCAGAACTGTCAGAGCATCTGTAGATACACAACAAACTCTACAAACTTTTTTCAACAGAAAAATACATTGTGCACTAAGAAGTTCAGAAGCATATGAGGTCTTGTAGGAAACATGAGCCCAACAAGAAGCTGCATAAAAGACTAGCTCCGTTGATCAAAGTTGAGACAGCTGCAGAAGTTAAGCCCCAGGTACACCGTGCACATCTCATGAGTTGATTACAAAATTGTTTGACCCGAGCCAAAATGTACTCTAGATGGTTTCTGTAGGTTAACTTAGTGTCAAGATAGACAGCCAAGTACTTGTGGGTGCTGACCCAGTTAATAATCACATTATTGAGTTTCAGAGGTGGAAACGAATACTTATACTTAGAAGTAAAGAGCATTCCTACAGTTTTGTTTGTGCTAAATAAAAGTTTGTTTTCTTGTGCACAGTCTTGCACAGACTCCAGAGCTATATTTAGCTTCTCCTGCACTATTTGAGGATCTGCATGCTGATAGACTATCACAATATCATCTGCAAATGCTTGTACGAAGACATTTACAGTTTTATTGCACAAAGGAGAGTTAACAATAATATTCCATAGAAATGGAGAGAGTACACTGCCCTGCAGGAATAATTTAGTAAGATGTTTTTCACAAGAAACACCCTGTGATATCAAACGAACCTTCCTATTCCTTAGATAAAAACATATCACACTGATCAGATAAAGCAGGTAGTGCAGCTTAATAAGATAACTAATGATGCTAGGATGCAAAGTGTTGTTGAAAGCCAGACATAATATCCAGAAAAATTACTGCTGTGTATTTCCTATTATTAAGTCCATTCTGGATGTATTGTCAAGTTGAACAGGGCACCCTCTGCTGATCTTCCCTTTACAAACCCCCATTGTTTATCAGAAAACCAGTCATGGACAGAAGCCTTCCAATTGAGCCTGTTGAGCAGAATCCTTTCAAAAACTTTACCCACAACTGAGGTTAGACTTATTGGTCTGAACCATTTGTAGGTTTCTGTGCTAACTGAACCTTTTGGAATAAGATTAACCTCTGCCACTTTCGAGCACAATGGAAAATATGAATTATATAAACAACCATTAAACAACTTTAAAAGAAGTTGCTCAAGATGAGTATAGCATTTCTATAGCATAACTGCATAAATGCCATCAGGTCCAAGAGACTTGGTAGGTGCGGCAGAAAACACAGCCTGCTTAAGTTCAGTTTCAGTGACAAAAAAAAAATTCCTAGATTGACTAGAATGTGCTTCAGTCATAAGGGATCTCAGTTTCCCGTGAAATTCAGTATCATTAATTGGATTGTTGTCAGGAAAGTAGCCAAGCAGCGCAGTGTGGAGGATATATCATGAGTAAACCCACCAGAGTCCTGGACAGATTTAAACGTAGAGTTGGTTGATTTGCTGCGACTAATAATTCTATATATATTTCTCCAAGGATTATCACTCCCTTTCATGTTACAGTACAATTTCCAGGAACTTGCTTTTGCCTTGTGTAGTTCCTTAACATAACTTCTCTTTGCTTCTCTATAATCAGTTTCAAAAACTGTTCTTCAAGTGGAATCTCTCTGCCTTTGATATCTTTGTCTCAACCTGTTAACTTCTTTGCGATGGAGCATGAGCTAAGAAGTCCACCACGGCACTGACCCGAGACAAGGAAATTTCTTCAGAATTGAGATAGATGCCACTGAATGAATAACATGATTAATTTGTTGGCAGAAGTTATCAATGCTGAGTTTAGATGAGAGTGAAACCTCCAAGATGGAAAAGTCAAGCTTACTTAAGACAGCATTTATGAAACCTGCCCAGTTAGCTTTGTGAAGGTTATTTTTTTCTTTAATGGTTGTTTGACGAAAAGTTGTTGTAATTGTAAAATATAGGGCATTAGTTTGTTAGTTTTCTTTATATTGTAAAGGTATTTATTTTTTAACCTTTACTTTATACTTTTTGTACAGTAGAGCATCGATTATCCGACCCCCGATTAACCGACCGCGTTCTAGTTGGCAAATTCAAATGTCCGCTAGTGATGTGGCACTAAATATTTGGTTATGTCTTGGCTACTTTAATATTATTTTTGTTAAATTTTTGCATGTTTTAGCTGCAAAAATTTAACAAAAATTTAGCTGACAGCACTGGCTCGACCATGAAAGGGAGGCTAGTATTTAAACCAGGCCTAATACACTATACTAATAATGTATTTTTTCATACTTTTCGGTTATCAGACTTTTCAGTAATCCGACCAACCCCAGTCCCCAATTAAGTCAGATAATCGATGCTCTATGTAATTTCAAATATTTATTTCAATTACGTTTTACATCATATTTTCAATGCATTCTTTCTAATTGTCTAATCTTAAAAACATCATTTTTCTGAGTACAATAAAAAATAACATTATTAAGTTGACTGATTTCTAACCAGGAGGAAACAATTTTTATTGGGGCCATAAAATACAGTGGTACCTCGTATAACGTACTTAATCCGTTCCAGGTGCACGTCCGTTAAGTGAAATGTCCATTATACGAAATGCATTTTCCCATATAAATACATGTTAAAACATCTAATTCGTTCCGCAGCATAAAATAACCGTACTGTATCATAAAAAAATGAACATGGGGTGCAATCTTTTATTCCTCTGCGTAACTCTGTGCGAGCAACATCCGTTAAAAATTTCCTGCGGAACGCGTTCCTAAATTCCGGTGGGAGTGCACGCCGTCGAACGGCAAAAACGGCGAGCTGTGATTTTCCGTGCCGTTGTCAGAAGCACACATTCTTACACACGCAACAATATTACAATTCTGTCATCGGTTTTCACATTCCAGCCTCCGGCTCGTTTCTTTTTGAATGATCCTCATATATACCAAAATTATTTTAAAAAGTCAAAAAAGTTTAAAATGGAAAAATAAATTTAATACCAGAAAAAAAGGGTTTATTCAAAAAATATTTATACCACAGATCTAATAAAAAACCAGAAATAATAGAAGAAAAAGTAGTTTATTCATTTGATTGTAATTGTAAACAAAGGAAAACATATATAAGTGAAACTAAACAGAAATTAAAAATACATATCAAAGAACATATATGAGTCATTAAGGGAAATTATGCAAATTTGGCAGTGGACGAACATTTTAACAGAGAAGGATGCAAAATAAATTTTAATACAATAAAAATAAAGAAAAAAAAAGTAACAATTTTAAAAAACAGTTATATGACCATATCTACATAAAAAGGCAAACCAATAAAATCAACAACAACCTGGAATGAGAAATCCACCAATCACAGAATAGTATAATTGATAATGTTAGTAATAGGCAAAGGGTATATAAAGCGATAGTGAGAACTGAAATGTAATTTGTGCATTCTAATGAACAAGGATGAATATGTAAGTTAAATTTATTTTACCAACAATTTTTAAGATTTGTAAATTTAAATACATCTTAAAAATTTCTTTAATACAGAAAGGTGTATTCAAATAAAATTATAATTGTGATTCTTCTGAATGTGATTTACGCATATTTTGACGTAATTAGCTACAAGAAAACTGTAAGTTGAATGCCTTATTGTCGGGTTTTAAAGTATTGTAGAAAAAATTCTTTTAAATGTTATATATCTTGATTTTAGCATATTGTTGTGGTAAACCTGCTGAAGAGGGACCTAGTGGTCCGAAACACAAATATTATGTGTATTGTGTGTACAGGGAAAACAACAGGTAAAAAATAAAAAATTTCTTTTTCTGAATAAGAATTCCTCCTTTGCAAAAATTGGCACACCAGTATAATAGTCTTATTAATATGGTAAGTCCTTAGTTGACAATAATATAATAAAAAGCATAATATAAGGATAAAGGCAATTGAATTAATAGTTAACTTCTAAGTATTTTATGGCCCCAATAAAAACTGTTCCCTCCTGGTTAGAAATCAGTCAACTTAATAATGTTATTGTTTTATTGTACTCAGAAAAATGATGTCTTTAAGATTAGACAATTAGAAAGAATGCATTGAAAATATGATGTAAAATGTAATTGAAATAAATATTTGAAATTACAAAAAATATTGACCTCTAAGCACTTGACTTCTAAATATCTTTCTAGACCAGGCCTTGCCAACCCGCAGCCCGTCACGTTAAATTGTATGGCCTGCTAAGCGATATTATATATCTATTAAAACTTTTGTTTTCCATTATATGTATACCAAAACAATTAAATAAATGAAAATTTGTATATGTCATTGTTATAATGTGCAAGTTTGAGTACGAACTCTTGGTATAACAATAAAATCTTATTCATTTTGTATTTGTTTTACTTTTTTAAAAAGCATCTTTGCCTAAATTATGGCTCACCGTAATATTACGCATGATCAAAGTGGCCCACAAAACAATTTGAGTTGGCTAGAGCTGTTCTAGACGGTGTTGAAGAGATCTTAATTATGATCATCAGTATATAATACTCAACTCAATGCAACAAAACCTTTTAAAAGATCCAAAAAATGGAACTGGATTATGCAGTATATTATGCGCCATTTATTTCAAGTATAACACAATGTGAATGGAAGGTATTTTAGAAATGTTTTCAATGATTACAAAGATTAAATTAATGAACAATTTGTTCACTATTTTTGAAATGGTTTTAATGAGTCTATGTCATATTCAATATTATAATATGATTAGCATCTCACAAAATCAGCATGTGATATAAAAGCTTACCTCTGTAATTTCTAAAGGTTGACCAGTAATTTCATCCAAAACATCTCCATATAATTTACCCATGATGGTACACTTTAGAAAAGCCATGATGTTCTGTGTTAAAGTTCCTGTTTTGTCTGAGAAAATATATTCAATCTGTCCCAATTCTTCATTTAAAGTGGTGGTCCTAGAGCAAGCAGGAGTGTCATTTGTGGCATAATACATTTCTTCATCCCAGTTAATCCATAAACTGTGACAAAACCGAATCACCTCCACACTAACAAACAAATTGATGTTATTTTCACAGAAAAATATATTCTTTAGTCAACAAGACTGTTCTTACCTAACATACAGAGAAATAGGCACAACTGTATTCATCACAATGGCATAGGAAAACAACACTAACACGGCAATGATTGCAGCTCCGGTAGTTGCATTATCATTAGGCACCAAATTTTTATCCCACGGAAGAAAGGCACGAAAGTGTTG
Organism: Centruroides vittatus; assembly: GCF_030686945.1. Classification (NCBI taxonomy): domain Eukaryota; kingdom Metazoa; phylum Arthropoda; class Arachnida; order Scorpiones; family Buthidae; genus Centruroides; species Centruroides vittatus. The sequence goes on from NW_027122320.1 coordinate 108,671, forward strand.
CCCAGTGATGGTTTCCCATACCCCACAGGCAATGGTACAAAACAAACAGGTGCTGATCAAGAAGAAGACAATCTAAAAATTATCCAAAAACAAATTATCAATAAAAAAAAATCTGACTTAAAATTAAAATCTACCATTTTGAAATGAATACTCAACCCCAATTATTAATATATTCAAGAGTCGATCAAGGCTTGTGCGCTTAAACTTTGTTTTTCCACTGTTCTGCATTAGTTTTGTGTCTCTTCCTGCAAATATCACAACTCCATAGCACCATTTTGTGTTGCGTAGAACACATCCTCTCAGTAACATTTTATCATTATCTATAGAGTATGCTTCTCCTTCCCAATATAGAGTACCTTCGAACTTGCTAAGATTGTTATTAGGTGGTTCACATGCTATTTCACCTATAAAAATGAAAAAAATTTCAGTGTATTTGAAGTTTGCAACAATACAAATAATGGAAAATGACAGTTACCATTAAATTTACCCATGAGACTGTTATCTTCGCCTAATTCTGCTGTTTCAGGTAAGGCCTGCTTGCATTTTAAATTTGTTTCCCTGTTTTAAAAATAATTCCTTTAACGAATATTTTATCAAATAAATTAATTAATTTTACACAAAAATTGCTTACCCATCTAATTCTGCAGTTTCTATATAACAAAGACCATTAGGTTCACTTGTAGACAATAATAGTAAGTCTGCCTGGAAAACAAACAGAAATATGTTAACAAGTTACAAAATATGTCATGAATGTGTTAATCAGTAAAATAATATAAAATTCAATTTTAAAAATTTTAGATTTAGAATCAAATTTCCAACATTTTAGACATAAATTTTAACGCCTTCTTAATATGAAGTCTGAAAACCAGTTTCATTATAGTAAAATGGTCAAAATATCATATTATGACAATTACAACAGTTTCAAAACATACAAACAGCAATTATAACACCAAATAGCATAGTGACATTAATAAAATTTAACATTTGTATAAATTTAATAAATACTAACAGCTACGAACTGATCATTCTCCATCCGAATGATATCTCCCACTTGTACTTTATGCCATCTTTCTTCCACCACTCGTCCTCTGCGTAGCACCTTAGATAACCGATTGTTAACTTGCTTGTCACTTCGGTGACGTTGCTGAAATACAGAATTTAACTTTTATTAATTATTTTGTTAAAACAACGCTTTTTTTTACTCTTTTCATCCTATAGGTATTGAGCCCATTATAGCTTTCATGGAGCCCACAATGAATCAGCCAGGTGGTGAGGATGAGGCCTGACATATCTGGGACAGACCACATCTTGAAAAGTTTTTGGGTTTCTTTTAAACCCATCCAGACTCATTCCAAGGCTCCCAGAGTGACAGGATGACACTTTATTTACTTGACCATCTGGCTGTCTCATTAAAATTAAATGTAATATGAAGAAATCTTTAGTTATTAAGAAAGATATTTACAGTATCTTCTTCCTTACAGTAATTTCATGTAAAAACTGTCAATTCTTTTATACAATTTTCAACTGGAGAGTATTGAGAGATCACTGAATTGGAGATCAACAAATGTCAGGATTTATCAAATGTGAGGTGGACGGAAGTTGAAGTGAGACAGACACCTGCAGTTAGAAATAAATTCATTTATTAATGCTAAATCTTACATTCTATAGTGTTTTGTTGACTGTTGGAGCTGGTCTGTAGAGTCGACGGTCCCAGGACGGTTGGTCAAATGTTGGGAAATCCAGTGGCAAAACCAAAACAGACCAAGACAGAATGGTGAAGTTAGAGATGAAGAGGCCTTATGTAAAACACTGAAGACTAGTCAGATAACTCACATCATGAGACAGAGAAAAGTCTGCCTTTGTCCTTGAGATCCAGGCTTTTAAAGGATTTTTTCTGCGGATTCTTAGCTTTCCGATTGGTTGGTTTCTTGTATCTAGGTAGATAACAGACCATTTTAAGCCACACAGGGTCAAATTCAACACCATGTTTTATTCGATCAAGGAAAATTAATCACACTTTGAAACTCCTGCTTGTATTTAACTACTGTTTCAAATTCTTTTAAGTCTGACACATAATCTCTATGCTAGATCTCCTTTTGAGGTTATTTTAAAACTTTTTTCTCTTAACTAATAATTTCTTCTTTCCTGATTTTATTTGCATTTTGTTTTTTTTTTATTATTATTTATTTTACTTTTATGAATGCTAGAATCAAAGCCTGATCTCAATTTGACACTTTTATTAAATTTTTAACACGCAAGCTTGAGTCTTGCTCAGACCTCACAGTAGTTATAAATATCAGAACAAAAACAAACTTCTTAACTCCAGCAAAATTATTTAACATCATATGTTTTTAATCTATTTAACATCATTGTTTTTAATCTATAAAGCCTTATCAGACAACACATAAGAAATAAATGAACAATTTGAATTTTTAAGTATATATATAATATATCCTGCATCTAGATCCCCACCTTGATGTGTGAATATGTTTGTATGTCCTTTATGTCCCTGTGGTAGAACTGCTGCCTACAGGGATACCCAAGCTGAACAGTGCAGAGGATAGGGGCCAGACTAAAGCAGGATCATGGTGTCTAGTCTTGAAGAGGCATGTGAGGAACATATGCTGCAAGTGAGTGCAAGTATAACTGAAGTGATTGTGCTTGAATACAAATGTGAGCAAATGGATTACAAGATTGAGCAGGATGGTGAACAACTGGAACAAGTGAATGAGTTTGTGAGATTCTAGGTCAATTAATTAGTTATATTAAAGGATTAATTAATTAAAATTACTACACAATTCGTTCTTCCACGAAAAACCTTGACAATCCAGTGTTTTTATATACAACTGCTAATGTTTTCAACGCAGTTCTATTCCAAAGGGAATTCACAGTAGTTATAAATATCAAAGGTAGTTTCTACCTTTTCTAAAAGCAGTTCTACCTTCAAACCAAGAAACCAAAGCGAGTTCTATTCCAAAGGGAATAGAACTCGCTTTGGTTTCTTGGTTCCATTCACGGGCATTTGAAACTACCTTTGTGCTGTGCCTGATGAAGACCCCGAAGGGGTTGAAAACGTTAGCAGTTGTATATAAAAACACTGGATTGTCAAGGTTTTTCGTGGAAGAAAGAATTAAGTTTTATCCAGTCTACAGTAAGAAGTATAGTAGTTACTACACAATTAATTATGAAGTGGAAAAAACCCACTTTCTTTCCCACCACCTGGCCTTTCAGTTGACCTCTGATCCGATAGATAAAGACAATCAAATAACCATACAAATCAACAATCTTTAATGATGTTTTGAATAAGTTTAAAGAATAAATCCAGACAAATGGTTATTAATGAGAAAAATGCCAAAATTGATTAAATTATGAGGTAAGAAGAATCACAGCACCTTGTTGATGACATCTAAGAACCTCAAATTTGTTGCAAGTTTGACCATCAAAGTATGCATTTGATGGTACCAAATTTGAACTTACACATCTAATATGCTATTCTTCCTTTTTCTACTTTGATAGTCAAACTTACATCTCAAATTTGTTTACCTTATATTACCGTATAAGAGCTAGAACACTTGGCAAAAGTATCAGCAACCCAACTGAATCGTAAAATTATTACGGCCCATATCAGCTGAACCAGTCACACATCTTGACCTTAGACCACATTAAATCAAAATCACCTGATTCTACTCCCACACTCAGGGCAAATAAAAATGGATAGCACCCGATTGTCAGGGCAATCATCCTAAGAATTGTCCCCTTGCCTGTTGCCATCCAGAATTCTGAAGAAGACACCTCTCGCTCTATTGGCGCTATGTTAAAAGAGGTATTATGTTTGACTATTTTATTGTAAACTCTCACTCTCAGTCTTTAGTTTGTAGGTAGATAGATAATCACTCGGAAAGCTGGGTCCCTACCGACCCGTTTAATCAAACAACTGTTAAGTTTTCTAACTCTGATTGTGTTTCTCTTGTAATCCTTTATTTTATATTAAACTTGTTATATTATATAAATAGTTGTTTATCTCATGTATCGCTGACACCATACTGACAACCTCGCTAACCCTTCCCACTCACATTTACAAATGTCATCTACTGACACAGTGAGTGGTCCTCAACGGACTTATGCTGATCAAAGGGGTCGACAGTAACAACCTGTAACCCCCGCTTCTCACAAGTTCATATATTTGGGAAGCATGGTAGGCGATGTGGCTTGGTCAAGCCTTGTGTTCTTAACTTCTCTCTCTTTCTTTCAAAACTGTACTTCCAGGCTTTTGCTCATCTGGCCTCGCCTCCTGGTTGGTCTGATGGTCTGATGTATTATTTAAAACAAAAGGAATAGAACCAGATTGGTTAGAAAGACTAGCAAGAAAGGGGATAGAGGGATGGAGAATGACAAGACACGTATCTTTCGAGACGGAATTTTTGGAGGAGTAACACGTGTGTTGGGAGGAATAAAAAAGAATTTCCAGAAGGGAGTCTCTAAGTTAATTTGCCAATCATATCCCCTTTTTCCTAAATTCTTCAATCTTATTTCCTATTTTCTTCCAACAAGATCCCATCTTGTTCCAAGGCCCTATTTTTATTGAAAAATTAGTTAAGTTAGAATTAAGTTAGGTTAAGTACCATTGTTTATTGTCACATGGAACACGGTCAGTCTTATTGTAAAGTCATCCCATATATCTGTATGCCTAATTTTGATAATTTTCTCGTCTGAAAATTTAAATTTTATCTACACCAAGCAATTCTCAGGAGTCAATTATTTCCTCAGTTACAATGGGAATGGAAGAATAGATGGTGAAATAACCAGAGGAGCAAATGCTAAAGCTCAAGTCAAGTGGTGGGTACAATGAGTAGATTTGCAAGGGTTAAAAGGATGTCCAAAGAGGCACGAATGGCTGTATATCGGAGAGTTGTGATTCCTGTGCTCATGTATTGTAGCAAACTTAGGTATGGCAGAAAAGTCAAATAAGCCACATTACTGTATATGAGATGAGATATTTGAGCAAAGTGTTTGGCATAACAAGGAGACACTATGTGAGAAATGAACAGGTGCTGGAAAAGTATAGGCTGAAAAAGAATGTGGTTGAAAAGATAGGGAAATTGGCCTACAATGGAAAGGAGAAGAACTGTTAAAGAGAGTATGTATGGAAAAGGTATATGGGAAGTACAGTTGAGAAAGGCTGAGAAAGTCTTGGTTGAAACAAGTGGATGAGTACCTAAAAGAACATAAGGTGTTGGGTCAGAAAGAAAATGAGAAGGCATAAGTGTGTCTGAAACAAAGGAGTTTGTGTGGTCCTGGACAGGTCCAGTCACGAAATTCATGTTAAAAATTGTTGTTGTACAGGACGAATATAAGAAAAATTTTAGACATTAGAAATGATTTTTTTGTAAAAAAAAATAAGCGAGTTCCAAGTGTGACTCAGACATGTATTAAATTACTGATCGGTGTTGAACCAGAAAGCCAGAACTTTGACACCAGCACTCGCGTGTTATAAATGGAGTTAAATTAAATCAGAGAGAAACAGATTAACAAAAAAGGAATAATAGGTTAAAATTACAAGTGCAGGATTCCTGGTTCTAATAACATCTCTGATGCATATCTGGGAAAGGTGTTGGATGAGATCGTCTTAGGTAGACTTTTTCATGGGACTCAAGTCAGTCTAAATAAATAAATAAACTACTCACAAAAGAGTTCAAGTCAGTCTTCTTTCACCTGGGAACGGGAGAAAAGGCCAATCGAAAAGTGACAAGTATATTTCAGAATCAGTAGAAGAGGCTTACAGGAAGAAATTTCTATAAAACCCCAAATTGCCAAGTCAGGTGGTGAAAAGGGGAATTTTCCTACAGCCAAGCACTCTCTCCCACTGCAGCAGCCTCACCCAGTTATGTTTAACAATGAAACCTATGCCGCTAAGTGATACTGTTTGATACTTTCTGCCATGTCAGCAATGGATTCCGAACAACAGACTATCTGATCACTGCCTCATTACTCCCCAGAACTGTAGTTGTTGGTGTTGACTCTGTAGATAGAGCTCACCCCTACTCTTAGTGGATGCATCAAGAGAAGGTCTGCTCAAGAGAAGACTCTGACAGAGCAAATTTTGATGGACTGATTGACAGATTGTGGCCAGTAATAAAAGACATTCAGTAGCAAAAATTATGTAAGCAACATTTCATTCCAATACACAGGATTTAGTGAAGGTACTGGTCAGTGGCGTAGTGTGGGTGTCAGCCGCCAGAGACGGAGGAAAGTTTTGCCGACCCCTTATTTAGGTAATTATTATTATTTATTGTGAAATTTTGCCGCCCCTTAAAGTGCCGCCCGGGGCGAGCTGCCCCTGCGCCCCCACTACGCTACGCCACTGGTACTAGTCATCTATCATCTCCATGATCACCACCAACATATACAAGTGACCCTTAGCCACTCCTGATGCGGGGTAATGACTTTTCCTCTCACTGGCCATTCTACATTTGTCTAAACAGGAAGGTCTCAAGAAACTTAGTAAGGTGTGGTGTAGTTTCTAAGACTGTAGTCTGCTATTTAATGTTGCTCACCCTTTCTGGATTATAAGCATAAGGAAACATATGTATGTATGTATGTATTCAAAAATAAAACCCATAACTGCCAAAAATTAACAACAAAATAAAATAAATATTGAATTAGTTATAAAATAAAATAAAGTAAAAACTACGTAGTAAATAAGAGCACTCTGATGACAATTAGGAAGCATCTGGCTCAAAATTGCCAAGGTTGCAAATTTCCAGATTAGTTTTATGACAAAAAATATTACAAGCTATAATGATGACAATTATTTTATATTATTACTAAATTTCTGTTTAAACAATACTTGATAGGGCAGCGCATAGAATCCGTTACTTTTTTTATAATACCACTTTGTAACAGAAACTTCGCTAAAAACGGTCATTTTGGGAACATTTTTGTAAAGTTAATGAAATGTCCAAAAAATACAAAAGTGTGTTTTTTTTTTTTTTTTGCTTTATTCAATGGCATAGGTTTATATTTATCAATATTATCTAAAAAATAATAACAATAATACGCATAAAATCTTTTTAAAGCAAAATACATCAAAAACAAAGATTAGTTGCTATTTTCATGCATACAATTTAAAAAATACAAAAACATCAGTAACTTTTATAATTAAATTCACATTACATGGATAGAAGTAATGTTTTTTAGTATAACTACAATCTTTTTTGTGACGATAACTAAAATTGTAAATGTTTTATTCAATTTTAGTAACGTTCTCGGAAATGATCAGGCATTTCCAGAATGACGATAATAATATTATAGGGTATAGTAGAGGTATATTTTAATCATGAACGACAGTTTTAGAAATCAAAGATGTTTATTTATAAAGCCATAACATTTGTACTTAACATTAAATTAACTTTACTTAGTTAAAGAAAAGTTATATAATACAATCTAAAATAAATTCTGAAACAAAAGCTTGTTAACTTTGTGAAGACTTATTTACAAAACAAAGCAGAAAATAGTTCTTAAATTTTTTCGAAAACATCAATATCAGTATTGCGATAATAATATTCTCGATTCTGTTCTCTTTTATTAATGGTGTCGGAATAATACTAATTATTTGCTCAAAGTTAATATAAGACACATCATTTAATTCCAGTTTGAATTTTCTGGTACTTTTACGCACTGCACAGATCTGACAAAATTTACTGAAATTTCCCTGCCGTCGTCATTGACATATGTCTGGCAGGTAGCAACATATCAATAATAGGTATTTGTCTTTTTAGTAGGGACTTTAATTAACAAAAATGTTCCAGGGGATATCAAATTTGGTTGTAGTTTTTCTTGTCCATAAGAGGTACAACTTGCTTCAACATCAATGTATTTTTCTTTAATTTGCTGACAAACAGAAATTGCCATTAAATCTTTGTCATCTGATGAAGATGAGTTGTAAATAGTTTTATAAGTGTTGTGTCTCTCCTTAAATTTCAAATGGTCTTCCAAATTATCTGTAACCATGGGCTCTTCGGCAACAGAAGATTCTATCGAAGGCATAAAAACATACATACGTTCTATCGACCTTACGTTAAAAAGACTAAAAAGCATATTCAATACTTCACTAAACAAAAGGATTTTGCGCACTTCAGGAGATATGTGAATGTCTTTAATTAGAGCATCAACCCTGCTGTTAAGAGTTGTAGGTACAGGTTGCTTTTTTGCATCTCTTGTTTCAAGTTTTTTTTTTAAAGACTCAATTTTTCGTTTTATTTGAAATATAGTTTCTTCCTGTGTTTTTATTTTTCGGTATGCTTTTGCTCTATTTTTCCGAACTTGTTTTCTTCCTACTTGTCTTCTCACTGAAGGGATTGTGGCTGAATCATCTGACTGTGGTGGCGTATTACTTATTATATTTGCTAATGCCTTTTTCTTCTCTCTGTATTTTTTCGATGCTTTTGTCCAATCTTTTCTCTGCTTTCGCTTTTCTCGCTCGGTCATATCAGCAATATTTTTCACTTTCTTTACTGTTTTTCTTTTTATATTCCCTGTCCTTAGCTTTTTTAATTTCTCTCTTTTCGTCGGTCATCTTATCTAAAAATTTTTTTTCTAGCATTAGTCTTTTCTCTTTGGCGCATATAAGCCACACTATCTTTTTTGCTTCTTTTTTGTTCTTTTTTTGTTTTTTTCTGCATTGGGAGTATCCATATTGCTGTGAAGAAAAAACCAACAAGTATGTTAACTTATTGGAAATGACATACACACAACACATAAAGTAAGTTAATGAAAAATTGTAAGAGAATACACTCCGGAAACAAAATCATCATTTTGAGAACGTCATTGTCATTTCGAGAACGTGTCATCATGTCCGGGAACGTTGCCGAAACGACGGTTAACGAAATGACGATTTCAAATTAACGTGCGCTTTGATTTTATGGCGGTCATCTTAGACGCAGTCTGACCCAGTTAATGCAAAATATTTGAGGTTAGTTTGTTATTATTGTACTCTAAAAAGTATTTTATCGATATTTAAAACTTATAAACGTATTCCCGGGTTGATGAACTATTTATGTACGCTCTGTAAATAATGAATTGAAAGGTACTTACCACTTAATTATAATTTATTTGGCGGGAAACACACTGATAGTTAGTTACGTTATCGCTTTTACCAACTACTGAGGTCTGGCACCGAATGGCTGCGTTCACTAAAATGACGCATGGGCTGTCGGACATAATATTTTAGCATTTCTCTATTTAAAAGTAAAGTTTTTTTTTTAATAACACTTCCAAAAACTAGTTTTGAGATAAAAAATACGTAATATAAGTAATGATAATTGTTAAATATCGTTTATTTTATATAATTTCTTGGAGATTGTTTTTGAAGATCGTACTTTAGGACGTGTTCCCGAAATGATTTTACGTATATTTACAGAGAAATAATATAAAATTTATTTTACTTTTAAAGTATATTATATGGTATACGGTTATAATGAATTAATTTTAGTGTTGCATTATGTTCATTTGCTCAATAAAGTTACGATTTAAGTAATTAATTTGCTGGCGAAGCAAATTTTCCACCTTGGTAATTTTGTGTCATCTACATATGAGCATCTACATCAGGAAATTCATGAATTAGCACAAGGCAACTAGAAAGTGCAGTCCTTTCATTTTTCCTAGAACAAATACTTTTATACACTCATTATGTGGATGATGTGATATTTGAAAAATGTACTGGATATCACATATTTTTTAAATATAGTTAATAACAACTCATTTGGCATATTGATAACAGTCTAACCTGAAACTACACCCGAAACATAGACACTTAAAACATCTTATGTACTTTTCCAGGAATAAACTTTAATGAAACTCACATTTTTGTCTTGATTAATAAGCCTTCATCAATATATCTCAAAAACTGGATAATTGTAAATATACCACTCACCAAACCATCACCAGTTTATTACAAGAAAAATGAAAAACTCTTACGAACGTTTTCATCTATGTGAAATAGACATCTTCGGGTATTAACAATATCAAACAAATGGCTAGTAAAATAAAATGTTTTTTCAGAGTTTGGATTAATTACATAATTCTAATGCATTGCATTAAAATTTGTTATGTTCAGGATATAATTTCAAAATATGTCAAATATTTAACGCATATCCAAATAAATAATCAATTAATTTCACATAAATAATTATGATGCAAATATCCTCCATAATTTAAATTATCCTTAATGCGAGTTTCTGTCGTTGGAATCTAGTTCAAACATGGCGCGCCATGCTGTGGATAGTGTGTCCGTTTCCTTGAAGTTAATAGTGACTCCCTGTTTAATTGCCCAATAGATCTCAAGCAATTTGAGATATTTGAGTTGTGCCTTATCCATCCAACACTCTGTGCAACAATTTAGTTCTATAGTTTGTGGTCTTCCTCATTATCTGCATATGTCACTAACGCCATAGTAGTCAGCTTTTTTCTTGTGAAATCTTCATGTTCTTTCATCATCATGGCGAGACCTCTTGTCATTGCTCCGAAGTATGTTAATAAGCAATTAACTCGATCATCGTGAAGAGATACCACATAAACCCCTAGAGAGTATGAGTCATCTATACAATTTTCATTATTTCTGACGAGATAGAAGATTGTTAGAGAGCATTGATATGTTACGTGCACTTTAGTGGTCCTTGCAATCTCTCTATATATACAGTCAAGTCCGCATAAGTTGACACCCCAAGGAGAAGTGGAAATGTGTCAAGTTATCCGATGTGATGACTAAAGCAAAGTTGAAAAAAAAAACCACAAAACTATAATTAGGTAAATACAGTAGTGCAGGCTTATGTGGGTATGGGGCTTATTTCTCGGCTAGCAGGTCGGTGAGACCTGCCCACTGTTAAGGATGGCAGTTTCTGGTCTGAAGTTTAATGGCCCTGAGGTGTCGGGCTTAATTGTTTGTTAAATCGAGTGGAGGAAGCGAGTGGGTTCATCAATAAAGCAGTGGCAATATTCGAATAAACAACACCATTTAAACAATAAAACAAAATTTATTAATTAATAAAGAGGATGATTGCAATTATAATATCAAGATGGGCTTAACCCAATACGGGGGGGTCCCGAGAGAGAGTTTACATAGATTTGGGTGGCATACCTCGTTGATCTGGCGTTCTGTGAGTCGTGTTCTGGGGCGAGGTGGCCGTTTTAGGGAGGTCATCTCGGTGGAGGTTCGGACTACGTTGGCGGCAATTACGTTTGGCAGTCGACTCTCTGCTGTCCTGGATCTGACGACAAACGACCTCTTTGTCCCCGTGTCTTCCCCCTTTTATCCCTTCGGATCACGTTCCTTCTTTTCACCAATTATGGAATTTTGTATTTAGTTCCCACTGACTCAATCCCAAGTTTTGCGGGAGAGGAAACAACTTTTAGGGAATGAAGTATAGTCATCCTCCAGTCAAATTCTTGACAAAATTTGAAAATTGAGGGAAAATAATAAAATAATATCGAAAAATTCTAAATTTGTTTTCATCGATCAATTCGGACATTCACACTTACAATACATTGTGTTCTTCATTTATAATTATTCTGTAGATGATAAACTGAAAAATTTGTTTAATGTTGTCTGTTTTGAGCACTTAACTGTCTCGACTTTCTTTTCAACGATCATGAATGCCTTGAAAACATCATCTTTGCAATTGCCAATTATTGGCAAGTAACATCTAAGGATTCTTAATGCTTCTAGCATAGCAGTTTTGGTTGGTTTTGGGGTTAGCTCTTCTAGTGTTTCATTCTCTTCATCTCCAGATTTGTTATTCTCGCCCTGAATTACTGCGACAATATCAACAACACTCACTGAGTAACACACCTCCACACAATTGTCCACTGTTCTGTAGTTGGTTTCATCAACAGAGGCAGTTTCTCGTAGATCGCAACAACATCGCAGCAATTCATCCAATTGAACATTCTGTTCTTCACCCTTATCTTCATCTTGAACTGCCACCGTAGAATGAAATCCTGCATGTTTAAAGCAGTTTGCAATGGTTAAGCTTGTTACATTTTCCCATCCAACCTTCACATAATGAATCACGTCTAGCAGGGAAAGTCAATCGATTTGCCGCTTTTTACCGCATGAATCAAATCCAAAATAAGCTTCTTCTAATAATGACATTTGAACGAATGAATAATACCCTAATCCAACGGTTGCACTACAGCAGTGGCATTCAGAGGTAGGGTAAACATTAATCACTTGTAGTCCTTCAACTTTTCCATGAACAGGACAGTTGTCAATGACAAATGTTATGTTCCTTTTTTGCTTAACAAACCAAAAGTTGTATTTGTGAAGAATTTTCTCCCAAATTTTGGAAATCCTTCCTGGTTTGTCTTGTGAAATATACTGAAACATGGTAAATGCACAAGACAAATCAGGAACGATTGGCGATAAACTACAGAGAGTCAAGTAAAGTCTCAGCAGTGTGGAGAGCGAGTATAATATAATAATTTTAGTATAAAAAAGAGACAAACAGTAGAGAAGTAGGCACAATACTGGCCTTCTTTATATTAGCAGTTGTGTTAATGTATTTATATACTTATTTATTTTATTTATTTATTTAGTTATTTATTCACACATTATATATATGTAGAGTTTATGTGTATATTGGAACAACTAACCAGTATAAATTGTTATTTTTTTTGTACGAGTCAGCACATTAGATAAGAAAATTCAAACGTTTAAATGTTCCAAAACAAAGTTTGTTATAGAAATCAGAATCATTTGATTTTTCTGAGGAAGACCATTGAAAATGATTGAAAACATTTGGTAAAGTGAATAAAAAGGCTGCATTTTAAAGGTTTTTCATTTCGAGGTACGATTGCAAATAACCTTAATAATAAAACAACAATATTTAAACAACCCACTAGAACCTTTTTTTTTAATCCCAGTAAAATAAATTTTAGTTAAAACTAATGTTTTCAACCATATTCATGATCTTCATCAGGTTTTGGCCAGTAGAATTTAAAATTGGAACTCATGGAACAACATGTTTAAAAATTATTTTTAAATTCCAAAATATTTAAACGTTAAAAAATAATTTTTAGTAATATGTGTTTAAATAGCGATAAAAATATTCTTACATCACCACAAATAAATAATACGGTGTAATTAATGGTGTAGAATCTGTAGCTAGTAATAGGATACGTTCATATATAAATACATATTATGCAGTTATTTTCATATTGTGCCATTGCTGCTCTCATTTTTTCATAGCACCACTTCCATGCATGCGAAACATTAGCAGCATCCTTTGCGTTAATACAGTTGCTGACTAGGCCAACTTTGTATATTTCTAATGCTTTCAGTTTGCGAAGGTGCTCAACATGACCTGACATTTTCACCAACTTGGCCTTATGGAGGTCAGCTTGTATTTCAGGGTCCATCGCATAGGCGGCTAGGACAATGATGTGTCTTTGGTTAACAATATCATACCAGTGTTCCTGTATCCTTTTGCTTAGGGAGCGCTTCTTGGATCCGATGTATACTAAATCATGCTGGAATCTGTGGTCTCTGAGAGGAACCATATAGACACCCAGTGCCTGACATTCTTTCGTCGTGTCTTTGTCATTGCGCAATAGCCCATATACTGTGCTAGATCTCCTATAGGCAATCTTTGTGCTTTATGGGTAGCAGTGGCATGCCGTCCTTGGAAGCAGTGGAAGCACCTCATTCCTTGTATTTTCTAAAATATGAAAATAACTGCACAATATGTATTTATATATGAACATATCCTATTACTATACTAAATGCAAAAAAAAACGATAAGATGGCTATTGTATATTCAAATATAAATTCATATATGGATATTCCCAATGAAAGTGCCATGTTGTCGAATACAGGACAGCTTCCACAGCAAAAATATTTGAATGGTGTAAAGCAGCCAGATTATAGGCATTGGCACATGTGCTTTACAGAGCACCAACCTCATGCAATTTAGCTGGTGGAAGCTACACACCAAAATATCGTATAGTGCTTTCAACGATTCTATCGAGGACCAGTTCTGATGTTAGCTGCCTGCTTGCTAGATGTTTGGCCGCATTATGTGAATAGCAAATACAGTGATACCTCGATTTTCGTCGATAATCCATCCGAAAACAATCGGCGAAATCCAAAACTGACAAAAACTGAGGCAATTATTTCCATATGAATCAATGTAAATTGAATTAATTTGTTCTAGATACTCCAAAATACATACCAAAAACACATTTTATAGAGAATTAATATAGTGTTAAATACAATAAGAAATTAATATAAAAGACTAATCTAAAGGAAAGCGACGAAATTGTTTAGCTAGACACATGAGGTAATGTCTTGTTTTGTAGAAGCTAGTTGGACATGAGATTCTAGCCTATATCGCTCTGTGGTAAAGTGTGTGGTAATTGTCATATAATAGTATTTCTGTGTGTTTATGATGGTCATATCGTAGGGAATAATGCCTTCTGGGAGGTCTGTTTAAGGTGTTACAGACATGGAGAAAACCAGGAAAACTCCACACGACCAGCCCGTCCTAGCAAAGCGCGAACCTACGACTGAACTCACAGTGTTCGGGGAATGGAAACTTTGGCCAATGGTGGGCCGTCGCAGGGTAATGCTCACACAGTTATTCAGTTCAGTTATTTAATTAAAAGATACCATAGGTACATAACCGGTGCCGTTAATACATAACCGGATAAAACACATCAGAGATACAATGGATATATGATTTACAAGTAGGAAAAATTGTTTAACCAGAATAAAGTAACATCTAGGTAATAACAAATAATAAATAATAATAACACAATAATAACTACTAATCTATACAAGCATGACATCAACTACAAGTAGAATGACAATTAACAGATTTAACACAGAGCACAGATAATATACAAAACATAACAAAAAAAAAATAAAAAAAAAAAATAAAAAAAATAAAAAAAAAATAAATAATAAAAATAAAATAAAAATAAAAATAAAAATAATTCTTACAAACTAGAGGCGTTTTCGCTGATACGGTGAGCTTGCAATAATATAGTTCTGTAAAATTTGCGTCGTCTCTTTGCTGCAATTGGACTTTTAACGTCAGTTCCATTAGGTCCAATTACGTTTGCAGCTATTTGTACCTTTACCTTTAATAATGACGTCGAATTCTGTTATTTCTCTGTCATTCACACTTTTGACTGCTTCTGATGTGCAATATGTCTTCTTTGTTTCATTCCTGATTAATACTTTCATAAGCATTTTTCACATCAGCCACTTCGCTGTTCCAAGCACTCTTAAAGCACTCTTGAAGCAATTGTCTCGAGGCACTCCAAAGGCACTCTTGAAGCACTCTTATGATGACTTTTGTAGGACTCTTGTAGCTCTCCTAAAGTAATTACCTTTTCCGATGCAATTTGATCCAATTGATACACAGAAGAGAAATAAAATTACCATTACAGTGAAGGTATACATGAAAAACAAAAGTACTTAAATGAGGAGAGGATGAGTACACGATGAGCTATAGTTATCGATATCCAGGAACAGAAGTGTTCCTGAAGTAGCATTTGACAATGTCCAAAAATGCGTGATAAGTGTCACTGTGCTTAATAAAGCAGTTTAAATTGTGGGGAGGCCATGTATAGTTGCGAGCCTCACAAAGTACTCTGAGCTGAAGGCGTTCCCACTCGGTCATAGGGCATTGTAAAATATAATGTTCACTTCCATCAATTGTATCACAGATGGAGCAGTTATGATTGCTCGCTAACCTAAACCTTGCCAAATAGGAATGGAACCTTCCGTGTCCGGTGAGAAATTGACAGATGTTGCGGCTGGGAATGTACCAGCTACAAGTGAGGAACTCTTTTATATTGGGGATAAAGCTGTGTGTGATGGAGTGAGAGTTGTTAGTATCCCATTCCTCTTGCCAGGAATCAACAAGATCTCTCCACAGGATCCCTTTGATTGTATTAATGTTTATTTTATTATATGCAATTGGCAACTTAAGATTAGTGGAAGCATCTTTGGCAAGAGTGTCAGCCCTTTCATTGCCATGTAGGCCCTGATGGGCTCTAGTCCAGTTTAGATAAAAGATACACGAAGAACTGTTGATGATTTCCTGGATCTTACAGGCCAGCGGGTGTAAGTTCTTCGTCTGCAGGATGGCAAGAGCAGAGGCGCTGTCAGTGGTGATATTTCTCATTATTTCTCATTGTGTGGCTCAATGCTCACACAATGAGAAATAATGTCACACTGAGCCAGAAAACGTGTGGGTCGCCCTTTGTTTTCGCAAAATTAACAGCGATATCACTTGGGCACGCCGATGAAATCCGAGGCAATCAATGAAAACCAAAACAGATTTTTCACGAAAAAAATCAACAAAAACCAAAACCGATGATAACTGAATTCAACGAAAACCGAGGTATTACTATAGATTTATAACTTAACACAACTGATAGGAATCTACTGGTATGTTTCTATGATAGTTCTGTGAAGTTGACAGTTTAAAAAAATCCATTAAAATGTTTGATATATTTATTCTGTTTTAATTTTGCTCTCCCATCATGTATTACTTACAGATTTCAATGTAAAACTAGTGATATTACGATTTAGTATGTCCCACCTATAAGGGGATGCAGAAAAATACATGTACAATTCTTGTACAATGTTAAAAAATTTAACTGTTACTTTGGCAGCGTCCTTTACAACTAAATTTAATGAATGAGACGCACAAGGTACAAAAAAAGCTCTAGAATTTATATTTCTTAAATTTACGATTCATGTATCCATTGTCACAAAAATACTGTCTTTCCACTTCTTTCCCAAGACTACAAATATTCAAGTACAAAGTAACCAGTTTCAACTTATTTCTACTAAATAATTAAGAGATTAGGAAATTAGGGACATAAATAAAACCCTGCTGAAAGAGCCAGAATTTTACTTAAAAGTTTAACTGAACCAATCTCTAGCCGAGTACACAGGGAACTGATTTATTCGTAATATATTAGATGTAATAAAGATAGAAATTTTTCCAGTTCAACGAAAGTGACTGAAAATTTGGAAATTTCGTAAACACTTGGTCCTAAAACGAATTAATTAGAAAACAAATGACAGACAATCTATTAAGTTTAACATATTTAGATTTTTACAGCTATGGTGAGAAACATTTAAAATTTACAACCACCCTGTCGCATCCTTTGAGGTATACTAGTGATGAGACAAAAGAGGCATCTGACATTGAGTAGTATCGGCCTGGGGATTTGGCCACCCGTGTGCATGCCTGTTTCTGATTCAGTCCATTAGCCACTCGTTAGCAGCTATTTGGACAAAATGGATTGTTTTAAGATTTAAAACGTAAAGAATGTTTTATGTTATTTTTATGTGTGTTTCTTTACAAAGCTATATTTAATTATAATTTTCTTTAAAAGTATATTCATACAATTGAAAAATATTTTGTACCAGGTATGTAAATCCACCACACATTTTATTTCACCAAGTAAGTTTTTATAATTTTATTTTTAATTTTAGCCCTTATATCATGACCAGAGATTCAAAATGTAATTGTGATGTTAAAAATACATTTAGAGAAGACTACGGTTTTTACCAGCTTATCGAACAAACAAATACAAATGGACCCTAAACCATCACTGACATGCAATTAACTGAAAGCCCCTGGAAATCGGCTTCTTACAGAAACACACCTTCCCTATCATCAAATGTCACAGCATGCCACTGACAGGTAGCAATCTCTTTATAGATGGAGCTTAGGTGCTGGTTGTATTGCACCACCGTGTGTGATTAATTGATGCTGTGACTATAGGTGTCGTTGGGGTTTACCTGTGTGTTGTGCATATGGTGCGCATTTAGCAGGTTGGCGTATGTGCACAATAAGTTATGTATTATGCTTCTACTGTATCCATGCTTCACTGCTATGTCTTCAATGCACTTCAATTCTGCCACCATATCCTCCCATCTAGTGTGGTACGTGTATGCCCTTCTAGTGAGTGCACGGAATGCAGAGATCTCGTACGAAAAAAAATCAGCAGAGTTCAACGAAATAAATATTGGTACGTAGCAAGGTTTGTAATGTACACTGGTTTGTACTCTGCCCGCATCCAGGAGAATGTTGACATCTAGGAAATGCACATTTGTGTCACTCTTCTGCTCTAGCTTGAGGATAAGGCCATATGGATAGTTGTTCATGGAACCTATGAAATCATTTATGTTGGGCTCAGCCTTCCAAAGAATGAAGATGTCATCTACAAACCTTTTGTAAACTAGGATGTTAGGTAGGAATAGCAGTATGACCTCTAGTTCCAATTGGCAAACCACCAATTCACACAAGTCCCCTGAGAGGGCTGCTCATAGGTATGCACTGTTTTTGTAAAATATTTTTGAGCCAAATGTTTTCTAATAATTCACTATATTGCACATTTCAGATAAATTTGCAAAATAAAAGGTAGAAAAAAGCACACCACCGCCACATTACGCTTTTTGACCAAGTTGCCCGTAGTCATTATGATGATTTACAGAACTCAGTATATAACATATACAGAAAAAACTACAGAATGATTTCTGAAACTATTACTCATTGGCAAAGATTATGTTACTGTGCCTTAGCTAAAGAAGCATGTCGAAATTTCAGAAAAATCCAGGATGTCAGAGCCTGGTCTATTCATAAAAAAATGTGCTAAATATTGCATTCTAAAATTTCCAATAAATGTCACCAGAGTTAGTACCTAAACACATATTATCTCAATATTGCACATGATTTTTCATAAGATTCTCACCAATTTTACTTTACCAAAAAGTTTGCATTAAAGAGGCATTTTCTACATTGTTTCTATAGGAAAGTCAAGGGTCTGGAGGAAATATTCTAATAAACAACAAATTCAAATTATCCACGTGCTACTGTATTTTTCTTTTATTCAATATACAGTGGTGCCTCATATAACGTACTTAATCCGTTTCAGGTGCACGTCTGTTAAGTGAAAAGTCCGTTATACGAAATGCATTTTCCCATAGAAATACATGTTAAAACATCTAATTCGTTCTGCAGCATAGAATAACCGTACTGTACCAAAAAACAAAAAAAAAATGAAAATGGAGCAGTCACCAATTATGCCGGGAAGTCAGATGTTGTGAGGAGGAGGTGAAGGAACACTTTCTTCACACATTCATACAGACACACACTCTTTACACATTGCAGCGGGTCTCTTTTTATTGTTTTTTAATCAGAGTCAGATTTAGGAGAGGCTACTGGAGCTTGCAGGGTCAACTCCTCTTGTTCCATCCTTTGTTTTTTGGCAGCTGGCTTCTTGAAAAACATGTCCAAGGTGGTCTGTTTCTCTCTCTTCTTCAACACCTGTTTTCCAAAATACCTACATCAAGATGCTATTCTGGGAAGCCAAGAAGGGGGAAACATCTAAAAATAGTAGATTGTCAATGGGAACGGCAAAAGAGTGGAAAAATCATTTGCACTTGATTACAGAAAATCTGTTGATCGCCTCATGTAACTGCCAAACGGAAAGTCCATTGTTCGCAGCCAGTCCTTTGCTCGAGTCACATAACGACCAAACAGAAAGTCCATTGTTTGCAGTGTCTGTTATTCGAGGCATACGTTATACGAGGACCACTGTACCTCCAAACAAACAGCTTTATGCACTCCAAACACTGATCCTGCAAAAATCTAATGGTTATGTTGAACTACAATTTATGTTCTAATAAACTAGAAATAATGTTTTAACATGTTCTACTGCCAAAATAGTCTGAGTTTTAGAATTTAGAATTTTTAATAATGGATTACATAAAACCATAACAAATTCAACCTGTGGGAAAACCTATTCCTTTAAAAATTATAAAAACTGAATTGTCAAAAATTGATATACAGTAGAGAGTCGAGAATCGGCATCAATTGGGGACTGGGGTTGTTCAGATTAGGGATTTGTTCCGATTACAGTCTATGTACGAAAAAATATATTAACCTGTCCGATGTTCAAATTTTTCTTCATTGCGTGTCGCTTCCTGTTGAATTTTTCTCCGTTGCGTGTCGCTTTGCGTTGAATTTTCGTCGATTTTAAGCCTAACAAAAATTTTTATAATAATAATCGAAAATATCGTATCATTAAAAATTATTTCTTTATTTTGTACAAACAAAATAAATATATTGAAGAATATAAAAACATGAAAATTATACTTTAGAAGTAAATTTATTATCAAAAATGTTCGATTCAGCACGACACAGTCCGACTGAAAATCGTGCCGATTATCGGGCGATTCCGATTACCAGGGTGCCGATTTTCGACTCTCTACTGTATTACAACTACAGAATTCAACCTGTCACTTTAAAAAATGATCCAAACTGTTGCAATTTTCAATTGTCAAAGACTCAAGAACATTTTCAACTATGCCGTACTAGATTAACAATCATCGAAGTAAGATTAGTATCAAATTATATGCCATAATTAAATAATTAAAATAACTTTGATATACATTAACAATGTATTTAAATGTAAAAAACAATATACTTACAATATCATCAATTGCATCTTTTAAAGCTGTTACAGTTAATACTACTACTAAAGGCACAGCTGTAGTGACTGGAGTCAGAGACGAAATTTGGGGAATTAACTGAAAAAAATAAATAATAAGCATAAATTCTAATATTAAAACAATTAATTAATTAAATATTTTAATATTAGAATTTATGTTTACTAGTTTATTTATCTATTTCTATAATTAATTAATTAATTAAATAACAGTCTTCTACTCAGAAATACTGGAGTGAGAAATGAACTGTCACAAACAAAACCTTTCCAATACCTGTTTTGGACAGGTATTTTACTAGTATTGAACTAAACAAAACACAAGTTTTGCTTAGTTCAATACTGGTAAAAAAGGTTTTGATTGTGACAGTTCAATTAGTTAATTATAAAAATTCTGAGCTAAATTTATTTATTATGCAATAAGCTTGCATATTACCCTTCACAATATTGTGTAAGAAGTCAAGTCCAAATGACATTTTTGTTTCTGAGTTTTGTTTTTGTTACAGTTATTATTTAGTTTAGAGACATTTTATTCTGTTTAAAGAACAAAAACTTCTGTACAGTACACCTCCCAGTTCTAAATTCAAAAGGATAAAACGCTACTTAAATGACTGTCACTGGTGAGAAACAGTGACAGTCAGGTAAGTAGCTTTGTCACCAATCTAAAACAACATCTCAGGTTAAGTGGTATCTAAAGGGAGCTACAGAGTAGTCATTTAATCATATTGTTACTGATTCTAGAAATTGGTAAAAAAATTTATGAAGATTGGACTGACTCTTGTCAGAAATAGATTGCAAAGAATTAAAACTAACTGTTAGCAAGTACATATGTAAACAGGTAGTGGCACATGCTTATGTGACATCACATTTGGGATGTACAGTACAATAGTGACCAAAAGTAGAGCTACTCTTGACATATTTTTTTTAAAATGCAATCTCTATTTGTTTACCACCTAATACATAATTTATATTGTGATAGTTAAAAAGAGCACAAAAAAAACTAAAGATATATAAATATTTTGCAATATACATATGAAATACAATGAAAATATGCATATATATTGAAGATATATACAAATTTGCAAAAACAATAATGGTGTACTACCACAGTTCACTCTTGTGTTACAATGGAACGGAGACAACTGAATACACTGAAAAGCTGAAAAGCAACAACACTACACTAGTTCACACTACAATCAGTGTTGCTGAATTGTGTGAAGGGACAAATCACCTAGACTCATCTGTGTATGTATAGTCGAATAGAAATATCAATATATTTCTGTAAAGCCATATTAGTCTCGGCAATTTTTATTAGATGACATCATTGTTTCATTACATTATTGTTTCTAACATAAAGTTCATGGTGATTTCCTCTATAGCAATTTTGATGAATTTTATGATTATAGGCCTAAATTAACATAAATAGAACAGCTATATTTACACCATCCTTCTTCCAAAGGCTTGTAGGTTTCTATCGATTCCAGGTGTTTTGGCTGAAGCAGTTCCCATCATACGGTGTAATAGTCACATATGACAAGACCCTGTTCCATCTATAAGGAGACAGCTCAATGTAATAAGCATACAATTGTTTTTAGAAGAAACTCTTTACATTTTCTCACTCCTTAGAAATGAAAAAAATAGTGGCTCAGTAAAACACCTGGAAAGGATAGCAGTCTATAAAGCCTTTGGGCGTAAGATTGCAGTTAACTTCGAGCAGACAGACTCTATTTCACAAGCCTGGAGAGTGCTATTTGAAATCACCTTATTGAAAGTATCATATCTGACATGCACAACTTTACACTTTTGACCTATAATTTAAAAAAACACTCTGTTCTATTATCTTAATTTTTTGTTCTTCCATTCAAATTCTATAGTCAGTTAAACCTGTGGATGTCAATTGCAAAGTGGGCATTACACTTCTATGTTCAAAGAAAATAACAAATGGATGGAATACAATAATATTGTAGTAGAGAAAGTGAATGGCCATACAATGCAAAAAATCTGTACATACCTAGTCTTAGAAAAAGTTAAATATAACAGCTTATGATTTCTGGAAATTAATAAACAACACATTAAAATGAGACAAAAAACTAGCAAATATAAACTGGAACTATACTAACAAAATTCACACCTAAATGCTAATTCCAGTAGAAAATGAACAGTAAATGAACATTAAAATGAGATTATCTGTATTTCTTTTGGAATAAAAATACTTTTGAGGCTTCATTAACTGAAAAACAATTGATATCCAAATAAAAACATTTGAGATGTAAAAATTTGTCCCAAGTAAAAGCTTACGACAATATAGACAACAGTCAGAATTTTTCTTGGAAGTTCTTCTTTACTAAAGATAACATTGATGCTTATAAGCAATTTATAGGCAACAATAACACAGATAAAAAACTTGTGGGTCTTGGGGATACTGCTTCAAAGTGCCCAGCTTATCTTTACCAAAGAAAAACTATTAAAAAAAATTTTGACTGTCATCTATATTGTGATAAGTTTTTACTTGGCATAATTTTTTTACACCTCAGATGTTTTTGTTTGAATTAAGAATTTACTGGAGTTCTTATAGTTCTATTATAGTTCTTTGATGTGTTTTGTGATGATTTATTAAACCCTGATGAATAAATAAAACTATATTTTCTTACTGAAAAGACAATATAAATTAAAATAATCAACCATTCCAACTTCAATAATCCTAAAAACGTTTTCAAACGCATTAAGCGTCCATCTTCAGTTACATCTTTAAATTAAATATAAATTCGAACAAATATTAATTCGAACAAATATTACGTAAATTAACGGTACGATTACCATAAATAAATAAATACATAAAAAATAAAAAAAAAAATAAAAATAAAATAAACAGGATTATCGTAATTTACAAAATTATGCCAATATTTCATAAACAAAAATAAAATAAAAATAAAAATAAAACAAAAAATAAAAACGAAACAAAAAACCAACGTGCGGTTTAAACCAATCACGGATTATCGCAGTATTTCTTTACAATTGCCTTCATCCGTCATTAAAGATTATCGTACTTCTATGTTTAGCCCAAATCATCGCACAAAGATTTCCAAGCTGTGGAAAGCCCATCAGCGTCCCTATAATTAATGCATTGCGTACTTCTCTGCGCTCTGTGGATTTCCAATTTTTCGAAAAACTTTATTGCGTGTCTCGATCTAGTAGACCTGATGATAGAGGCTTGGTCCCAAAAGACTGTGATGCCTTGCTGCTTAGCGTAACTGGCCAGGACGGTACTATCAACTGATTTGTGTTCGGAACACAAGCGATCGGTGGAAAAATCAGTTGATAGTACCGTCCTGGCCAGTTACGCTAAGCAGCAAGGCATCACGGTCTTTTGGGACCAAGCCTCTATCATCAGGTCTACTAGATCGAGACACGCAATAAAGTTTTTCGAAAAATTGGAAATCCACAGAGCGCAGAGAAGTATGCAATGCATTAATTATAGGGACGCTGATGGGCTTTCCACAGCTTGGAAATCTTTGTGCGATGATTTGGGCTAAACATAGAAGTACGATAATCTTTAATGACGGATGAAGGCAATTGTAAAGAAATACTGCGATAATCCGTGATTGGTTTAAACCGCACGTTGGTTTTTTGTTTCGTTTTTATTTTTTGTTTTATTTTTATTTTTATTTTATTTTTGTTTATGAAATATTGGCATAATTTTGTAAATTACGATAATCCTGTTTATTTTATTTTTATTTTTATTTTTATTTTTTATGTATTTATTTATTTATGGTAATCGTACCGTTAATTTACGTAATATTTGTTCAAATTTTATATTTAATTTAAAGATGTAACTGAAGATGGACGCTTAATGCGTTTGAAAACGTTTTTAGGATTAAAGAATTTTTGCTGAAGTTGGAATGGTTGATTATTTTATTTTACCCTGATGAAACACATAAAAGAGAAATAATAGTAGGTAAAAGTTTCAACAGAAAAAATTGTCCTTTCTTGATCTGTATGTGTAGGTTAAATATACTTAACACATTAACTGCCATCCGACATGCCAGCCGTCATACTACTTAGGGCCTCACAGAGCCATCCAACTGCCGGCCGTTGCCCGACATCACTATAACCAATGTAATTTCACTCAAGGTTAAATTATCCTGGCTTCGTAAGACATTGTTTTACATCCTAGTGGTGGCCTCAAGCAGACGTCTATGAAGTTGGTTTCTGACTGCCGACCGTCAAACAACCCCGTGAGGCTCACGAAGGGGTTCGACGGTCGTCAGTCGAATCACTTCATGCGACAGTGTTTTTTAATAGTGAATAGTTAAAAAAAGGAAAAAATATCAAACACTAGTTTAATTATTCTCTTTTGTTACATATAAAGTAATTAATATTAAATATCCTGTGGCCTTATAGTCTCCGGTTTCAGGCCACATGACAGCTGGTTATCATTGATATATGTTTTTTATCTTCACTCTACTGACTGTTATATAATGACCCTTCTATTTATATCATAATAAAATATTAAATATCAAATTTTCTCATTGTGGCCTGAAAAAACAGAAAATATCATATTACATGTGGCAGTTAACATGTTAAGGATTGAAACAGCAATCACTTTTCAAGATAAGTTCATACCTTATAATTTCATAATAAAAAGGAATTTTAATAAAACTGAGCATTTTCAGTCTGATTCAAATACCCTTCATTAGGTCACATGTGGAAATAATATTCTTCCAGGTGTAACTTAATGAACATCATTTGAGTCAGAATTAGAATGTTCAATTTTATTAAAAATCCTTATTATGATGTAACTATCTAATCCTCAGACTTTTTCATTTTACAGTCT
Organism: Centruroides vittatus; assembly: GCF_030686945.1. Lineage (NCBI taxonomy): Eukaryota > Metazoa > Arthropoda > Arachnida > Scorpiones > Buthidae > Centruroides > Centruroides vittatus. The sequence goes on from NW_027122320.1 coordinate 134,034, forward strand.
GAGATAAATCCATGATGAACACAAAAATAGATACTGTCTGCAAGGTGAAAAGATTTTTAACAAAGTGTAAATTAATGCAAAGTCAATATCTTCCACATAACGTGGTTATAAAACTAACACATACACAAATTTAAATAAACTTCGACAGATTTTCACATTATAAAAAACGACAATAATACATTACTAGAATTAAGTAAAGTACTATGTGATCATAATTAAAGAATGTGTGTTCAGAGCTCTCTGTAAAAAAATTTATGGACAAATCTCAGGTAAATTTGATATACATACTGGCCCAAGTTTGTAATTTTGCTTTTGGAGAAATTTTGTTTCAAAATTCTTCTGCTAAGAGAAAATTTGGCACTGCTTAATGTTTCTCCTCTTAATGTGTATCATGTGTATATTGCATGTTTACTAATTTTGGGTTTAAAAAAAGTGGAAAAAGTTCTTTATAATTCTTCGACAGGTAAACAGTACAGTCATAGTGAACAAATTGCATGATCACAAAGTATTTCTAAAATTCTTTTACCAATGAAGCAGCAATGCTAGATCAGCATTTAAGGAATTTTCATACTTAAAAAATATATGAAGAGGCCCTCCAACTATTGGAATCCTTAAAAAATGTTGTTGTATTTTGAGAAAATTGGAACTTTCACTTTAAAATCAGGATAAAGTCAGATAGATGTTAGCAGGACAATTATATTGTCTCAGCCTTTAAAGAATTAGCAGTCACCATGAGCTATCAGCATATAAGATACTGTTCAGAATTGGTTTATGGTGATAAATCAATTCTGAATGATGATAATAAGCATAAAAATTTGCCGTAACATTCATAACTCAGATGATGGTCAATGATGCATTGCCATGGAAAATTCTATGGAGTGACAAGAGTTCTTTTCATTTGCTTTTAATGACATGAACACTCAAGACTGCCATGTTAGGCTGACAAAAATCCACACGTTTATCAACAAATTCCATTGCACTCACCAAAGTAATAATGTAATATACAGGGTCATTGTAATTAAAGTTCCACTTTGAAATGGCCATAAAAGGAAAACTACTGGACAGAATGTTATCAAACTTGGTAATAGTTTACAGGATGTCATGGGATTTTATTTTCTGCAAAAAAAAAAAGTAGTTCAAAAATTCACCACCAGTGGGGAATGGCGCTGTATGCAATACTGTTGAACGAAATAAGACACGAAGACATCAGTCGAAAATGTTTTTAATCATTTCTAAAATGTGTTACAAAGCATGTTCAGTGGGGCATCCACCTTTTTCTGAAAGCAAGTTAAATCGCATTGCTGTGTTATCAGCAGTAGCTCTTAGCATATCAGGAGGAATTTAACTTGATTTCAGAAAATGGTGGATGCCACACTGAACATGCTTTGTAACACGTTTTAGAAATGATTAAAAACATTTTCGACTGATGTCTTCGTGTCTTATTTCGTTTAACAATATTGCATACAGAGCCATTCCCCACTGGTGGTGAATTTTTGAACTACTTTTTTTTTGCAGAAAATAAAATCCCATGACATCCTGTAAACTATTACCAAGTTTGATAACATTCTGTTCAGTAGTTTTCCTTTTATGGCTATTTCAAAGTGGAATTTTAATTATAATGACCCTGTACTTCGCAACATACTGTGTAATTTATCCTTATTTTTTTTAAGGCAGTTTCATGTTCTGTTAATGCTGCTAGACACAGAGATAAGCTTCAAAACTTTGTCATTCCAGCACAATGACAGAAAAATTGTCCAAATACAATTTTTATGCAAGACAGTGCACTCTACATATAGGCTTAAATGTACAAGCCTTACTGCACCAATTTTTCACACAAGAGTTATCAGCAAACCATTTCCAATGTCACTGCTGCCACAATGATCAGATCCAAAACCCCCTTAACTTTTGGTTAAGGGTTGTCCTAAAGAGCCACATTCATCAAGGTAATCTTCCTAACTTAGCTGTCTTAAAAATAATATCACAACACATGCAAAAGTTGCATGCAGGTCAGTTGTATTCCAGCATCAAGTGTGTTGTGCAGCAAATGTAATTTTAGAGCGTAAAGATGAGGACATGAAGTAATATCTTTTTTGATATAATCATCTGTAACTCCATAAGTCAGGTCAGTCCATAAGTTCATGCGTATTTTTATCTACAAAAAAAGCAGCAAAAAATTTTAATTAAATTATATTTCAATCTATAATGTATTCACCATTATTCTGTACAATTTCTTGCCATCTTGATGGTAGCTTTTTAATCCCGTCTTCGTAAAATGATTTCGGTTTTGAATCAAAATTTTCAGAAATAGCCTTTTTTACATCGTTCTCATCCTCAAAAGTTTTCCCTTTTAAAAAATTCTGCAAACTGCGAAAAAGATGATAATCACTGGGAGCAATATCTGGCGAATATGGTGGATGAGGTAAAATTTCCCAGTTGTAGCTTTCAAGTTTCTGTACAGTTATTTTTGCAGCGTGTGGTCTGGCATTGTTATGCTGCAAGAGAACCTGCTTTCTGTTCACTAACAATGGCCGATTTTTTTTTCAATTTTTCATTTAAACGCTCTAATTGCTCGCAATATATTTGAGCTGTAATTGTTTGATTAGGTTCTAACAGCTCAAAGTGAATTACACCCGACATATCCCACCAAACAGACAAAAGAATTTTTTTTGGCTGCAACCCACCTTTTGCAGTCGGTTTTGGTTGCTTGTCGTGATCCATCCATTGTCTTTTTCTCGTCACATTATTATAGAGGATCCATTTTTCGTCTCCAGTAACCAGCCTACCAAGAAAAGGTTCTAAAGCAATGTGGGATAAAAGAGACGTGCAAATGTTTACACGTTTGTAGGGAACCCGTTCTGAAACAGCGGATTCCACCCCGTCGGTTCGTCTCACAAAATCAAAAAACAGTCAGATATTCCACACAAAATAACTTTAATCCACACTCAGGGACCACCACTTCGCCCTTCCTCTCTCTCTTGTGTCCCAAACTCTTCTCTCCGTCCCTCTTCCCGCCTTTTTTCTCCCTTCCATTTTATGGTTCTTTGTCTACATTTATAATCCCCTTTTACAACCCTTTATTACCGCGTATAGGTGGATTGCACCCTTTCCGACCAAACCGCAAGTGAGGGAGGACGAGAAGGTCCGATATCACTACAACGTTGTTGTCGGTTAGCTATTGACAGTTCGTGTGGTATCCATTTTCCTAGCTTTGAAACTTTTCCGATTTGTTGTAGGTGTCTATGAACAGTTCCGTGGGATAAATTTAAACGTTCCACAATTTCATCAACTGTTAAAAATGGTTCTGCTTCAACTAGTGCAGAGAGAGCATCGTCATCAAAGTCGACGGGTCTTCCAGTACAAGCCTTATCCTCCACACTAAAATCATTGTTTCTAAATCTTTCAAACCACTTCTGCACAGTCCTTGCACTAATTACAATTTGATTATGTACAGTATTTATTTTTTTGGCTGCATTTGTAGCATTCTCACCACTTAAAAATAAAAAGTATAAAACATGTCTTTTGTATTCGTCGGTTACTTCCATTTTAACAAAAATAAACAACTGAAATGTTCACAATTCTGAACAGTATTATATGAATGAGATCCAATTTAACACTTTAGTGTAAAAATTATCACATTAGACTGACATTTTTAACAGGAAAACAAGATTTTTCTCAAGGTCATAAAAATGCTCATAGACTTATGGACTGACCTGATAGAAAAAAATTATTGCACTTTGTTTCTTAACTTCCAAAAATTCATTAAAAAAACATACATAACATGCATCTAATGAGACAGCAGTGGCAAATTTTGCCTACTGGCTAAATTTTAAAATTAAATTTTTTCCCATAAATCAAAACCATAAACTCAGAATAGTATATATACTGTATTTGGTTGATATTTGCTCAATATTTATTTGAATATTTATATGAGAAGTCTGAATACCTATTATTTAATTATGATAATCCTGTATAACCAATGATCAACTTACCTGTAGTACAAGCAGACAAAGAAAATAAAAATTGGCTAATCTCTGAAACTGTTCGAAAAGATTCAGTGGCCAGAAGGTTAAAAAAGTATACTTTGAGGTTTTTATATAATTATTCTGTAATAAAAAAATAAATTTCTTAATAAAATTATTAAGCTACATCTAATGTCTGGAAAAAATCAAATTACTCACTGCGTAATTGAACTGACAGTGGAATTCTGGGTCATTTGCTCGAACTCGTCTTTCTGTTTCTGTTTGAACAAAAATATTTTATTTAAATTATTTGTGCCAAAAATTCAACACGTTTGAAAATTAATCATAAAATTCTTATAAATGTAATAATATTAAAGCAAAAATATCACTTAAAATTATTTCTTAATAGTAAATGATATGAAACAACACAAACTAGTGTTTGGCAAGTTAAGTTGTCAGTGATCTCTTATTTTATATATGAAAATTACAGTGTCAGAAAGTATAAAAACTACTATTAAGTGACATTAAAACGTTTTAGCATTTTCAAATGTCAGGTACTGTACATAACATCAATATAAAATGATATCAACTAGTATTAAATTTTAATACATAAAATTACATAAAGAAATAGCCTATCCAACTATTTTAATTTATCTAACATTTTTGGCTATCTATGTAGCTATCCTCAGGGTCAAACACTTTTAAATAGAATTCTTTAAAATTTAAATACCATATATCTCAGCAGATAAGACAATAGTTGAATCATAAAAAAACAGCCCCCAAAATCCAGGGTCGTCTTATAAGACAGATACAAAAAAATTAAATTGAAATTTATATAAATTAAAACATTATAAAAAAATGGACAATCTGTAATTATTTACTAGTAGAGAGTAGGGTATGTGAACAAAATAGAATAGCCCATATGACGTTTTGTAAACAGTCAAGGTCATTACCCGAATGCCGAATTGGTGCAAACGTTAGCAACAATCGCAAGGCAGTGCTGCCAGATGCAAAAAAATAAAATTTGTTCATTCAAAAAATTACAAATAGGACATAAGTCCATATACGCTATACAGTATTATTATTCAGATGATGATTGCTGATCTGAACTAAATTCATAGGCCATTGATAGTTTAGGGGTTGTCTTATAGGACAGATATATGCTAAAACTATAAAACTTTGATAAAAATTTATACCTCGTCCTATCTGCCTAGATATACGGTATAATGCTCCAAACAAGAATTATTTAAAATATATAAATTGAAAAAGAAATAAAGCAAAAACATTATAAATTAAGGATACATGTAAAACTGTACATTAATGATGAAACTATAAATAAATAAATAAAAATAAAATAAATAAAAACCAAAAACTGAAACAAATATTTCATTTTATTGGCAAGACTATGTCTTGTTTATAAAATTGTACTACCTGCTGGGTAATCAGCTTAGAGGTATGAAGGAGTACATGTCAGAAGTTGCAATTTAATGGAGTTGCAAAATCATGCGTACATAATAAACACCAGACTTGTAGGTACTCGGGATCAAGAACAGAGTCAAAATAAAGATCAAAATGGCAACACTCTCTACAAACAGACAGTAGTGAGAGATTTGTGCATTCATTGCTTGTTGGGAAGTTGGAAATGTGAACATTGCAAAATCGAATTTTGACAAACAAATATTTGAAAAAAACCCATTTACCTGTCTTGTGTTATTCCCAACATATCTCTGGTCGTCACATGCTGATCTTGACCAGTTGACCTGAGATATCTTGTTTCAGCATTGGAACGTTTTTCAAAGTAGATGGTGCTAGTCATTATAATTTTATATTGAAACTAACTTCCAAAATATAATTTGTTTTCTTTTTACATTTATTAATATATATATATAGTTTGTGCAAAATAAAAAAATAATTTCAGACGATACAATAGCCATGATTATTTTTTCAAAAACAGGAAATTTTCGTTAGGTATCAACAAACACTCAACCGGGGGCAACATGCGACAGAGAGAAATTTTGAAATCAGATAGGTTAATTTCACCGAAACTGCATCACGGACAACCTGGTGGTCGTAGCCATGGCCAAGGCCGGTGAAGTTTGAAAGACTGCGCTAAAAATCAGTGATATTAAAGAAGATTGGAGAATGAGAACGAGACCCACCTTGAGCATCAAAGTGATCCTGCTTACTAGTGAGTCTCCAAGACATAGTCTTGTCCCAAATACGGCTTTGCCATTTTACTTGTTTATTTTATTTTTTATTTATTTATTTAACTCTGTACAATTTCATCATTAAAGTACACTTTTACACGTATCCTTAATTTATAATGTTTTTGCTTTATTTCTTTTTCAATTTATGTTTTAAATAATTCTTGTTTGGAACATTATACAGGTAACCCCCCATATAACACAGGAGTTATGTTCCAAAAAATTGTCGTGTTATGTGAATCTGTGTTATACGAAACAAAGAACTAGTACAAAAAGGGGGGTTAGGTTCCAAAAATTAAAAAAACATGCTACTATATTTTCATAAATAAGATAAATATCTTTTACCCAATTGTACTATTAACTAGTACATGGAAAAAGAATTTTCCTATCCCTTCTGACTTCTGGAGGCTAAAAAATTCCAAGTCACTAATCCATTCCATTTACTCAAAATGGAATGTGGAATGGTATAAAAAAGCTAAAGGACAAACAGGTTAACATTGAGAGAAAAAAATAGTTTATTACTATTTTAGGGTTAAAATTATTTTTCTGTGTACTAGTTCACAGTTCAATTGGGTAAAGACTGATTATCTGACTCCATTGTTCTTTTAAATATTTTATTAAGATAAACATCTTTATTAAAATTTTCTTAAGAAGTGATACATATTAATATAAATTAAACAATGTTTTCTTCGTCATTACTAAGCACTATTAACTTAAAATTTTTAATCTACGTAGCCAAAAATGAGCCACAATTAAAGTCTTAAAGTATACTTGTAAAGGTGTGGATTGTCCCAACGGTCGGAGGTACAGTTCAATGCCTAAAAACCGATGACTGAATAAAGAAAGTATGGAATAAGGAAAAAACATCTGGCAGCTTCAAAAGCAGAAGCGTCGAGATCTGGCAACACTGAAACAAGTTTCGAGAAAGACCACGTGTATGGACAGAAGACGGGAAAAGAAAATTTACATACTGTATTTAAGTACTAATAGTTCACGAAAATTATGCAAGAAAATCTGATAGTACGAATGCAGTCGAATAAAAATGTCAAATGAGGTATCTTTCGCACTTAAAAGCTTTATCACATTTATTGAACTGTTGTACAGGAATTTCCCTATTTTCAAATTAGATAAAATTCGCTTTTACTAGTTTTTATAACATTTCATGTTATATGAGGGTTTTACGCAATTCTCAAACCTTGTTAGAGTGAATCCGTACTATAGAAGTGCCGTGTTATACGAGTTACCTGTACTTAAACTTTAAAGAATTCTATTTAAAAGTGTTTGATCCTGAGGATAGCTACATAGATAGCCAAAAATGTTAGATAAATTAAAATAGTTGCTGAAATAGGCTATTTCTTTATGTATTTTACAATAATCCAGTTCAAGATTAATATATGAGATTAATATATACATTGATAATTTTTCAAGTTGTCATACAAGGAAAATCTCTCATAGCTATTTCCAATTTATAAAACAGTAGAAGGAAACACTGAAGAGAACATTAATACAATGATTAATGTGGGCATCAATAATCACTAAGTATGGAAAAGCAAACTGATTGAATTATTTATGAAGGAGCAAACCCTAAATTCAATCCTATATTGCCACCCTAGAGTTACTAATCCACACAGTAGAAATGAATCATATAGAGAAGTTATCTGTATAATTATATATATATAAATCAACTCATCCAGAATTCGTACTAAATTTAATAACTAGAGATAAGTATCTATGAGTTGTCATCATATAAGAATTTTAATAAAATTAATTATTAATTAATTTACTGTTAAAAATATTTGGAAAACTGATTAAGAGTAGAATACAAACCTACAACTCATATAAATCAAAATATAGAACAGTAACATTTTCAAAAATATTAATTATCCTTCTTGATGTAGCCCAATGCTGGCTAATCATACCTTGTAGGTTAATTGATAAAACAGAATCAGAGATCAGTTAAAAACTATATGACTTATTAATTTTGAAAATTGGTCTAAACAGCAAGTACAGATTACTATAAGTGGATTTTCCAGCATACATATATAACTTGATAATCTTGTTCTTGACAGAATTGTTAACCAAAGACCATATATTTACTTTCTGAATAACTCTATTTAGATCACAAATAAAACATAAATACAATAAAATAGAATTAATTGTATACAATAGCAATTAAATGAAAATTGAATAAAAATTTTTCATACAGGACTTTTTCTCCAGTTTTCTAATGACCAACTCACACAATATTCCTGAGACTGGACTTCCCATTGGGACTCCCCGTTTTTGCCTGTAAAAATTTTTCTCCTTCAGATGTTTCTACTCAGCTATGAATAAAGATCTTTATGAATAGCTAAGCTTAGTGACTCTTATTTATGAAGCTGAATGTTTAGTTAACAATGAAATATTACTCCCTACTTGTTGTCAAGATGTATAAAATACTGTTCCATCATAATTAAATATGGATCAGATGAGAGGTCTTAGAAAAGCTCAACGTATGCTCTCCAGCCATAAAAAGAGTCATTTTCTTCATAGCTGATAGTTTTTCCTTCATTAATCATGCTATATATTTCCAAGGCCTTAAAATGTTTCAAAAAATGCCAATTCTGAAGTGTATTGTAGGAGTTTTGCTTCATCAAAGTTAACCTGGAATCCTCTTACAATGCATATGTTGCTAGTGCAGTGTTAGCCATCCTCTTTCAGATGTTATACTCACACTTTTTTTATTCTCAACTGCCAGATCCCTGGCAGTAGAGCCAATGTAAACCAAGTTGTTCACTCTATGATCATGTAATGAAATAAAACAAATATCTGGCCAGAAAATATCCTCTACACAATCTTTATCATTTCAAATTCAAGGGAAAATAGTTGGTGACCTGCTAAAAATTATCCTGACATTACTCATTTCTGCAACCTCCCTATACACTTTATTGAAGACCTCTTTATATGGTCACTATTACAAATTTATTTTCAGCTAAACTAGGTTTAGTTGTGCTATATTTTTGTAAATATTAATTTAAGTTTAGTTTAGTTCTTCCTTCTACCCTTTGTTCTATTGTTCTAAATTCCTTCTAGAACTTTCGTATCTAATCCCTGTCCCTTGGGGTGGGATGACCAGTTCCGAGAAATGTGAGGAACAAAAAAGTGAACAGGACCCCGAGAACAAAGAGACAATGAACAGGTCATTCTTCGGCCGGACCTCAAAGTGTATGGACGTGGTGAGAATGCTCCGAGTCGCGTTAGCAACAACCGGAGATATCAGAAATAAGTCAAGAAAAGGGATCCTATGTTAAGAGTGGTATTGACAAAAGTGGAAGTAAAAAAGCCCTAGGTGTTGAAGAAGACGACAACGAGCCAATTTTATAAAAATAACTTGTGATATCCCACCCAACAGTATGCATAGTTCAACATACCGAAAACTCCAGGTATTCCTATTCCTATTATATATATTCTTTCATCTGTCCTCTTATTTCTATCCTTTTCTTTCACTTAATATTAATTTAGTATATAAGATTAGTTTTAAGGTTTCGGGTTTCATATTGTCGCGATTGGGATCTGTACTGTACATGCGCTTTGGATATAACAAACTATTGTTCTAGCTGTAATTTGGAATACTATTGTATTGTTCTGTGACGTTGGAATCCCCAATTAAGAATCTGTATAAATAAAACAATGCAAAATTATTTACTTATGAAAATATATCAAATTATTATTATTACTGTATCCTGTCTGCCTTTGTGGTGAATATTAATTTCGCACAAACTTCACATAGTCTTATAACTCATGTTGTTGTATCAAAGACTTAATTAGGGTTACAGAAAAACCATGTTGATTTGTTATCAAAGTGATGTGTCACCACTCCTGTCCTAAATCAACAAATAGTGAGTGAATGATCTCTTAACTAGTGAATCAAATGTAAAAAAAAAAAAAAAGTCCAACAGCACTAATATACTATTGTTACCTGGTCTTCGCCCAGGGCTCATTACATTCCAAATACGCCACTGATTATTAGATATATCGCAAGAAAAAGTATTGTATTTATTTCTAGCCAAAACTTCCATTTTGTTTGTCGGTGATTGTCGGGAAAAAATTTTCTGCTAGCGAACCCTTTGTTAACTATTTCAAATATCACCACTGATTATTAGTATAGTGTATTAGGCCTGGTTTAAATACTAGCCTCCCTTTCATGGTTGAGCCAGTGCTGCCAGCTAAAACATGCAAAAATTTAACAAAAATAATATTAAAGTAGCCAAGACATAACCAAATATTGTAGTGCCACATCACTAGCAGACATTTGAATTTTCCGACTAGAACGCGATCGGTTAACCGATAAGTCGATTAATCGGGGGTCGGATAATCGATGCTCTACTGTATACAGGAGAAAACTTGGAGAAGGATGCATTAACGCCAGAGATGCGGAGGGTCTTCCCTCAGCCTGGAAGTTTGCCATTAAAAAAGCCTACAAGTAGCTTATGAACAGAAGTATGATCCATAATCGCTTTAAGAAAATTAGTAACTTCTATTTGGTTTTGGTGGATTGTATTAACACTTACCATGCTGGTCCAGTTGACCTAGTTCCTTACCCATGTGCTGACTGATTTAAGCAATTTTACAGATTTTATATTGACAAGGGGAGGACATGACCTGGGAAATTCACTTGGGGATGAGACTTGGTATATAGGTAGTACTCCTTTAGGATGTTCAATTCTCAAAACAAGAAAGTGCAACGGCCAGCCAATTTTAAGAAAAAGGCCTTTAAAAATTCGAGCTCAGCTTATGTGCTAATAAGTTTCACTAGGTCAGCAGCTACTGAGCAGCTCAGTCGACGTCGTTCTTGGCTACCGCCAAGTCGTTCAGGGTTCAAAGTCTCAATTAGTATTATTATTCTTTTTTTTTTCTTTCTAAAAATTTTCTAAAATAAGTATTTTGAATATATAAATATTAAAATTTTATTATAATAAATAATTTCATTTAAAAAATGTTTAACACATATTACATGTCATTTTAATTATAATAATACAAAAGATTGCAATATTGCAGGCCAAACTCAAAGGAAGACCACTATCTACGTTCTTCTCCTTACAAAACTTGTACCCCCAGTCTTTCGACGATGTGAAGGATAACTTAATCAAGAGCTACGATAGGACAGAATTCCAGGAGAAGAGCGCAATGGACCAGCTGCTCGGCATTCGACAGATGAGGGAAGAAAAGGTATGTGATTATGTTATTAGACTTAACGCCTTGTTTTATGGGGCAGTATCGAAAGATAATCAAGTTTCGTTGCTCCGTGACAATGTCGTGATGCAAAGATTCGTGAAAGGGCTGCATCTTCAACTCAGGAAACACGTCCTTCGCGGCGGACCTAAAACATTAAATGAAGCTATTGATATCGCAGAGCGGGAAGAAAAGGTTGTTAATGAATGTGGAAACTTCAGAAATAATAGAGATATTTCTGCCATACAAAATCCCAAGAATGACTGCAACGATAGGGTTGAAAACGCTAGCGCCGAAAAACAAGAAAATGACAGATTAGCTCGCTTGGAAGCCGCAGTGAGTTCACTGTGTGAATCGGTCGCTCAATTGACCAAGATTAACCATGCAGGGCAGATGATAAAAAACTCGGGAAGTAGACGGTGCTTCATATGTAATGACCCGAATCGTTTAGCGAGGAAATGCCCTAAACGAGACCCTTCAAATTTAAACTAAATAAGGAACAGAATAAATGCCAGCACTCTGTTCCCAGTTGTAAAATAAGCCTGGCTGGGGTTGAGGTATCTGAGAAAGGACTTCCAATTATAAAGGGGACCATGGAGCAGCTGAATGTGTCGCTGCTATGTGATACGGGGGCCGAGAAATCGGTAATAGACACCGATTTACTGGACAGAGTAGAACTCCAGCACGGAAAACGGCCTTATATTAGAAAAGAGGTGAGAATTAGGGGAATCAATGGACATATATCTGTTTCTGAATGGGCTCTAGAGGTAGAGGTTAGTAAAGGCTGTGCGGCTATTGATTTGTTATTGTCGTGTATAAGGCTCCCTCCCGACCTTGAATACGATGGCATATTGGGAGTTGATTTTCTTAGCAAGTTTCCGTCTATTCTGGATGAGGTGAAAAGGGCATTGGAGAGCAGATGTAATTTGTACAGAGAATACGGGGTTTATATGGGTGACGCCAGAGTAGGTACCAACGAAAGCATCATCGGGATGATAGATTTTTCCCACGTGGAGAACACTTACCGTAATAGGGTTATAGATTTGGTGAAAGAAAAGAGTGATGTCTTTGCAATAGACGTTAAGGACCTTACTGACACTAAGAAGTTCATGCATAAACCAATAGTCAATAATACCAAAGTAGTAAATGTGAAACAATACTGTATCCCTAACTGCCATTTGAGCAAGTTAAAAACATTAATGCAATCCTTTTTAAAGGCCGGAATCTGTGAGAGCTCGTCCGAATGGAACGCCCCTATCCACGTCATAGCTAAGGAATCCGGAGAGATAAGGATGACCTTAGACCTTCGGAAGGTCAATGAGCTAACTGAAAATCAAGATTTTCCAATGGCACGCATAGACGAAATCTTGGAAAAATTCCATGAGAGCAAAATCTTCTCGATATTAGATCTTAAGTCTGAATATTTCCAAATCCCTATCGACCCATCAACCCACCACATGTTTGCCTTCTCCACTCCCTGGGGCAAGTATCAAATGTGTAGACTTCCCCAGGGGGCCAAAAATAGCGGAAGGTACTTTCAATATGCGATGTCCCGTCTATTGGGGAAACACATAGGGATACACTGTTATGTCTTTCAAGATGATATCGTCATATTCTCCCCATCGGCTGATGAACATATGAAAGTATTGGAAAAGGTGATTAGCATTATCCACGAGGCTAACCTAAAATTAAACCCGAAAAAGTGCAAATTCCTAGTCAACAAAGTTTACTATTTAGGCCACATAATTGATGAGAAAGGGATCAGCCCCGATCCCAAGAATACTGACGCCATAGCACGCCTGGGGCCCCCTAAAAACGTAACTGAAGTTAGAAGCTTCTTAGGAATGTTAGGGTTTTTCAGGAGATTCATTAAAAACTTCTCTGAAATAGCTCTTCCTCTCACCGAACTGACCAAAAAGCATGAAAAATTCAGATGGGAGGAGTCCCACCAAATCAGCTTTGACCGTTTGAAGGACTTCATCGTTAAACCACCCATTCTGGCCCACCCGGATTTTAACCAACCGTTTTTTTTACACGCGGACGCTTCTGAAAAGTGTTCCGGCGCTGTCCTTGAACAACGGAGAGAAGGAGATTTGCTTCCTGTGGGGTACTTTAGTTACAAATTCCACGGCGCCGAATTAAATTACTCCACAATTGAGGAGTGTCTCGCCATCGTCCTTGCTCTCCGTCATTTTCGCCCTTTGATCCTAGGCCAACGCGTGCTGATATATTCCGATCACAAGCCGTTATCATATTTAAAGAACATGAAGAATCATAATGGCCGTCTGATGAGGTGGGCAATCGAAATTAACCACGTGAAGGGTCAAGATAACCATATGGCTGACTGCTTATCGAGGATGTATACTGACCCTCGATCATACGAACCAATTGTCATAAATGCTAATGGTGAAAACACGAACTTATTAAAGAAAATTATAAAACCCCAAGATAGCGACAAATTCTTCGGCCCAATAAAGAGAGTCCTCCTAAAGGGTCACCATCAAAGTCGGGAGGAGAGTCAGAAGGGGACGATTCCGCCTGAGTTCCAATTAGATGATTATAATCTCGTCCACGTGAAACCAAACTCATACGGGCTAGGAGAAACAAGAAGTACTTGCATCGGGAAAGACGCCGTAAAGGACGTTATAAGAAACTTTAATAATAACCCCCTGGCGGGACATTGGGGATGGGACAAGACAAGAAAACTTATTAGTCGCTACTATTATTTCTGAGGGATGAATAAAAGCATAAAACAGTATATAGAACAGTGTAGAGAATGCCAAATGCACAATCTCCACCAGGGGAGAGCCCCATTCCAGGAGACTGAAGTCGCAGAATATCCATTTCAAAAGATATCTGTCGACATAATAGGCCCCCTCACAACCACACGTGAAGGAAACCGTTACATCCTTGTCATGATTGATATGTTTACCCGTTTCACCGAGGCTTCCCCCTTACCTAACCAGTCTGCTAATTCAATAGCCGAAGCTATATTTGATACCATTATTTGCCGTTACGGTTGCCCACAAATAATTATATCTGATAGGGGTGCAAATTTTACCTCTTCCCTATTTGAAGATATGTGCAGGGTCCTTGAAATCAAGAGGAATGTCACTACCGCATATAGACCATGTTCGAATTCCATCTGTGAACGGGTCAACCAATCTATTGTAAATGTCATCTCTCGTATATCGGACGGAAATAATGCTCAGTGGGATCAATTCGTGCGCCCGGCATTATTTGCTTATAATGTCGCGACCCATTCTTCGACAAATGAGTCTCCCGCTTTCCTACTTTATGGGTTCGACCCAAAGTTTCCACAAATTCCGTGATTTCTTAATGAGACAACTAAGGGTCATCCAGGACACTGCATATGGTTTGAGTCGGGAAAAGAATTGCAGTAATAGAGAGAGAAAGAATAAAAACAAAAACCCCCGCAAGTTTAAAATGGGGCAAAGGGTATGGCTCTTGAGAAAGGCAAAAGGCGGTAGATATGGAAAATTTTCCCCTAAATATACGGGCCCTTATCGTATCAGTCGCATTCTTGGACCTGTAAACGTTGAGATCGAAGGAGGATCCAGAGTTGACAAGAGTATAGTTCACATTGACCGTATTAAACCGCGCTTTACTAGTGTATTTTTTCAAAACAAACCCAGGAAAACCTGGAAACGCGAGACCAATGAATGTGGGGATGACGACCACATAGCTGATATCCCGTACGTCCCGGCCGTGCGATATAGGTCGGGAAACACACTAATGAGAAGAAACTCTGGGCAAGAAACAAGCCTCTTGGATAAACGTGACCAACCTACCCATAATTACAACCTCCGGGGTAGAAAAATAGACTTTCACCGCTTGCACTATAGAAAATGACTTTTAGGGGGGGCATATATGGTGATTGTTCGCCATGTTTGTCCCTTAACAGACAATGCCCTTTGTTTGTTGCTTTCCCTAATGGTCCATCGTCCGTTAGACCTGGAAGGGACGATTAACTCCGCAAGGGGGACAGGACGTATAAATAGCGGCAAGGCCGACGGAACAGGATCTTTCTTTTTCGGAGCATCGGAGAAGCGAAAGTAGCACATCGACAGTCTCGCCCATGTACAGGATTGTATACGGTATTTTTAATATAGTCTTTATGTAATTTTATGTAATTATATTCGTGTCGGGAAAGAAATAATTTTTGTCGCGAAAACTACAGGATTGTATACGGTATTTATAATAGTCTCTATGTAATTATATGCGTGTCGGGAAAGAAGTAATTTTTGTCGCAAAAGCTTGTATTTTACTTGTAGTCCGGTTCAATCCAGATGTAAACTTTTTCTGTTGAAAGAAAAGGAAATAAATCTTACAAATTAATAATAATAGTTATAATTAATTAGTTATGGAACAACAGTTTTCATTTATTATTCTATTGTATCAAATTTTTCGAAGGTTACTACTCTTATTAATTCTCACCACTTAAAAATAAAAAGCATAAAACATGTCTTTTATATTCATCTGTTACTTCCATTTTAACAAAAATAAACAACTAAAATGTTCCCAATTCCAACAGAATTATATAAATGAGATCCAATTTAACACTTCACTGTAAGAAGTATCACATTAGACTGACATTTTCAACAGCAAAACAAGATTTTTCTCAAGGTCATAAAAATGGGCATGGACTTATAGACTGACCTGATACTGGGAGACAACCTGTCAGTTTACTTTTGGATTTTGAAGAGATCATAGTGTTCTGTGATATATCACACCATAATACAAATACAGTAGAGAGTTGTTAATCCGAATCAACTGGGAACTGGGGTTGTTCGGATTAGTGATTTGTTCGGATAACCGATTATGTACGAAAAAATATATTAACCTGTCCGATGCTCAAATTTTTTTCCGTTGCATGTCGCTTCGTGTTGAATTTTCGTCGATTTTAAGCCTAACGAAAATTTTTATAATAATAATCTAGGCTATTATATCATTAAAAATTATTTCTTTATTTTGTACAAACAAAATAAATATAATGAAGAATATAAAAACACAAAAATTATACTTTAGAAGCAAATCTAGTATCAAAAATGTTGTATTCAGTACGACACACTCCGACTGAAAATCGTTCAGATAACCGGCGATTTGGATTACGGGCGATTCGGATTAACGACTCTCTACTGTAGTTTCAATATTTTACAGTAAAATGCCTGTGAATGAAGATACTATCAGTTTATCAACAGTTGATGATGATTATAATAATACAAAATAATTAATAAGTATATTAATAATAATTAAAATGACATGTAATATGTGTTAAACATTTTTTAAATGAAATTATTTATTATAATAACGTCCAGAATTTTATTAATGGGCCTCACTCATAGGTATAGCCCAGGAATAAGAAGAGGAAAAAAGGAGGAAAGTTTGAAGAGTTAAGTTGAAGGTGAAGGGATAGTGGGATAGGAAAGAATGAAAGATAGTTGTGGACCATGGAGTCCCATGGCGTTTACATCATATTTACAGTGCTAGGTGATACTACATAACAATAGAACGAGAAACATAAAAATTGTTGAAATACAAATTAAAGCGCGTGGAGTTAATAAGGCGTGACTATTCACATATGTACAACGAAAGACTATTAACGTAGTTAATACCAAATTTTGTAAGCTCAACGTATAACGACTGACTATATTGTTATTATCACTAAGTAGGAGAATTCAGTTTATAATGTTAATAGTTTTTGCGAACTCTTTAAAGGCTGCATATATTTTCTTGTTATTAATAAACTTCTTCAGTTCGCATGGCCAAAGTTCATTTTCATCATTTACCTTTTTTCTTAGAATTTTCCTTTGGTTCGTAAAGTTTGGACAGAGATAAATGATATGTTGTGGCGTGTCTGCTTCTTGCAGAGGGCATTGGCACATACCATCTGTCTTTTTGATAAACCTTTTGAGGTAATTCCGAAAGTTCCCATGTCCTGTCAACAGTTGGGTTATGTTGAAGTTGGGTATTAAATGTTCGAATTTATTACGTTGCTTGACGTCTGGAATGTATTCGTGTGTTATTCTTCCAGTTGTGCCCTCATCCCATCTCTTCTGCCACCTTTGCCAGATGAATTCCTTGATATTCCTTTTTAACGAAGTTATGGGAGTGTAACTATAATTGTAGTTATTTGTCCAATTCGGAGCCGAGCGAGCCAAAAGATCTGCCTTCTCGTTACCTTGAGTACCCGCATGCCCTTTTATCCAATTTAGATTAATTCTAATTTTACTTCTTAGGTGTTTAAGTATGTTAATGCTTTCTCTAACCGCAATCAGCTTGGTGTTCATGTTTTTAATCTGATGCAATGCCACTCTGCTATCGCTGTAGATCGTTACCCGATTGAATTTGTGGTGTTGTCTGTTTTCATTTATCCAATTGAGAGCCCTGTAGATTGCATATGATTCTGCTTGATTTGCTGTGCAGTGGTTCTGAAGTTTATATCTAGCCTGGTAGATGTTTTTGTCTTTGTTTTTCACGACTATGGAACTTCCCACTCCCGCTCCTGACTTTGATCCGTCTGTAAAGATACATAATCCGTTTGCTATAGCGCTTTCGTTCAAATTGATGTGTTCGTCGATCGTGAAGCTAGGATGGTATGCGTAGTCCTGCGGTTCCTTATCCAGTTTGTACTTCTGTATGTGGTCAGCTGTATTTTTTGCTTCTTCTTTGACCCCTATTTTTTCTGTTTCTCTATTGTATGTTTCCCTATTGATGCGTCCCGATGATAGTTTTTGTTGTAGAAATTGCCAGACCTTTCCTATGATGATGAGGTCAATTGGTGGGAGGTTTGCAATGACAAGGGTGGAGTCAGTAGGGGCTGTCCTGTAAGATTTTGTAATCGAAATTGCAGACTTCCTTTGTGCTGAAAGAAGTTTTCTTTTAATGCGTGTTTTTGTAACCGCTTCCCCCCAGATCTCACATCCATAGGTGATCATTGGTTCAATTACCGCCGTGTAGAGTAACCTGCATGCCTTACTATCGTAGCCCCATTTGTTCCTTGCAATCGATGCTAGAGAGTGTATAGTATCGACAGTCTTATCGTATATGTAATATACATGGTTCTTCCAAGTCATCTTGTTGTCTAGTACGATACCTAAATATTTAATCTCTGTGCTGTTCCTGATTCGTTGATCATCCATTTTAATTATTAGTGCTTTCTTAAGCGGAGTGGATTTTGGGAATACTATGCACTGACATTTTCCGTAGTTAATTTTCAGTTTCATCATTTTACTCCACTGCGAGATTTTCTCAAGAATTTCGTTCGCCCTGTTCTGAAGAACTGTTTGGTTACTATGTGTAATTGCTAATAGCGTGTCATCTGCATAACCCTGGAGTTTACAGTTAAACTCCTTTGGTATTGTACCTTCAATTTTCAGTAGACTGTTATATATGAGATTCCATAGGAAGGGACCAGATCTGGACCCCTGGGGGCAGCCCCTTTTTATTTCCTTGTTAAGATAAGTTTTACCATTATTGATTATGAAAATTTCTCTTTTCTGTAAATAGTTCTCGACCATCTTAAAAATATTCTTAGGACATTTTGTATGTTTAATCGCTTCCAGGATGGCGGGCCACCATGCGTGGTCGAATGCCCCTTTGAAGTCAATAGTAATTAATAGAGTATGCTCCCCTTTTTTCTTAGCTGTTTTGATGTATGTGACCAGTTAGTCTAGAGCACTTATTGTATTTTTCCCTTTGCGGAATCCAAACTGATTTTTATCTATGTAATTGTTACTCTCGCAATGGTATTGTAATCTATTCACCATTAAGCCATCCAGTATTTTTCCTATAACTGATAATAAAGATATAGGTCTATAGTCCGATGGTTTAGTTGGATTTGCAGTCTTTGGGATGAATTTGATATTGGCTCTCTTCCAAATGGTGGGGAAAAATCCGAATTCCAAACATTTATTAAAAATGATTGTAAATGTGACTGGTATAGCCTCGTATGCCATTTTTGCCATAATTGATGTAATACAATCAGGACCGGGTGCCTTGTTCAGTTTAAGATTTTTAAATTCTTTGTAAATTTCTTGTCCGGTGAAAGGGGTGTCGTCTGCAGAGAGGTTCTCAGTGTTGTTATTTTGTCTAATTTCTTGGTGTGTACTTTCGTCTAATAATGGATCATCTTCTGGGAAGAGTTCACTAGTAATGATTTCGTACGTTTTTTGTATTGAGTTTTCATTGTTGTTAATTTTGGTAAGTAAGTTATCCGGAATCCTAGCTTGTTTTGTCTTTTTCCTTGCAATATAGTATGGAATTGACCATATTTGATCTTTTCCTAGGCTTGTGCAAAACCTCCTCCAGGATTCAGTTCTTGTCTTGTTAATATTTGTTTTATATTCCCTGAATTGTTTCAGGTACTCCTGCCTAAGGGTTTCTTTCCTGTTTGTGTTAACTGCTCTTCTAAATTTATTTCTCGTTTTCCTGAGTGTTCTCCGCTGTGCCGTAAGATCTGCCGTCCACCATGGAGTAGTATGTTTTACTGTCCTAACCGTTGTGGCATGATGGTAAGCTGAATATATGATTTTATGTAATTCTTCCACTTTGTTGTCTAGTTCCGCAGTATTTCGTATGTTGACTATGTTCTCACAGTTCCAGTTTCTCTTAATGTGATTTTTGTATTTATCCCAATTGGTGTTTTGTTTAATTGTATAGCTCTTTTGTATCCCAGTTACCATAATATTAATGTCAATATAGTTATGATCACTTGCCGTGTGATCATCCAGTGTGTTGCACTGAATGTTGAAACTATTAAGATGGCTATTGGCTAGACATACATCTATCCAACTCTCTTCTGTAGTTGACGTAAAGGTTGGAAGTGTACTTGTGTTTAATGACACCATGTTGAGGCTATTCATTAGTTCTACCAATTTAGTTCCTCTTGGATCTTCTTTTGGACTGTGCCAAATCGAGGACTTGGCATTAACCCCTTTTTGTCCGCGCGAATTTTAAAAAAAAATCATAATTAATAATTAAATTATAATTAAAAATAGTCAAAACTAAAAAAAAACGAAAGAAATGTGTTAATTTTGAAGAAAACACTTCAAAGTACAATTTCCTTTTTCTCGCCTTAGCGCGAAACTTGACACCGATGAGTCATTGTTTACACAGCTGGATGACCTTGAGAGCAGCTGGTGTCCTCTTTCGCGGGACATTCTCATGAAACTCTCGGGAGGAGAAGGGTAAAAAGTAGGGTGAATACTAGATGGCGGGATATTTCAAAATATTTTTTTTTAATTACGATTTTAATTGAAATTTCCGACCCCCCCGACTTAATTAAACGTAATTATGAAAAAATCTATTAATTAAAAAAATTAAAAAACTATTGGATGTTGTTATTTACATCATAAAATAGCTTTAAATAACTTTACCGAAGTAAAATCGGCGCGCTAGAACTTTAAAAGGATGAATAAAGTTCCATAAAAAAATCCCATAAAAAAACAATTAAGCGTTAATCGCGCATCATTAAGGGTTAATTAAAATCGCAATAAAATTTTTTCGCGCGGGAAAAAATTTTTCAAAAAATTTGGGGACTGAAAAAACATCCGAAAATTCAAAAAAATTTTTTTTTTTCGCCGATTTTTTTACTCCAAGGGTCTAAAACATCGTTTTTTGTGTAACGCTATGTGATCCGCTCGAACTGAGTTCGATTGCGGACAGAAAGGGGTTAAAATCCCCTGTTATCAATATTGGAAAGTTTTTCAGATGTTGTACAGTTTTGTTGAGTTCTTCTAGTGAATCTGAGATTTCTTCAGATGGGGAACAGTAGAATGAAATCATAATTATCGATATATTTTGGTGATTTATCATGATGGTGGTAAAATTCCTATTAGTGTGATTACTCAATTTTTGAGCATTGAGATTTTTATTTAGAATAACAAAGCCAGATTTTGGGTTTTCGCTTGGATCAATGTTGTTTATCACCTGTAGTTTCCTGTACATTGCTATTCTGTTGTCGTAGCAATATGGCTCTTGAAGAGCTAATATATCCGCTTGATACTTGTTTGCGACGAACAGTGCTTCAGAGGTGGCAGCCTTGCTATGTTGAGTGTTAATTTGTATCACTTTAATTTTACCCTGTGTATTTGTACTTGACTGAGTACTATTATTATTTAGATTACTCCCCATAGTTTGTTAACTGTACTTTCCTTGTTTTAAATCTCTGTAATATTTTGCAACTTTTATGAAATGCATTGTGATTTGTTGGGATTTTACGATTTGGAGGTTGGTTTCTGTTGTATTTGCAACAATTTATGCAACAGGGTGTGCTGTTTTTATTCTGGCAGTCTGTATGTTTGTGAGCCTTTGTACAGTGGCTGCACCTTGTGTCCTCTTGGCATTCATTTGCAAAATGATTAAACCCGCAACAGCGGAAGCATCTTATTATCGGGATGAAGTCGTCGACTTTAATGTTGGCCCATGAGACTGAGAGGTATTGTGTGTTTATTATTTTTCTTCTTAGTTCCGGTGTTACTGATAATACATAGTGCTTACAATTTTCTCTTAGTTTGCCTCTACCAATAACAGTGCTTATTTTACAACTTTCCAAAAAGTCTTCTTTCCCAATTTTATCCCAGATGTCGTTTTGTCTGTATAGGGTTTCTATAAGTTGATCCTTCTCCACCGATTGCAGTACGTTTAGCAAGATTATTCTTGGTCTGCGTCCCCCAGCCACATGACATTTGATCTTTGTGTTTATTTGTGGAATTTGTTCAATGGCATTCCTTAGTTTCTCGCCGTCCCTGTTGTCCTTCACCCCTATGCATATACCTCCTCTATTTATTCTTCTCACTCCCTTAACTCTCACCCCTAGCTCCTGTGGCTTTACTTCAGTCAAGATCTTTTCTTCTATGTCTTCAGTGTTTATGTTTTCATTTGAATCCTCTATTTTCGGATATACCAACACTGCATAACTTCCTCCGTCTCCTTCGTTTTGAACTTTTGTGTTTATAGTTTGGGTAATCGAGTTTGTCGTATCACTTGGTTTTGGTCTGTTGCTCAAAACCTGCGCATAGGTCTTCTGAGTAGGTGTTTTTTGTGTAGTATTTCCTGTTTTCAGTTCCTGTTTATTCTTTTGTCTCAGTTCCTTCAACATACCATGCATTTGGTTCAGTACAGCGTACATTTTCATTGCTCTTTCCCGTACCTCCGCTCTCTCGCGCACCCTCACAACGGTGTTTCCTGATTGTGGGCAGATTTCCATTATTCTGCCCAAGCAAGTGCTTGCTTCCTGTAGCATTTCCTCCTCTGTACACCATGCTGTCCATTCCTTAGCCTCGGCTAAATATCTGTCTGGGGTACTTGGGTTCAGTACCGGGGACCCTCCGTTCCTTGTATCTTGTGATTCCATTGTGTTATCCAAACGCCAGAATAACCAATATGCGTATAAATTCAGAGAACAATATAGTACCCGAAATAAATAATATAAGACTAAATTAATACTAAAAGGTGTGTTTGTTGGAAAGAGGCACTCTGCCCAGCAATTCTGTGCTGCCAATTAAATCAGCTGCACAGAATGAAAGAAAGCTTAATTTTAACTTATTGCTACTACAATTATTATTCTATTAGTAATTATTGCTAAATTATTACAGATGGACAGATGTTCGTTACAGTATTAAGATCAAGAAAATCCGTAATCAACCGTTGCTAGCGACCGTTAAAAAGTCCGTTGCTGACAACCGTTGGAAAGTCCGTTGCTGACGACCGTTAGAAAGTCCGTTGCTGACGACCGTTGGAAAGTCCGTTGCTGTAGACTAAAGGCAATGACCGTTAGAGTTTAAACTCTGAAATTCTGATATTGAAATTTATTCCTGCTCTAAATTGAAAACTATTTGTCATATCACTACGCAGTTTAAACAGAATATCACACCATTGGTCCTCTCACTACTGGCACCATCAAAAGTTTTAGATGGCTAAGATTAAGCCCGATGCGGCCCGATATATCCCCAGATTAAAAGTTAAATACCTCCCCCGAAGACAGTTCAAAAATCGCCAAAATTTTACACAGTACTCACTGTTGAAGTGTCATCCGAAATCCGTTCTTCAATCCAATTATTCGACCATACTTGTACGAAAATCGCATCCGAAAAATTCCACATTTAGGTTGAAATATCACAGAATTAGGTGGTCCAGATTTTCAAATCCGACGTCATTCGACACTACCAGTTATCCTCTTTCGAATAATATATCACACTAAACACAATCACCGAAATTCACCAAAAAATCGAAAAATAATCAGGAGCCAACTTAACCACATCTTAACAAGCTAACGACTCAGCGCCCTCTTTTATTATTTATTTATTTATTTATTATAATAAAATTTTAATATTTATATATTCAAAATACTTATTTTAGAAAATTTTTAGAAAGAAAAAAAAAAGAATAATAATACTAATCGAGACTTTGAACCCTGAACGACTTGGCGGTAGCCAAGAACGACGTCGACTGAGCTGCTCAGTAGCTGCTGACCTAGTGAAACTTATTAGCACATAAGCTGAGCTCGAATTTTTAAAGGCCTTTTTCTTAAAATTGGCTGGCCGTTGCACTTTCTTGTTTTGAGGATTGAACATCCTAAAGGAGTACTACCTATATACCAAGTCTCATCCCCAAGTGAATTTCCCAGGTCATGTCCTCCCCTTGTCAATATAAAATCTGTAAAATTGCTTAAATCAGTCAGAACATGGTAAGGAACTAGTTTCATATTGGAAACATTTATCTGTACAATACTCAATTTTAATGTATGTGGGCTTTATTTTTATGTATTATTCTATAATGTTATCTGGACATGTTTTAGAGATAAAGATAAAATGAAAAAAATTGAAAACCGCAATATAGCTTGAAAATTTGTATTTTTATGTATGAAATATATAGTACATCGATGAATTTATTCAAAATAATGATGTACTTATCAATATTACTAGTAAACTTTTTCTGACCGCAGCTGTTGTTCGTAATTGAGTGGGCTCGGAAAATGTACATAAGATGGCATTAGCACTATCAGAAATTTAGGAATTCCACTTTTGTATTGATAATGTCTAAAAGGTTTATAAATAGTGTAATACCATATAAACTATACAGGTTTAAAATAATAACGAAGTTACGTGGCTTATTTGTATTTTTTCGATCTCAGTTAGACCTAAATAATAATTGTGACATTTTGTCAGATAAATCAATATGATCGGCAATACATTTGTTGATATTTTATTAATGAATTCGAACAATTATTAGTATGTTAATGCATTATATCTAAATTTAACTTATACAGTGGGTGATCAGTTAATAAACAGATCAGATAACAAACACTTTTCTGAAAGATTTTTATGATCAGACAACAAACACATGTTTAGATAATGAACACTTCAATGAACAAACATAAAAAGAAGCAACAGAAAATAACGAATACTGATTGATTTTCTTTTGTCTTCAGGTAACAATTCAAAACCTAACAAATTTGAAGACAAGTCTGCCCAAAAGGGACCATCATTTATTTTGCGTTCCAGACTACACACATTCACAATCATGGCGACAGACCTTCCATTACAGGTTCCTTTTTAGTTGGATGTTTGTGTTTTTTAAAGGACTTTTTAACTTCTGGCGGCATGTAGCCTATAATAGAAGGTCTGTCGCATGATTGTGAATGTGTATAGTCTGAAACACAAAATAAATGGTGGTCCCTTTTGGGCAGACTTGTCTTCAAATTTGTTAATAATAATATCTCTATTGGACGGAAAAAATTTTACAATTCAAAACCTTTCGGAGTGCAGGAGATATCGACATTGACGCTCAACCCGGTATATACTGATTGGATAGTATTCCACCGAACTTTGAAACTCTCCCTTGTAATTCCAGCCTTTTATTTTTCTGACAAACAATTTTTTTGTAGTATTTGAAAGACTGTCAGGCAGACACTTGTTAAGTTTTGCATCAGTTTTTCTTTTCAAAAGGTGAAAGTATAATAGCAAGGGAGTACAAAAATCACATCTGAGAAATAAAGAACATTGAAAAGCTCATAATAAAACCTGCAACAGATCTTATGACAGAGGAACACCACAAATGAAGAACACCCGAGAAACTCGGCGAGATATGTTTTCTTCTGAAAAAGAGGATTATCCGATATCTGCTATTAAAGATCTTTTAACAAAGTGGGAGGATGTCAGAACAACAGTCTTAGAATGGCATTCAAACCAGGTTGAGGTTAATAAGCTTGGGGATCTCTACAATTACAATGCTATTAATTACTTCCGAAAAATCCTGAAGAAGAGAGAAAAGCGATGGACATTAGACAGATTCTTTAACCCCAAATAAATGAAAAAACACATGACTAATAAAAATGCAAGACGTTGTATATATGTATTTTAATTACTACATATAAATAAATGTAGTAAGAAAGTATATATATTTTTTTATTTTTTTAAGTTTCCAGAACAAATTAATCAAATTCCCATAAAAATCTATGGTAAATCGATAATTGGTTAACGAAGAATTTGGATAACGAACAAAGTCTTGGAACGGATTATGTTCATTAACCAGTCACCCACTGTATATAAAAAATAAAACAACTCCATATTCGCTTGCAAAATATGGCGACAAAACTCCAAATAAGACGACGATTGTGATTGGACAAAATCGCTGATATTTCAAATTTCCGAATAAATACTGTCCACTATTTATTAACAAACACACTAAAATACACAAAGAAATCATATTTTCATTGCTGGAAACGTATTGTTACGTTTTGAAGCTAGAAATTAAGGATATATCGACAAACATAATGTGAGGTCAGCCGGAGGTAGGAAGTTGGGAAAGTACTTTCTACCACTTAATCGGCAGTTAGTTGTTAAAACTAACCCTTGGTCATCTAAGGTATGGCTTCTAAATTGGAATAACGAGTGTTTTGGAGAGACTTACATTAAGTGATGAAAATGGTGGAGACGTAAGATTGTAAGATCTTGTCTCCTTCCATCAGGGACCTGACCCCAGGTGATCACATTTATTCTACGTGGGTCATCACACGTAATACTCGCGGAAAGTTGAGAGTGTCGAGTGAACGTCGAACAGGAGTGCAATCGAACGGATGAGTCATACATTTAACAATAAATGAATATATTTATTTAAATCTAATTATATGATAGATATAAATTATATACAAATTGAATGATTAATATAATAGGATATATGTAAATAACACAGTTCCAATCAATATACTATGCCTAAATCAATGGCTATTCTATCTATCTTACAGCTATGCCTAACTTGCGTATGGAGGTCAATTCTATCTTACAACTATGTCTAAGTCGCGAGTGATGAGAGTTACAAATATCTAAGATGACATACAAACTCAGAAGTACTCTTGTAGTCTTCGAGTATCGATGTCTTCTAAATATAGAGTTCTAAATGTCCATAATTTGTTGTGGACTTGATTATTCACCTTGATATGGGAGCTGACTTGTAGGATACAATTCCTTGAATATCTTCCAGATTCTATTGGATTCTTCTAACAATGGAGTGGCCTTCTAACATATTCTCATCTTCTGAGAGGCAAACTCATCGCAAACTATAAGCAAAACTCCTACTAAAATATGTGGAGAACTCCTAATTTACTTCCTTTACAGTTGAAAGCTTTTGGCAAACTGCTCGATTTTGGCGCAAATTGCGCTAATATTCTTTGTCAATGTCCAATCAAACAGATGGATTTCTCCCACGTGAAAGGATGCATGGGGGCAATCTTAAGAGATAAAATCGTCAGTTGAGTCTGTGATGAAAGGGGTGATAAGACTCCACAAAAAAAAGTTGATTTCCGTCGAACCAGAATTTCTTTCCCCTTCACAGTGACATCGTTGAGGGCCTTTGACCTCATTTTCAGGTTGACTTTACCTTCCATTTGGTATCAACACCTTTTAAACATAATGCTTTACATTTCTATATCTCTCTCTTTACAAATTATAGAGAATTTACATATAAAATATGGGAAGTGAAAGTTTTTTATATCTCCCCTTCAAAGGAAGTTCTGTGTTGCACTTCCGTTGAAAACAGCACAAAGTTTGTTGAAGTGTCAACAATAAAATATAAAATATTATTTCAATTTTAAACATAAATTTTACAAATAATTCCATAAATTACCGACCCCTAAATGCTGATTTTTACAGTAATATTACGTTTTTCACATTTTGCAAAGGAATGCGTAAACATAATATTACGTTTCTAGAATGGTAATTAATGTTTAGCCATTGTAGTATGTTATTTATTTTTACACTTATGTATCATTTACATTTGAATTTTTTATTCTAATTAGTTGATACGTTATCGGTTTTTTGGTATTTTTGAATTTTATACGTGATGTTCCATTTATGATTTATTCCATTTTTATATGTTCTAACCTGATAATGATCTATTGAATAGATTGAAAATGTTCGTTTTGTTTTTAATAAACTCCCTCAGCAACGAATAAGGTCTTAGTTACTTGAAAAGTAATAAACATAGTAAGAAAAAAAAAAAAAAATAACCTGATGGTCTATAACAATGCCACGATTTTTACAATGTGTCACACTTTTGTTGATCTCCTTTTTAGGGGTTATCAAATAATGATCACCATGTAAAAGATAGCATTGCACAGTCTTTGCTATTAATACATGTTGTTTTAATGTAGATTTTAAAATCTCTAATATCTCTACAGTTCATAGATCTGTTTTTTAAGTCAGACACCACTAAAATCTGCTGAAAACCAGGTTTGCATGATTATTGGACAAGAGTAGTTGCTACATTATTTCTGCTGATATTGCATTAATGTTCTCTAATCCTATGTGCTAATAACTTACTGGTTGATCCAACATAGGTAAGTTGTCTATGAAATCTACTATTATAAACAGGACTAAAGTACACCCCAGGGGCCTTATTTGCATCAATGCAATCTTTACAATTACTTAATAATCTCTATATCATTGTCCCACATTTGCATGCTATAGCATACAAATGTGAGCAACAATGCTATATCATACAAGCACCTGTATATTTAACAATTAGTGTATATGTAGATCTTAAGTCTACTATCAGAATCTAAAACTATGCATTTACCTTCCTGTGCATGTGGTTGTATCAACGTGTTTATTTAATGTTGGTGTATACTAATGCCCATCTAACTTGCATGCTGTAAAGTACTATTTTTTTTAGTATCTTAGGAAACCGACTATAATTACGGTCGGTAAAACTTCCGTTAACCTAACGGGTACTTTACGCGGATTCGAGATTAGTTTGCCAGGCCTGGGCTTTTAAGCGTGCACCGAAAAATTAGTAATAACAACGATAAATATCAAGTCAAATCAAAAGTTCAAATATATTTAATTAGCAACTAGAACGTACAAATATCAATAATTCCAAACAAAATTTATTAACGAAAATCAACAAGTCAACCCGACGATAAACTTAGCTTAACTTAATAGTAATTCCCCTTTGAAATTCGACAAATCAAATACTTAGCAACTATGAACAAAATCTCTTACTAATTAAACATCTATCCGTCACCTCACTATACGAAGAAACTATTTCCTCAATCCTTTCGATATCGTCAAATCGTCAATCGAACTCCTCTTTAGCACCTTGGATCGTCCAATTATCAATCTGGACTTCTATCAGAAAATACTTCGCTTTCGAATCTACCTCGCTCTCACAGTCGCCTCGATTTGGAATTCACCTCGGTTTCGAAATCACCTCTCCTTCTTCGGTTAACGTACGGGTTTTATACTGTGAGGTGACGTCACACTTGAGCTGGGTTACTCCTCTTATTTACATACTTAGTTGCTAACATTAACTTTGTTCTGGCAGCTTTAAGTTTCCGACAAAGCTTATAAACCGTTTACAAAATATTTATCATAATTTTCTGGGATGTTTAAGACGGTTTATCAAGTATTTCTCTACTAGTGATTGTGGGGACTCCCCCCTCCATTTTTTTTTTCTGCGGACTGTTACTTCCGCCGGGCAGCACAAGTGCGCAAGATGTTTCCTATGGCGCTTATTTCTCCGTGAGTTGTTTTTTTCTTCATTTTTCATTACTAACAAGAGAGTGGTGGGGAACCTTCGTCCTAAATAAACATAAACCCCAAACAAAAAGATAATAAAACAAAAATAATAATAAAATAAAAAATAAGGTTCGGACTCAGTTCCTTACAATGCTATGTTACAAATAAGTTTTCTACAGTACCTGTATCTGATTGCAAATTTTTCTGTGTGCTCCAGCTTTCATGGTGTCCTTAATTGTTGTTTAAAGTTTACATTTAAGTAACAAGTTTTTCAAATATTTTTTTTCCTTTCAAGATATAAAAACAACAAATTTATATTTGTAGCCTTCGAAAAGTATTTTCAATGTAACAATATACAGAAACCGAAGGTAACGTCTAAGGTGTAAATTTATTTCCTGTATTTTTAATTGTTCTAAATTTTGCAAATAATCCAACACAAAAACAGTAGGGCAAATAGTTTCTTATTTATTAGCCTAATACAATCTGCTACTTTTCGTCTAATCTAGCAATACTATAGTTGTGATTTGTGACTTCCTTTTGAATCCCCATCCAAGATTTGAGTTGACACAAAGTAATACTGAAACTGAAGCAGCTAAAATAGTATGAATGTGGGGCATTTCAGTACTAATTGTGAGAGCCTAGATTTTCTCTCGCATTTTCTAATAGCCTTTTACGAAGGAAAAAGGTTATAAATAAAGGTTATGAAACTATTAACGTTTACATTTTTAATAATTTCAAGGCAAATTGTTTCAGAGAAAAACTTTTATAAAACGTTTTAAATAATAAATTAATAAAACAATTTCTATACAAAAAGCTTTTCCCAACAAATAATAAAAAAAGATAAAAGGATGTGATTGTGTTTCTCACAGGATTTACTTCCTTTGACACATCTTCCGAATGTGTCACCCGGAACTTTCACCGAAATTCACCTATTGGACACGATCTATAACATTTTCAAAAAAGGTCAATAGAAGAGAGGGGGTAGATCCCCAAGGGAGGGAGAGTCGGATGACGATCGGGGATGACGACAGTTCATCCTCACCTGGCTCTTGTGCAGATACCTCCCCACTGCTCTTCTCAGATAGAGTGAACCTCTTCAGTAAAGAAGACTTCTTTAACCCAACTTACGAAAAAAAAGAATTCTGCCTAAGTGGACCTTTTTTTGTGACTCCATTAAAAGAGAATTCCTCAATTAAGTGGACTCTTTGGACTTCACTTCCATAAAAGCAACTTACAAAAGAAGAGCACTCCAGGAAACCCTGAGAATCAGAATCGTCTATTTGAAATCTTTAATTCGAAAAATTTAAGGTATCTATGAAAATATCTAGATGTAAACTCTCTCTCTCCGACTCGTGAACTCTTTAGATCAAAGACGTACTTTAGACAAAACTTATTTAGTATACATGTAGATTTAGAAATTATTAATCTTAGTGTCCTTAGATAAATAAATGGATAATTGTTATTGTTAACCGGATGTTTGGTGTACTACCCTAATCGCACAGTCTCTCATGTCGTCTCCATCCGGATCCGGCCACTTTTAATATGTGACCGCTCGCACGGGAATTAGATCATATAGCGATCGTATGTCGACTTTGACATAGTGGTGTTATCTTGACAGGGCATCGTGACATGGTGCCGACCCTACGGTCACATAATTTTGAACTATTTAGGATTCCTGTAACTTAACTAATAATATTTTCTGTCTTCTATTTTTGTGCCCAATTTAAATACAAAACTGAAAATGCCTAACCTTAGTTATAAGTGTAAGTTAGCTCTAAAAAGAAAAACAGCATAAACCTCAAAGCCTCTATGCAACTGAGACATTGCACAATCTACCTACTGTTCACAAGCTCCATCTTAAACTGAGAAACCATTTTTCCCTGTTACAGTACAACTCTACAGACATCAAAGGTCAATGGATTTGATTTCAACAAGTAGTAAAGGAGAGTGCTGAAAAAGTATTACGACAGAGAAGAGGTACCAACAGGCAATGCTAGATACAGGATGGCACTTAGAAGCCAATAGACAAAAGAATGAATGTAAAACAAATAAGAGACCAGGCCAAATCACCACAAGTGAAAAGTAAAGCCACAGCATAATATTGCATGTTAGATAAACAAGTAAAAATAAGCTGTCATACTGATAAACAGACTTGGATTGAATGCAAAAGTACCCGAGACACAGGAAATTCTATTTACCTGAAGAGGCCTTCTATACAACTTTGAAAGTACTTGTTTTTATTATTGCTAGAGATAATTCTATTAGCAGTAAAGTATTAATTTTACGACTGTAAAAAAATTTTTTATGTGGAAAAACAGTTTTGTTTATTTCATATATATAATAATCAACCTGAAAAATATATTTTAATTAATGAAGACATTGTTATAGAGCATAGAATGCATTTTACAGGGCATGTAGTTCATCTGCCAGAGAAATGCTTACAAAAATTGCCTTGTAATTAGTTATGCAACAAATATTCGGTTACTATTCAGTATTCGGCCTATTTTTCACTATTTGGCCAGATACCGAATACCTAAAAACAGGAGTAAGAAATAACAAAAACACAGTAAATGAATCATTTTGCTAACTTTTATTAATGCTGAACATACATTTCAAGTTCAAGAAAGCATAATTTTTTGCTTATTTATCTAAAAGATCAAAAGAAAATTAATATAACTAAGTTATTTTCTTAAGAGATCAAAAAAAAGGAACAAATCAAATGAAAACTATCTACTTATTATGTAGTTCAGTCATCAATATACTTGTATATAAAAGAACAAGTCCTGATAGGATAATTAACGCAGAGCAAAAACTACTGGTGATAGAAACTTAAAAATTTGAGGGTGTGTTCCTTTTGTAAAGTTTAGGCATGCTAAGAAAAGATTTCCCATTTTACAATTATATGACTCATAGCCTGATGATAATGGAGAAAAGAGACTGACAGGATATGGTATAAGTCACAGTTATGATTTCACAAATTCAAGACAGCTTGGTAGTCTGAACAGCCCCAGAATTTCCCCCGTGCATGCTAAGTGACTTTCATTACAAGCATTTAGCTTTCCGAAGTCTACGAGAACAATTATTTGGCATTGATGGCCACAAATTTCATGCCAATAAGCTGCCTCGACTTCTTCGATTATGTTATCAACTCAATTTCATATTTATTTCCACATTTTCACTTGCAATCCTTCTCTGTTCTCCATCCATTATTTACAAGTGGTCTAGGTCATTTCATTGTTATCCACGTTTCATATCATCACTTATCACATACTGCCACGATGCCCATGTCTGTCCACAACTGTCAAGAATTAACACGATTGGTGAAGCATAGTGACAGCAGGCCAATAGAAAGCAGGGTGTGCATCGTTGCCATAATGCGGTTTGCACGCCAATTTTCATACATGTGTTAATCGAGCCAAATAGTATGGCCAAAATATTCGGCTATTCGGCACGCTACTGGCCAAGGACGTTATTTTAAGTATGCAATTGATAAAAATCTCAATAATATGACACTGGCAAATTACTGACAACATCAAGACATACAATAGGCCGAATATTTGGTATTCGGCCTAAGGCCAAATATACTATTCATTGCAACATTACTTGTAATGAAAATCATCTGGTGGAAAAAGGAAACAAGGTAGACCATGAACAACCTGGCACTCTACATATAAAGAAGATCTAAAGATGATCAGCATTCCATGGGATGATAAAACTATTGCAACTGGCCACATTCACTGGAGACAGTTGGTTGCCTCCATCAAATATGTAGCTGGCACAGGAGGACCAAAAACTAAAACTAATAAGTTTGCTCAAAGTTAATTTTTTAATTCACACTCTAAAACTTAGGATTACTTAAATATTTGGCTTGCAATTTGGAATTCCTTAATCTGAAATTTGTTGTCATGAATCAACATGTTAAAATCTGTCCTGACAAGGAAAATACACATTCTACTTTAGATTTACACTATCAGAAATAAAAACAAAAGGAAAAAAGTACATAAAATAAAAATTCTTAATTGCACACTACATCCATGCCATGATTTGAGCTGCATGGAATCTTACAGCATCTGATTTGGTCAAGCTCATTCACATTTTGGGAAAGACTCATTTCTTTTTCTGAACTGGACACTGGGACTCTTACAACAATATTTTTTTCCTGTTTGTAACATGTCCTGTCCATGAGATATCAGTGCTTTTCTTTCATTTATGTAATTATTTTGCAAACATGACTCCAAAATAAAGAAGTAATGATACTGGTAGCAGCATTACTAGCAAGAACACTCACAGCATATTACAAAACATTTCTTTTCTGTAGTTATACAAAAAATCTCACACCTTTAAAATCCAGAAATAAATTTAATAAAATGAGAATGTTTACAACAAGTTTCAGTGACCTTCTTCAGTTACAATAGAATGGAAAAATAAAAGAACATGAATACAAAAATTTAAAAAACATAAGAACAATTGTAAAAGAACAAGAATTTGAATACAAGGACGTTATTTTAAGTATGCAATTGATAAAAATCTCAATAATATGACACTGGCAAATTACTGACAACATCAAGACATACAAGTAAACTGGGACCAGGCAGCCATCATCAGACCCACATCTAATATACACACTACGAGATATCTAGAAAAATTGGAAATTTATAAATCTGAAAAATTCCGTGTATATCAACCATAGAGTTGCAGACAACTTGTCTACAGCAGTTTGTCATACAGTGTTTCATTAAAGAATATTTATTTGTTTAATTTTACTTTTTATTTTATTTCTTTATTTATTAATTTTTATTAATTTCACCTAAAATTGCTGTTTTTTATTTAGTTATTTTTTAAAATAACAGCCTCGTATTTGAATTCTTATTCTTTTACAGATGTTCTTGAGTTTTTTAAATTTTTGTATTTACATACTTCCATTTTTCCTTTCTATTGTAACTGAAGAGAGTCAGTGAAACTGGATGAAAATGTACTTATTTTATTAAATTCATTGCTGGATTTTAAAGGAGTGAGTTTTTGTGTTATCTATCTCTCCAGTTGGTTCAAAATTTATGGATATTTTGTAGTTATGCCTTGACAATAGTTAAACATAAAACTAGGCACTTGTATATATGCCATGTATGATATACTTCACCAACACATTATTATTATTGGATTATAATTCTCAAATTGAAGACATAAATTTCCACTCTTTTCAGTCTGTCCATCCATCCATAATTTGTTAATCTTGAGGATAGAGTTAGATAGATGAAAATAGACCAAATATGAAAAACTTAGGGTTGGAGGCCCAAATTAATTATATACAAACTTCCAGTTTGAACTGGAAATCACACAATTTCAATTCAAAATGTTTACCTTAATATAAAGTGATACTTTTGATATAGAATTGATCCTTACAATAAATTGATCAACAATATCATTACATCTTCTAAGTCGTACAATATTTATATGATCTCACATTTTCTGTGATAAAAGTCACATGAAAATTAAAGTCACCAAAGAAAAAGAGTAATCACACTTTCAGATTCAGCATTGAAAGTTAACTTTATTATTAAAATATGATTAAAAATTATAGTCAGTATCAATATCAAAATAATTTTGTAGATTTTTATCATCATCATCATCATTACAGTTACCAGTAATGCATTATCGTATTTTACATTGATTTCTATGGGAAAATTGTTTCACTTAACAAGTGTTTCGCATTACGAGTAAGACTCTGGAACGAATTATGCTCGTTAAGCGAGATTCCACTGTACCTGAGTTGTAACACCACATTACAGGGTTTTTATATGAAACTAGACACAGCATAAACAAAACATAAGGTTTATTTGCCTTGGGAATATAGAGCCAGATAATACAGTACAAATTAGCCAAGACCTTCCACCATGAAAAA
Source organism: Centruroides vittatus (assembly GCF_030686945.1). NCBI lineage: Eukaryota > Metazoa > Arthropoda > Arachnida > Scorpiones > Buthidae > Centruroides > Centruroides vittatus. Next base: position 169,345 of record NW_027122320.1, read on the forward strand.
CTGGGAACACAATACAAAAAATGTGGGATCCTACACTCTCCGCTAGGGTGCACCAACAAAAGATCTAGTTTCATTCTTTCACACGACGGGTGCCCTAATACCCTTGTAGGGCAAAGGGCGCCACTGCGATTTTGGCGTGCTGACCGAACTTCGCTCTCCGACGCTGTCAAGGAGAAACGTTTTTCTTTTTGTTTCGTGCCGACCTAACCTACTGTAAATACCTCTTAATAGTGAATGATACTACTAGGGTTTGGGAAGTCTCGACATTCTCAAAGTTCCGGGACACGAGACAACCCACGATCAAAATCCCGGGACTTGGAGACTTCTTGGAATAAAATTAGAATAGAGTTCATTTTTGGCAAGATATATCAATAAAAAAGCAATTTTAGTAAAAATCAACATTTATTGAACATAAAATCAAATCCTAACATTTCTAACATTAATCAAAGTCTAAACAATTCATATGTTTAATTCTTATAATCATGAATTCATTTTTTGACAGTAAAATCTTATAATTATAAAACCAACTTAGTGATCATACTAATCATTAATAATCATCACCTAGTCTCTATTCATTAGTAATATAAATAATATAATAAACTAGTAATTAACTTCTTTTCTGATTTAATAAAATGGGCATTTAAAAAAATCAGAGCATTTATAGCTTTCTCTGACAATCTGTTTATGATTTTTGTAATAATGTCTCCAGACAAGGAGAACTCTCGCTCGTTTTCAACGGATGTCAGTTTTATTGTGTTTAAAGCTTTACAAAGTACGGTAGTTCCAAACTTTCAGTACGTTTTCTGGTTGCTTCAAATAACTGGAACTCCTTTTTTAATGTTGCTATCGATCTGTTTGCAAGAATTTTGAGTACATTTTCTTCGATTTTTTTGATTGCCTGTTCCATTTGATTTTGAAATGACTCGTCGGGTTCGTTGTGTACCATAGAGCTACTGGTACTGGGTTCTGCATCCATTATTTCCAAATCTGGCATTTGGATACGAGGGATATTTTCAAAAAGTCTGCAATACAGATCTTCCACAAAAGCAATAAGTGCAGTTTTAATCAAATTCGAAGTAAAAAAATCTGTATTTTGCAACTGAGCTGTGGTGGCCAGTGTGAAAATATTTTAACAAACATATAATTCGTTGTGATCGTTCTTCTAGACGGGCTTTCAATGTTTCAAAGAACCGTACCGCCAGATTATCATTTGTCGTTGTCGATTGAATTTTTTTCAGTAAAATGTCAATTATTGCTTCGGCTGTGAGTAACGAAGAGTTTTGTCTGCTTAAAGCTTCTCCGGCTATCTTGACTGGCTGCAATAGACTGCAAAAGAAGATTGTCTTCATTCCATTTGTCTAACATGTTTAAATAAATTGGCACTTTCTTTACGCAATTTTTGAGCTTCGAAAACCTTTCTGCCATTACAATTATAGAATTCCACCTCGTTTTGACATCCAGTAATAAACTGAGTTTTTTTCCAAATTCCGATTTAACATATTTCTGTAATTGGCTGTTTTTCAGTGGACTCTTCCTAAACAATTTCACTAGGAATCGAGTTTCATCGAGCACTATTTTAATTTCATCAATTGGTTGTAATGGGCAGTTTGTTTCATAGCTGGCATTGCAGTCCTCTTCTTCATCAGAAGAGTTTTTGTTCTCCACGATTTCATCATCACTATCATCAGTATCTTTGGAGGTAGCAGCTGCGGATGTGGCAGTAGCCTGACTTTTTTATGAAATGTGTCTACGACTCCTAGATGTATTGCGTGGTTCAAGCATAAGATCATCTCGCTGGGGCATACCTCATTAAGTGAAATTGACGACTGACTGACTGACGATCTCATAAACAAACGTCACAAAATAACAATATGGCAGTGAACGTATTTATTGTGTACTCACTCAGTAAGTTACGTAAGAGTATCAAGTAACTACTCCTTAAGCTAACAGATGGCGCTCTCAACAACAGAGTGTGGAAAGCTAATAAAGTTTATTATGACCTTTCGAAAATATAATAATTACAATATAATTTCGACAAGTGTGTCTCGAGTCTCGACCCGAAAGTCCCGGGACCCGAGACAATTAAATTTAGAAAAAGTTCCGGGACTTCGAGACACGAGACGTAACGGGATCCAAACCCTAGATACTACTGTATATATCTAACAAACGTGACGAATAAAGTAAGATATTTCGCCAGAATCAGTGTCTCCGTTAATCTTCACAGATGAACAAAGGACGCGGGACACGCAGCCAAGATCGAAGCGATCATCATCCAAAATAGGGCCAAACTCGAGCCAATTCTACCGAAACGCGCCGACGGATTTTAGTCACATCACTAAACCCCGAATACTTAATGAACTAAATCAACTTACATCCTCTTCACATAAATGTTTCGCTTAAAGTTGTCACAAATCTTTTTCTGTACATATGGTACAATATTGGAAATATTTTTATTATTTAAATTTATTTTTTTATCAACACTATACTCAAGATCTAAAATATCTTCTAGTAATCAAGTATCCATCCAACTCTATTTAATATTATTAAGTCGTTGTTACTTTATTATTATACTTTATACAAAAAGTCCATTTATGATTTTCAAGACAGCATGTTTAGAGAAAGTAATTTGTAATTTAACAAATTCATATCTAAGTCATATAAATGTTCTGCACACTCAAATGGAATAACTGGTTTAAAACTGCTATAATTCATACATTTGTTAAACTGCAACAGTCTGATAATAAATGACAACCATTTCAAAAACATTAGCCTTTCATTTTAAAAAATATATATATTTTCTGGCTTCTTGAAAACTAGAGTGATTGTTTGGTGAATCAAAAAAATAAAAATCTTTAACCAAAAAAATCATAAGAATATTATAAAATTTAATCATTAACTAACTAAAACAATTTGTTCCACATTCACAGTTCAAAAAAATCATCTAAAATCTTGGTAAATTGAACTTTCTGGTTTAGTCTAATTAAAGATACATGTTATGTCTATATAATTTTTAGAAGAGACAGAACAATCTTTGATGATAATTAGCAAAAGAAAATTTTTTCCTCCAAGATTTGAACACCAAAGTTTAACATCCACCACCCAAACACCACACCCTAGAGTCCCATGGGAGCATGGGTGTTCTTTCTTATGGATCTGATCTTATTTAACTGTCATAATTTATCTACATACAATAGAACATCCTTCAGACTACGAACAATTCATATCTTTTGTAATTATTAAGACTTGTAGATACATTTCATTATTAATTAACAACTTCAAACTACTCATTCCAGAATTGATATTTTAATTTAGTGGCATAGTTCTATTCCTCCCATCACGAAGACAATAAGAAGCTTAAAAAATCTAAAAAATTAAAATGATCCGAATTAAAAACACAAAATGAAACTACAATCAAATAATCCAAATAAGTTTAATTTCCAAAATGTTTTCGGGAAGAAACTGTCCCATACTCGGCAGAACTTCGAACACTTCAAAAACAAGTAACGGCCACGACTACAAACTTTCAAATTTTCAGTTCTTTCAGATACTATACTTTATCACCAAATTTCATTTTTTCTTCTACTGATTACATTTTGATTTTGTGTTTTTAATAAATGCAGATAGAGTTGGAATTTATTACTTTTTATGATCCACATTATTTTTTTTTCTCCTATTCTTACAACACAACTTGGTAGACTTGACATATTACAAATTAGATAAAATGGTATCAATTTATAATCTTCATTGGTTAAATTAAATAGACTGTAATTAATCATCTATTAAACAACAAATAAATTAAAATTACACTACAAAAACTAGCAATAAATTAAAGAACAAATTAATATATTAATTATCTGCTATAAGAATAGATATGTATTATATAAATGGTGCGGTTTTCTTTATATTGCTTTAAAAATCAATTCTTTAAATATTTCTTCAAAAAAATTGACGAGACTTCATAGGTTAAATCCGAAGAAGTTAACCGACGTTTTTTTGTCTGGACCGCATTTCATCAGAGACAAAAACTTCCGAGTGTAATCTTCGTTATTCCTTATTCGCTATGCATTTTGGGTGAAAGATTTTTTTGAGTAACTTGCACCCCTCGTCGGGTGTTACATTTCTAAAAATTGATATAAGTACAATTATTACGGTGATTATTACGGTAAAAGTATAACTTTACAAATTACAACTTCCATTATTTGAATATATTTACACAATAGGAACTAACCTGTTTTATGTTTAGACATACAGCTACACGGTGTCGATGTCGTATCCCCTAAGGCATTTCTAACTGTCTTTCTTTCCGTTTGCTCGCTCTTTTGCTTGCCTCCCATTTCCTCCCATACGTTGTCAATCTCCACGCCATTATTTAAGTTTATGGTTTCGTTTTTATTAACAATTGCAGTGTTCTTTGAATTTACATAAATAACTGTCTTTTTCTCTGTGGATTATTTTTACGCTTTTTTTATTGATTGTGCATCCAAACCTGCTGCAGTGATTTGTCCACGGTGATTGGTTATATTTAAGTCTAATTGCTGCTTCGTGTTCTTTTATTCTTGTTCTGAGTTGCCTTCCTGTTTCTCCAATGTATATTGCTGGTTCTTTACACGTACATTTTATTCCATATATCACTCCTGCTTCGTTTAGTATTTTGTTATTTTTAATTTTATTGCAATTGATGATGTTTTTAATTTTATTCTGTAGTTTGGCTGCTAGTATAACACTATGTTTTCTGAAAACTTTTCTATACTTTTCAAATGTTCCTTTAATATAGTGGAATGACCTATATGTAATATTCTCATTCTTATTTTTAACATTCAATCTGTTTTTTATAAATGTAGTTATCCATTTTTTAGTAATCTGTTTGGGTAAGTGTTCGAGATAAAAGTATTTATTAATTCATTTTTTTGTTTTTCTCTGTCTTCAGCCTTAGATGTTCTGTTCCATATCTTTGATAGTGCCGTTATAGAATTATTTCTTTTTATTGTTATAGGGCTATATGATTTCTAATTAAGAATTTTATCTACATTGCTGCTTTTTTTGTAAGGTTTCATATTGACAGTGTTTTTTCCCGGTTTAAAATCATGTCTAGATAATTAATTTCATTTTTGTTTTCTGTTTCACTTTCAAACTTTAGAGTATTGCTTAGTGTGTTCGCATAGTTGTAGCCTATATTATATTTTCATTAGTTATTTCTTTGTCGTATATTATTATGATATCATCCACATATCTAGCCATAAATATTATTCCATTTAGATTTGCTAATTTTGTATCTATTTCTTTTATGCATATTTCTGCAAGTTTTAGTGCAAGTATTATTGTTCCCGTACTAATGCCATTTTTCTGTCTATATACTTTTTCATCTGTGTAGTCCACAGCATAAGACCAATAAATGCAATCTTCATTTTATTATACAGTATTAACATATTTTATTTATGATTTTCAAGTTTTAATTTATTATTAAGACATTTAATTATGTTTTTAGCTTAAATTATGTATCCCAATTTTCTGAAACTGTGTTTTCTAATTTCTTGTGATTCTCGAACACAAATCGTGCTACTATTTAAACACGTGGCATTTTCCCATCTTTATTTAGCTGTTTTAAGTTTATTATTCTTTGGAGTCTGAGAATGGATTAATTGACTTTCCATTATTCTAATTAGAAAAATTGATTCGACGTTCAAATGATCTGGAGTTTGAACGACCTCCCGAAATGAATTAAATTTTAAGTACAAGATACTACTGTATATGAGAGCTTTCATCAAAGCATTTATAGTCAACTAAGTAGGTTTTAATGAAGACAGCTTGATTATAATTGTTACATGATGATGCTTATTTAAAAACTGAAATAATGATGAAATTCTTTTGTCACACTAAAGAAGTGCTAAGAGTGATGAGTATATCCATCACTTCAAAACCTTTGGCATGAGAGAAGATGATTGATCAACATCATGTCTCAATTATCTTTATTCTCAGGATTACATTAAATATTTATGAAAAGATAACTCATGGAACTCGAAAGCCTAAGTTAGATTAAATGCTAAATAACAGTTTAAAAGAAACAACTTACTGGAATATAAATACTTAAAATAACCAACACCTTAAAATTTCCAGCAACGACGTATTTAATAAAATAATAATGTTTTCAACTATTTTTAATAGTCTTCTTCAGTTAAACAACTTTAAAACAAAAAGAATGTAAAAATAGAACGCAAGCTGTACAACGGTTTAAAAAATTCAAAAATAATTCCAACGTATAGTGCACGTGGTTTACATAGGAAAAATAAAGACAGAATAAATAAAAATGAAAGTAAAAAACAAAAAATAAATTAAAATAAAGTATCAAGAAAATGAATCGCCGTGGTAAAAAGATTTCCGTGCGGAGGATAAACTTTCCGCATCTCTATGGTCGATGCATCCCTTGTCGATATGGGCCTTGTAAATTTCAAGTTTTTCAATATGTTTAAGTGCCTGTTTGTTGGCGGCGGTCCTAATTATGGATGCGTTGTCCCAATGAACATTAATATCTTGATGCTTGGCAAAGGCTGCAAGAACGGTATTGTCCAAGTTTTTAGTGATGGAATATTTATGCTCTTTAAGTCTCTGTTTCAAAAGCCTCGTAGTAACACCAACGTAAACCAGATCTGTATTAAAACGGCGATCACTTAAAATACACCCTGTACTATTGTTTCGGTTTTCTTTCTTCTTATCGTTTCGTAAAATTTTATACGTCGTAGGATTACGTCGATAAATCATTCTTAAATTATTCTTGTGGGCTATTTTTTTAATCATCGTGCGTAGGAAAGGAATATAGTTCAGAACTACTTTTCGTCCCTGGTTCGTAGTTGTAGGCTGCCTTTTTGTTTGATTACAGAATTTAGCGATAAGTGCATGGAAATCTTTTTACCACAGCGATTAATTTTCTTAATACTTTATTTTAATTTATCTTTTTGTTTTTTACTTTCATTTTATTTATTCTTTATTTTTCCTATGTAAACCACGTGCACTATGCATTGGAATTATTTTAAAATTTTTTAAACTGTTGTATGGCTTACATTCTATTTTTACATTCTTTTTGTTTTAAAGTTGTTTAACTGAAGAAGACTATTAAAAATAGTTGAAAATGTTATTATTTTATTAAATACATCATTGCTGGAAATTTTAAGGTGTTGGTTATTTTAACAGCGTTTAGCATAGACTATTGTAAAGTTCTAAAAATGAACTTTTCTTTAAACTCAATTCGTAAAACTTTTTAACTGAAAGAAAATTTATATTTCTTTTAATTTGTGGAATTCAAAAAAAAATGCTGATCATGGGTATGGATAGGCCCACAATTAATACAACCTGGTGACAAAGTACAAAACCTGACATCTGACATTCCTAACACAGACTTACTCCCAGGTTTTTCAGAGCAGCAGGCCAACACTTTTACCGAACAGATGATTTAACTATCACAGATTGGGCTTAAATAATCTAACAATTGTTGATTTTTTTAGAATATTTGAGCAATAGCAGAATTAAAAGCATGTAATTTCACATTACTATCCTTATTATTCACAACTGTATTTTGATGGAATTATTAAGAACTGATGGAAATGTCCATTAGGAACTGATTAAAGTTAGAATTTAAATTTTATAATGTTATTCATTCATCTATCAGTTTGAGGCTGTTTGCCATTTGCCATTTTGTTGCGTATAATTGTACTGTATATAGAATAAAAACTCCTTTCTCCTTTCCTGTAATTCTTCTCCTTTCTGTCTTTAACCCTTTCCTGCCACGTGACAGGAGCTGTACTGTTCGAGGGTCCTGATTGGCAAGTGTACAAAAGGAAAAGAAAGGGGTCCTGCCTGAAGGGGACTGGGAAAACCAGGAGGTGACAAGAGTCACTTCTGGGTTCACCATTGAGGAGGTAGGAGGTCAGGCAAGAGTGACCAAAAGACAAGCTATGAGGAGTCGGGCTTTGGACAAGAGAGAGAGAGAGAGAGGGTCAGTATAGACCACGGAGGGACAAGGACTTAAAACTGAGTAAGCCAGCTGTTCTGTATAAGTTCAAAGACCTGTCTTGGCACCTATTTAAGAGTAACTGTTTTTTATTCCACTGGATGCTTACGAATTGGACATTTACCTTCCATGAAGTGACCATCGTTGACATTACCGCAGTATCAGGACCCTCCAATCTAAGCTACCGGTAGACTATCTAACCATCCTTCGTCCTTCTTTTTCTCTTTATAGTTGTAAGTAGTAATAGCATTAGGTTTAAGTTGAATTGTAATATGTTAGTTTTAAGTGGGATTGTATATAAATTAATTGTCATGGGAAGTTTGAGTGTGAGCAGGGACATTTTGTGTATATATATACATATAATTGTTCTCTGTAATGGGCAGTCTGATCTGTTCCCTCATTCATTCAATAAAACATGATTTGACCGTTATTTGCATTGTCATTTTATCATGTGTTTCCTATCCTTTCATAAGCTAATGATCCTATGTGAATCCAGACCAAGTTTGATGTCTGAATATTTAAAGACTATTCAAAATAACTTTCTTAAAAATAACTTTCACTCAAACCTACTAACTGGAGTAAAAAATTGTTCTAATAATGTGAATGTTTTTGATGCCCCTTCTGGGCTCTTCTTCAGGCATTCTACTAAAACCGTTGTAAGCTGGTTCTTCACTTTCGAATTTCTTTCAAAGGCATTCGATTTACATATTCCTAATGCACATGCACTTCAAATCCAACATAGCATCGTAAACTACTATAATATTCGAAATGAAAATTGTCCACAATTCAAACGATTATAAATGTAAATAAATTTAAATGCTATTGTCCATTAGGAATTGCCACGCTGTAGACAGTGACATTTCTTCCTTATAATTAATACTTTTGCATTCGCACTCCGCCTTAAATATTTCCATAGCTTCTAATATCTTGAGGTGATCCTAATGTGAGGTGGTGAGAACGATACGTGCCCTATCAAATTCTGCCATGCTGTCAAGATCTGATGCATAAGTCGAAAGGGCTGTCGTGTATCTATTTTGTGATATGTCCGATTTATGTTCCTTCAATTGTACCTCTAAAGACCTCTTGGTTGCACCCACATAAACCATTTCCTTATCAAGCCTGCCATCTTTCACAGGACTTTATAGACTCCTGGTAATTTATTCAAGTTTGGACGGTCTTTTCCGTTCCTTAGTAGGCTATAAATGGTCCGACCTCTCCTGTACACTACTCTGATCTCTCGTTTCCTGGCAATGGCATTATATATTGATTTTAGAATCGGGTTATACGTGACAGAGACTATTATCTTGTCTTCTTCATTTTCCTTATTACCTCTTTTCTCCAGATTAAACATATTCGGATAGCAAAGTTTGTAGTATTCACTTAACCTGTGCACAAGGTTGGTGTACCCACACTTCTTTGCTATCATTTCTATGTTATTTATTTCCTATGTTACCACCTGTGCCATGGATGAATGTGTGTACGCTCTCATGACTAATGCTCTGAAAGCTGCAATTTTATAAGGAAAGGGATCGCACGATCTTATTGGAATGTACATTGTGACTGCCATTGGTTTTCTATACACCACTGTTCTTATGTTCAATCCTTCAAACATTATGTCTATATCCAAAAAGTGGACCCTATTATGGCTGTGTTGCTCAATCTCAACCAAAAGACCATACGGATTGTCGTTCAATGTGTGTATAAAGACTTTCAGATCCGGTTTCCTCCTCCAAAAGAAGATTATGTCATCGATGTACTGTACCTCCTATAGAAGATGATATTTGGGAGGAAATGAGGTAGGATTTTGTTCTCCAACATTCTCACTACTAATTTGCAGCGGTTCCCGGATAACGGACTACCCATAGGAACCCCCCTACCTTGAGCGTACATACTCCCTTTAAATTGGAATGCCGACTATTCAAAAATATGGCTACTATGCAGGGTATCCTAAAAGTATTTAAACCATTGTAATGTGTAAATTTCAACAAACTAAGTAAATTAACTAAAAATTACTTATAATTTTTAAATCATATTCCAGCAATTCTGTAAAAGATAAATATGTTCTAAATTCTGTTTAAAGTTTGCATTTAGAAGCATATGTGTAACATAAAACAAAGCGTTCTTAACTGACTTTACAGTAACCCCAAATGCAGTAATACCTCAGTTTTCGTTGATATTGGTTATCATCGGTTTCGGTTTTCGTCGATTTTTTCACGAAAAATTTGTCTAAATTTTTGTCGATTGTCTCAGATTTCGTCAGAATGCGCGCGACCTTGCTGATAATTTTGCGAAAACAAAGGGTGACCCACGCATTTTCCAGCTTAGTGTGGTGTTATTTCTCATTGCGTAAGCATTAGCCCACAATGGCCCACCACTGGCCAATGTTTCCATTCCCAGAACACTGGGAGTTCAGTTGTGGGTTCGCACTTCACCAGGACGGGCTGGTCACGTGGAATTTTCCAGGTTTTCTCCATGTATGTAACGCCTAAATGGGGGCCAGTTATTCTTAAACGGACCTCCCAGAAGGCATTATTCCCCGCGATACGACCATCATAAATGCATACAACTACTATTACATGAAAATTACATCCCATTTTACCAAAGGGCAATATAGACTAGAAGCTTATGTCCAATTAACTTCTACAAGACAAGCCATTACCCCACACGTCTAGCCAAACAATTCCATTGCTTTCCTTTAGATTAGTCTTTTATATTAATTTCTTATTGCTTTTAATATTTAATACTATATTAATATTCTATAAAATGTGTTTTTGGTATGTATTTTGGAGTATCTAGAATGACTTAATTGGATTTACATTGATTCATATGGAGATAATTGCCTCGGTTTTCATCGGTTTCGGATTTTGCCGATTGTTTTCGGACAGATTAACGATGAAAACCGAGGTATCACTGTATTTTCTATATTCATGCATAACAAGCATAAATAAATTTCAAAATAAGGAGCTTTTAGACTTACATACAGCCTGTTAGCTAAAAATTGATGTAGCTTTTGATCATTCCATAAACAATTTTTATAGAAATTTATAGTTCAAACACTGTAAGACTGGAATAAAGTACATCATAAAAAATGCAAACCTCTGAATCTTATAAATGAAATTCCAGAATAGTTTAATGCAGATAAAATACAAATACTTTCAATCTACATAGGATATTAACCTGAAGATCTGCTATGTAGATCAAAAGTGTTTGTATTTTATCTGCATTAAACTATGCTAGAATTTCAATTGCCCATTATATAATACCACCTTTGAAGTAGGCTAGAATTTCATTTATAAGGATCAGAGGATTTAATTTTTTATAGAAATTTATATTTCTACATTTCAGGAATTTCAATTATCTTCTAATTTTTATCTCGAATTAAAGTAATTACAGTACACCCCCCTATAACACGGGTTCATATAACATGGCAAAAAAATTTCGATCGTATTCGTATAACACGCTAAAAGAGACTCGTATAACACCGTAAAATGTCATCGCGACTCGTGTCGCAACAGGATCGGTCGAATCTGGACCAATAGCGGATATTGTACAAACCGTCGAGTTTAAACGAGCACTGGACCTACTAAAAAACATTTATTATTCAACGGCCATAAAAATTATATTTTTATTAATGACATCTCCAAAGTTAAATTATTTTTCTGCGAAAAATTCACCGATCAGGAAACACGCGTCCACCATTCAACGAGCCATCCGTGACAAAAACAAGCTTAAGCAATGGCGTCGTCGAATGGTGCGCACTCTGTAAGTAATCCTACAATTTTTTGTTTATAGCATAGTTTATATGGATTATTCCCAAAATATTATACGTGTTTTGAAAATGTTGAGTCAAATTATTCTAGAATCAATTAATTTTATGGAAGAAAACCTTTCAAACGGCCATAGCTCCTAAACTGCACACATGCCGGGCTGTGATTGGCTCACGTATTTAAGTGACTCGTACAACACGGATTCATATAACACGGAATGTATCTACCACGCTATAGGGGGGTCTACTGTACTTCATTCTGATAAACTAAAGCTATAAATTTGCTATAAACTAAGTTTCAAACAATTACTTTCAATAGACATTAAATCTGACTAAAACTATTTAATTCAAAATCAGAAATTATTAAAAATGCATGAAACAAGTTTTAATCTATATAAAGCATCTAACTTCATACTTACATAAAAGCGCTTATCTGGTATTTAGTTATACAAAAAACATTACTCTGAGGGTTCCTTCCAAGAATCGTTATAAGCAACTGAAATAAATTATTAAATTTGTCTAATTGAGAATATATCTCCATTTTATTTACCACATTGATTTTTGGTAGATTTTTTTATTTTTTCCCCTATTTGCAGCTGAAAACTTAAATAGTCATATTTTATTTGTTGGTAAGGTCGAGATTTTTTAATAATTGTTTGAGTGTTTGACATTTCAAAGACAGTCTTGACTGGAAAGTGATCAGATAGGTCACAGTTTAAAACTTGTATTTCTACACAAGTCAGTCAGTAATTCAGAACATATTGTTAAGTCTATAGTTCAGTTCAGTTCAGTTCAGTTATTTAATTAAAAAGATACCATAGGTACATAACCGGTGCCGTTAATACATAACCGGATAAAACACATCAGAGATACAATGAATATATGATTTACAAGTAGGAAAAATTGTTTAACCAGAATAAAGTAACATCTAGGTAATAACAAATAATAAATAATAATAACACAATAATAACTACTAATCTATACAAGCATGACATCAACTACAAGTAGAATGACAATTAACAGATTTAACACAGAGCACAGACAATATACAAAACATAAAAAAAAAAAAAAAAAAAAAAAAAAAATAATTCTTACAAACTAGAGGCGTTTTCGCTGATACGGTAAGCTTGCAATAATATAGTTCTGTAAAAATTGCGTCGTCTCTTTGCTGCAATTGGACTTTTTAACGTCAGTTCCATGTTAAGTCTATAGTCAAACTATCAGCACCAGCAGTACAAGTAAATTCAGACGGGTAGTCGTTTTTATTCTTCCATTCAAAATTATCAGTTGTGATTGCCAAGTATTTTTAATTAGTCGAAGACCCAATTGATTGTATTTTTTGTCTTTTGACTCACGGTTAAAATGAATTAAATTATTTGGTCCTTTGTATTCTGAATCAGTTATTTGTGCAATCCTGGAGTTAAAATCACCAAATAACAATAAATTTGGAGAGATATTTTTCCATTTTTCAATAGTTTTAAATATTTCGTTTAATAAAACTATTTGGTTTGGCGGTACGTAAACTAGAATTACTATAATCAGTTTTTTAAATAAATATTTCATATCAATATTATCAATTTGCAGTAAGATTAAAATATAATTAGCTGATTTTTGTATGAATTTTACAAATCCAACACTGAAATAAATTATTTTCTTTGTCATTATTATTTATTTATATAATTAATTTTTCTATCACATGCAAGATGCTCCACCCATCCATAAGTCCTTTTTTTTTACACTTGAGGGTGAAGTATCTGGCAAGGTCAACAGAAAACTTTCTGACGGTCAAAACAATTTAAATACAGCAGAAAGGAATGGATGTTGAAAAACATTTGGATGATTTATCATTTACAAATCATTTAATTTAAATTAAATAAAGGACTGACAAATCAGTTGAACACAAAATATGACAACAAATAGTGCAGTTAAAAGTAATGAAAATATATCCAAAATTAATTAATCTTAAATGAAATGAAATTGAAATATTTAGTATGTTTGATTATGTAAGTGCAGATTAGCTGAACAATCAGAATTTAGAGATTAAACCCTTGCATGGAATACAAAACTGAACTTATAAGGAGAGAAAAAATTATAAAATGGAACATGTTTCTGAATAAAATACATATATTTTTAAAAACTCCAGCATAAAATAAATTATCTGTAGTCAAGACTAACCATATATTTACTAAAAAGCAAGTATTTATTGTGACGTCTCAAATTAGTAGTGGCTTGCCCCTGTATATCATACTTTTCCTTTTAACAATAGAGTCATGCCAGTTATCTATCAAACATCTTTCAGGGGAAATTTTTTTAACTGAAATAACATGACTTCCAGTTTGCATCAGAAGTTCATATATAGTTAGTCAGGGCCTCCTGTGGTTTCCATATCTGGTCTCATCTTTCACCTATCTAACTCCATACTCAAGATTAAGGAAAGACAGACAACAGCAACAGTGGGAATTTATAGGTCTACAATTTTTTAAAATTGCAGCCTAATAACATAGTAACAGAATGAAGAATAAATAGTGTAAATAATGCACCATACTGAACCTAACTATTGTCTTCCACAAACATATAAATATAAATACTACAAGAAGATTCATTTATCATTAGCAAAAGTGATTAAATGTTGATAACTCTCCTAACTACATAAACAGGATCAATATCAATAATTTAATCTGCAAGTGAGTTTATTAGAGGTTGAAGCGCACGTATTCAGCCCAAAACGTGAACGGCGACAGACGAGCACTGCCATCTGGCAATTCTATACGGTCGATAGTGGCGTTTGCTACGTCTAGAATGGCGAGTAGACGATCGGCTTAAACTTCTTTTTTTGTGTTTGTGATTAAAATTATGACGTATTTTATTAAAATAATGATTATTTAAGCATTTACGAATAATATTGTAAAGAAACAAATCAAATCAAATTTTTATTAATCATAATAGGCCATAACATGTTATAACAGGATGTTAGACTTACATTGTATCAAAATTTACTTATATCTACACAAACAACAATCATGTAAACTTAAGTACCCTGAAATTACAATACCTATGTGTATCAGGTTTGTTACATATAAATTTAGAGAGATTGATTACAAAAATTTTTTGCAAAATTATACAATTTGTATATCATTGTAGTGTTTGCTAAGTGAAAGAACCGATACATTTGGTTTTCCTCCTTAAAAGTATTTAGTTGTTTTAGATCAGCTTTAACTCTTAGTTCCTTAGTCCTTGCACTCACAAAACATATGAAGTTTAGTCAATACTTCTTTGCATCTTGGACAGTGTGCTTTCGAGAATTCACACATTTTATTATTTACCATAATCATCTTTTTGTTTAATCTAAGTTGGATAAAAAATTTCTTGATTGCAAAAGGCATATTAAATAACATATAGTTATTATTAAAAGGGAAATCCAGAATAATGCTGTACCACTCTGGTTCTTTCTGGTTGTACATTTCTCCAACGTCTTGAGAAAAAGAAATTTCTAATGTATTTTGGATTAGTCGAGTTTTAACCGGGTCACTAGTTTCGGATTTTTCCAGCAGTGGAGCTATAGAAACACCAAAGTCGCTGACAATTTTTGTCGTTTGGTTCACCCAAGATCTTCTCTGTGGGTTTTGACAAGATTTTTGACATAACATGAACAACAGTTTAGAAGGTAGATTTCCATTATCTCCAATCATGAAAAGAAAATTAATGAACTTTTTTACAAAGAAGGGAGTTAGTTTGAATCTATTAAGTTCTATCTAGTTATTAGAATCTATCTAATCTGAGGGCATATCCAGGAATGTTATATTCTGGAGTAAAAATTTTTCAGATGAATTTGTTTTGAATTATGTCAAATTTTTTATAACTTGTAAGGCTCCAAATTGGAGAAGCATAGCCTATGGCATTAATGATTATCATAATGATTAAACAGTCTAAAGTGAACAAATATATTCTTCAGTTTAATTTGTGAAAACAACTTCATCATATTATTGATCAATAAGTTAGATTTGGGAATAATTTTTTAATATTGTTTTTTGAAAGTTAGTGTAGGAGACAGGACTATTCCCAAAAACTTAACTTCTTGTACTATCGTAAGCTGTACGTTGTTCAGATAAAAGGATGTACTTTTTTAGTAACTCTAGACCTGTTCCGGAAAATCATTATTGAAGATTTGCTTGGATTAATTTTTAATTTTAATTTATTAAAATATTCATGAGCTTTTTTAATTTTTTTACAAAGAGCTGCAGCCGTGGGGGCAACTATCACGACATTGTCCGCATATGTTATGGAGTGAACTATTTGGCCATGAATAGAAAATCCATAGTCCTCCCGGTCGAAACATTCATTTATATCAAACAAGAAGAAGTTAAAAAGATGAGGGAACCAAGGGTCACCTTGTAATAAACCTCTATCCACTTGTAGGGATGGCAACTCTCCATTAAAGTGTTTGACTATCACATCATAATGACCAAATAATTCTCCAATTATTCTTACTATGTTATCATCCGCTCGATATTTAATCAATTTACTTTGTAATGTTGTAATAACTACAGAATCGTACGCTTTTTCTATATCCAAAAATAATGCAAAAACTTTCTCTCTCTTTTTACACAACTGAAGTTGGACTAGAGCAATTAGTGTAAATAAAGCAATTTGGGTACCTCCAATCTTTGTAAAAGCGAACTGCATATTGTTTAAGTAGTTATTTCGATCAATCCAATCGGCGAACTTTGACATTAGCATTGACGTACAAATTTTCGGAAGCCCGACAACGGGGCAATTAGACAATAATTAGCTGAACGATTCCTCTCACTCTTATTGAACATCATTTGAAAAATAACTGTATTCCAATCTTTAGGAATAGTACCAGTGTTATAAAATTTATTATATTGACTAACCAAAAACTTGATGGCATCTGTCAGATTTTTAATTATATAGGTAGGAATAGTGTCAGCGCCGGGAGCCGATTTTTGTCTTAGCTTTTAAATACAATCGTGTAAATTTTCCCCGTCGAATACGTCTTCCGACGGTAGGTTCAAGGTTATATTAAGTTGTAGGATGTTCTCTTTATAATTGTTTTTATAATTGACTGAAAATTCATTGAAATACTGACACCAATTGTTGTATGATACATAGCATTTGGTATTCATAATAGGCGACATTTTTCGAAATTTATTTATAACATTCCAAAATTTTTTGGTATCTCTTGATTTTAACAACAGATCACTCATTACAGAAAAATATTTCTTCTTTTTCGCTTTCACAAAGTTTAGGTAACTTTTCTTGTTTTCCAAATATTCTTTCGACGATTGATCCGAGTTTGTTTTTCTGAAATGTTGTAAACTTCGTTGTTTTTCGATCTTGTAGTGATAACAATTATTATCGAACCAGACTTATTTATATTGTACTCTCTTATTATTTAAACAGCTTTTATAGTGATACGAATTAATTCTCCTCAGCAAATTATCATAATTTTGTATAGCAGTATTATTAATCTCGGGATCCAAAATCTTGCATAGTTTATTATTGGTTTCAGTTTTGAATTTTGACAGATTGAATCGTCATCTGGTGTCCTTTTTGTGAGTTTGACTGTTTTTATGTTTTTGAAATTCATTATCACCATGTATAATTCCAATTACTTCCAACTGTACTGGGAAATGATCAGATATATCATTGTTTAGAACTTTAAAATTTCTAGATTGATTTAAAACAAATTCAGAACAGATAGTATAGTCAATTATGGATTTACCAGAATGAGATAAAAAGGTATATTCTGCAGGACAATCATTGAGGAGCCAAAAAAAAATAAAAAGCCATTATTTATTATTCGTTAACGAATCCTGTATAATCCACGTACAAAATTATGTATTTACTAAATTTATCTCCTAATAAATTTCTGAACTTTATAAAATATTAATAAAATGGAAAAAAATGATAAATAATTTTAATTTACATGATATTATTTATCATTATTTTGTACTTTGTTATCATTTTTTTTAATCAGTTCATTAACATCTGCCTTCAAACTGAGTGTACATGGTAATTGTGAGGGATTTCAGAGAGTCAAAATACTTCAAAAAAATTTTAATCAATGTTAGATTATTAAGAGTATTACAGACTTTTCTCTAAAATTCATAATACTGCATAATCAATCAATCAATCAATCATTTATCAACAAAAAGGGAAGATTTCTGTGTTACAGGGGGTAGTACATTGTTAAGAAAGGGATTACAAAAAAGTTGGAACAATTTATAAAAATTATTAAACTTATACTCTTATTTGATACTTGATTACAAATAAACATACTCCAAATAATTGCAATCAGTAACATCAAGGATGACAATATAGAAATAGTTAACATTTCTGTGATAATAAATAATAAAACTGCTGACTTGGTTTATTAACATTTCTGTGATCTTGATGAAATAGTTATATAGTCTATATGTCTTTTTTTATTGACATTATTTATGTTCATTCTAAATTCAAGAAGTGAACCACAATGAAATATCCATGAAATATCCAATGAATCACATAAACTTGCTAAACCTTGACAGTTCTGTAATAGATGAAAAATCAAGTCTCTCAGAATTACACCAGATGCATTGAGTATTTGAAAATTTAATATAACTGTTTTTGATGAAATAAAATATTTATTAAGACATAATTGAGCTATTAATCTTTTCTCGTCGAAATTAATTGATTTAGTCAGATACGGTCGTGAAGTGGATTACGAATAAACTTATATACCGAGATATTTACTACGATTTAGACTTGTTTGATCCTTATTTATAGACTAAGATATTGCAGATTCAATTAATAATGTGTAACCATATTTTCAGTCTTGCAGATTACCTTTAAACAGCAAATCGGATACACCAAATAAATTCAAAATTTTTTGGAACAGTTTGCCAAAGCTGGTCTAATCTCGAGTTTTTACTTTTTTTGATTATTTCCCGACGTAAAAAAGTTATGTTATTATCGCTTTTGAATTTCAGATGGTAGTAGAATTTTATTATTCATTTAAGGAAAAATGGAAAAGACCATATGCGCTTAGTTTTATGGCGGGGCACGTCCCGATTGCCGGGGCCGTCGGCGACTTTTGCCGCGCACTTCGTCTACTTGCAAAAAACCCGAGCGTCGGTTATTTTCATTTAATTTATATTAATAAACAAAGACTTGTTTCAAATTTTATTTAACACTCTTTAAAGAAATATTAAATATTAGTTAAAATGCAATGTTCTCCAGATGGAAGGACAAATTACCAATTTAAAACAACAAACTGATAACCTAGATATAGAAAAAGAAATTATGCAATATAAAATGGATACTCTAGTTAACAAATTTCACCACAACAATATAATACTATATTAATTACCCCATCTCAAGAAATATCTCAAAACCAGAAATTTATAAATTTATTACTTCAGTATTAAATTTACAAAACATATCACAGGAGGATGTTCTGGAGTTAACACAACTGACTAAATCAGCAAATTCAGTGATAAGATTAACTCTAAAAAATAATCAGATCCGAGATCATATATTCACGAACTTTATAAAAATGAAACAAAAAAATTTACTAGATGATTGGAAAGATATGCAAATCTCTCCAGATTTAACAAGGAGATCAAGACTTAGATGTAAACTATCACTTCCAATTTTTTGCAAAATTAGAAAACAAAACCATCACAAAATTACACAATAATACTTTAATAATGGGTCGTGATAGACTGACATACAGTGTTGATTTGAAAAAACTGGTTCGCATAGAGAGGTTTCATGTCGACATCACGAGTGACGTCATGAGCATGCGCAATTGTCCAGCGCCATCTTTGTGACTCTTTGTGACTTGTTTACGTTTTGTGTGTGTTCGCGTGCGCTTTAACTGGAGTTTTTGTGTTGTTTTTTTCGTCGCGTATATCACTATGGTGATTTGTTGTGTAATTGGGTGTGATGCTAGTTCACTCAAGAACAAAGGAACATCATTTTTTAAAATACCCGGCATTATTTGTCATCAAGGATCCCAAACTGAGGAGCTTTCACGAGGAAGGCAAACTGCTGCTCGAGAATTAACCAGAAAAATTTCGATACGAATAAAGTGAATATCAATACAAGAGTTTGTCAGAAACATTTCATTTCAATATTTACATTAATAAACACTAAGTAATATTTTAAAACCTAAAAGAGTTTTTTTAAAAGAGAAATTTACTGATTTGCTTATATTAATTTATTTCGGTATAGTGCATTTATAAATGAATAACTAATGTAATTTCAAGCTTTAGCTAGTGCAAACTTAAAAACGTTACACGTTAAAACTAAAAGCAAGTAGGCTTATTATATGCTAATTTCAACTAAAAAATAAAGGTACTAAACAATTTGAATTAGAAAAATTGCCACAGCTGTTTTTAATTAGACTTTTTTACTTTCAGACATAAATTCTTAGTTAAGAAATACGTAAAAACACGAGTTTTACGTACAAACACAAGAAAACATATCTTTCCAAGCAATATTATTTCGCTGTTATTCATTACTTTTACTTTTATATCAGAAGAAACCCAGCCACTTGTTAAATAGTTATGGGCTTCTAAAGATTTATAAACTTTCATTTGTGACAGGGTGTAGAAATTTGTTGTCAAAACCAAATAGTTTATAATATCACCAAATTCTACTTTCGGCCACAACTCTTGATCTACGACTTAGTCTGATAAACTGGTTTCGTATCATCTCGTCCTGTTAGACTGCTAGAATAGCCCGCAAGAAAAAAGTCTTTTTTAACTTAATTCATGATAATAGAACTGCAGTATTTTTGTACGTTTAAACTAAAAAAAGACGTCGAACAACAAACTCCGTGCAAGCTAAGCGAGTGAAAACTACCAGAAAAATGGCGAATGGGCGGAGCAAACGTGTGTTTTATCACGTGAATGCGACCTTGAAACCTCTCTATTGAGACTTTTCTCTCTTTTTCCTTGCCAAGGGTGGCTGCAAGTTGAAGTCCAATGAAACAAAGTGAACTTCATTAAGAAAAATCTACTATAAATAATCAGTCACTTGTGGTTATGAACTGGAACTGTCAGAGTCTTAGAACTAAAACACCATTACTTAATATTCTACAATCAAAATTTAATTCAGACATAATTGGAATAATTGAGAGGTGGATAACATCCAATCTGATCTATAAATCAAATTTTTTCAATAAATTCATAATAGAAACAGCATTGGCCCATAAACCGTCGGATCCTAGCCGCCAAAGTGGTGTGGTCATGTATTTTAATAAAAAAGAACCCTTGCACAATACTTCATATGGAAAAATCCAATAACTATATACTGTACTATTATTGATTTCAATGAACAAACCCATACTTGGTAGTGTAAATAACAAATTAATGATAGTAATGGTCACTTATATCCCACCTGATTCCTTAATAAAACTAAATGAAACTTTTAATATAATAGATTTATGGTAACATATTACTCCATTCATTTTAGTACTTGGAGACTTTAACTCGCGTATTTTGATTTGATGGACTCGTGGTATGGTGGACCTAATTCCCTAATTGAAAATATTCATCTTTCTAAAGATAAGCATACCAACAGATTGGAAATGAATTTAATTGAAATAATAACTGAAAGTAAACTGTTTACTCTTAATGGTCGTATTAAACCCGATTACCCAGCAGAGTATACCTGTTTGAAACATAGTGGGAAATCCACCATCGACTTTACAATTTGTTCAGAATTTCTACTAGACTTCTGCTCGGAATTCATCACGACATTTGATGCATCTGACCATTTCCCTACCGTAATAAAATTCCTATTGTTTTCGCAAAAGAAATCTATTAATTTACCTAGAAAGTGTCAAAGGATTAATTACAATAACTCAAGATATTTTGCTAAAATTGAGAATCGTTTTTTTAATATCCCGGAATCGACCAATTTTAATAGTGATGAAAGTTATAATCTTACGATTCAAATAATGAATGAATACACACAAATTAAAATGGAAAAAGGAAAAATTTATAACAAGTACAAAATCCCTGGTATGATTTGGACTGTCACAAGATGAAAAAATAAAACAAATCGACTTAAATTAATTCAGAAAAGATCCAAATGATGTAAATTTCATCAACTGCAGGAAGGCTAAACAGTCTAATAATAATCTACTTAAGGCTAAAAAGAAAAATTACTTTAGGAATATTAAATCAACTCTAATCAACTATTTTGGATCACAATACGAAAATTCCACTTCAATATAAATTTAAGTGAAAACTCATCAGTAATAGACTATAATGTATGGAAAAGTTTTTATCAGCAGTTCCCAACTATTCAACCTATTTCACCAATAAAATTACACATTCTTACTTGCACACTTTCCTGCATTCGGGATGGTAACACAGGAGTGGACATATAAATGTGAGACCACATCCATTCTCGTCTGACTGTATGGCATGAGGACTCAAACATTTCAAAAGTTTCGAGTGACTCGTCTTCAAATGTAATTGTGTCAAAATTGAGTCAACCATGTTATGAGAGCAAACAAAGAATTGTGTCCTTGCTATTGCTACTGCTGGAATATATGTAGTACTTAACAGTCAAAAAAATAAAATGAAGTGCCATACTTGGATGAAAATACAGGTGCCATTATAGCAATTTGCCATTAATTAATTTATTGCATGACAGTTCCTCCGATGTTTATAAAAACTATATAAGGATGGACGGTGCATCCTTTGATATTATACTGGACTTGATTAAGATAAAATTTGTAAGACAGACACAGTAATTAGGAAGAGCATTTCAGCAGAGAAACCCATTAAAACCACAATGAGGATTTTAACAACAGGTTGTTCATTTGAAAATTTAAAATTCAACAAAGGAATTTCGGCACCATTACTACATACTATAATTCCAGACATTTTCAAAGCAATTTATGAGGTTTTAAAGACAGAGTATATGAAAGTAAGTAAATATATCATATTAGTACTGTATCTCAAGGTTCATGTTAATATTATAGTAACATTATACAAATAATTATACATAAATGTTGTAACTGTAAACATTTATCATACATTCAGTCAAACTGAACATAATTTGAAATTGTTATCAATCAAAAAATATAATTATCAAAGTTTTCTGACTGTTATTAAGTAAACTGACAACTTGGCTTGTAAAAATTGCTTGCGAGATTATCGGTACTTTGTCTTGGTCCACAACTAATGATCCTTGAGACTAAGAAGACATTGGATAGGTGGAAGGTGGAAGAGGTCGATGGGATGGGAATTGGCAATATCAGGATGTTACACTAATTATCACGTCTGTGTGAGACTGTAGAGTTTTCAATAAACCTCACCTTAACACTACATTCATTAATCTCTCTGCAAATATTGCTTGCAATGAATCCATCTTCTGTATAGTGAAGTAACGAATAGTATATTCGGCTCAGGCCGAACACCGAATATTCGACCAGGAGTGTGGTCGAATACCGAATATTCGGCCGGGATCGCGCATCCTGCTCTCTATTGGCCCGCTGTCACTACGATTTTTTCTTCCAGTAGGTCTAAATTATTTAAATTAATTAATTAAATTATAATTATTAAAGTTAACATGAGATAGAGTCTAATGTTTACCTGTAGTGCCAAATTGGTTTATAATTTACGTAATAGCCGTAAATAGCCCGATATGATTTGGCAGTTGTTGGTATTTAGATGTAAGTTATTATAAGTTATTTTATTTGCAGTCGATCTTTTTAACTCTTTAATTAAGCACTAAAATTTTGTTTTTACTACGTATTTGTAGACTTAATAGTATCCTAAGGATATACTTTAGTAGGGACATATGGTCTGGTTTCTCCCTAGTTGTGGAACAGTTCAAATATATTATTGGAGGTTTCTACTTGTAAAGTTTTGTGATATTTTGTTGCTATTGTTTTTGTCAATATTTTTAAAATTAACATGATTTCAAATGTTATCTTTTGTATATAATGAGAAAAGCTCATTCTTTGCTTTAGAAAGACAATCTTCACCCGTGATTACCGGTACATATAAAGTCCAATATAGCCTCTTCAACTTTAAAATTCCCGGTACACAAGACGACAGTTAACAAATAAACTAACGTTTTCGATCCTCCATCGAGGTCTTTGTCAGGTTCGTTGATGGTTTTGATCATGGAATGCGAAAAGAATCGAACGCTTTCAAAATTCAAAAAGATCGAACATCTCCAGCGTGCAGTAATGATCAATGATACAACGTAAATTTAATAGACAGGAGTCTACCATAATAACGGCGCAATTTACCCAAACAGGAATAAAACATGACTACCAATGTGGATGCACCTCAGAGATATATCGCCACGCGTACGATAATACGTTACTTTCCTTGAAATTAATATATTTCCCCGATTTGGTAGCCTTGTAAATCTCAAGGGTCTCCAAAGCCCTGATGTGGTCCGTTTTAAACGACTTCTTAATGAGTCTGGTGTTATCGAAGTCTGCTCTTATATCGGGGTCCGTGGCGTACGTCAACAGGGCGGTGGTGTGTCTTTTTTTGGCCACGTCATATCTATGCTCAGAAACCCTCTTTCGAACGGATCTCTTGGTAGATCCAATGTATACCAGGTCCCTTTGGAACCTGTGATCTCTTATTGGGATACTATACACCCCTGGTGCCCTTAACATATCTGGTTTGTCTTTAGCGTTTCTGAGAAGCGAGTAGATGGATCGCGTCCTCGAGTACGCCAACTTAGTGCCCTTCCTTAGCGCTATTTCCTTGTACAAGGAATGCAGACATTTGTTGTATTGTACAACAGTGCGTTGGTGTTGGTCGGGATTCAAATTAGACTCACTCCGCACCGCGGAGGCGTGTTGCGCTGTATTTGTATCAAGGAAATTACGAGCTAAACTAAGGATAAGGTTAGCTCTGTATCCATGACTAGCTGCAATGTCTTCAATGTGTTTAAGCTCTGTGATCATATCTATGAGATATGATCACAGAGCTTAAACACATTGTTAACTAGTTAGGGCCTCACAGAGCCATCCGACACGCAGGCCTAGGGCCTCACAGAGCCATCCCACTGCCGGCCGTCACCCGACATCGCTATAACCAATGTAGTTTCACTCAAGGTTAAATTATCCTGGCCTCATAAGATGTTTTACATCCTAGTGGTAGCCTCTCGTGGACGTCTGAAGTTGGTTTCTGACTGCCGACCGTCGAACCACCCCACGAGGCTCATAAAGGGGTTCGACGGTCGGCGGTCGAACCACTTCATCCGATAGTGGTTTTTTTAATAGTGAATAGTTAAAACAAGGAAAAAATATCAAAAACTACTTTAATTATTCTCTTTTATTACATATAAAGTAAATAATATCTATAAAGTTTGTCCGACTGCCGGCCGTCGTATGGCCTCGTGAAGTGGTCCGACAGGCAGCAGTCGTAGTTTTTTTTTAATAAAAAGTTATTTTATATCTGAAAGTGTTTTTTTAATAGTGAATAGTTAAAAAAAATATCGAAAACTAGTTTAATTATTCTCTTTTGTTACACATAAAGTAATTATTATTAAATATTAAATAGTCCATGGTCATATAGTCTCCAATTTCAGGCCATACGATGGCCGGTTATCGTTGATATATGTTTTTTATCTTCACTCTATTGACTATTATATAATGACCCTTCTATTTATATCATAATAAAATATTAAATATCAAATTTTCTCATTGTGGCCTGAAAAAAACGGAAAATATCATATTACAGGTGGCAGTTAATGCGTTAAAAACTTCTAACACTTTCCCTATATCAGGTTTGGTTTTCCATATAATCAAAATATCATCTACATACCGTGTATAGCTAAGGATATTTTACTGTAAGTTTGTTAATACTGTTTCTTCTAATTTTCGTAGGACAGTTTGCACAGATCCCACGAGCTAGGGCTACCCATTGGTAACCCTCCTTTTTTGGATGTAAGTTTGATGATCGAAGTAGAAAATGGAAGAATAGCATATTAGACACAATTAGTTCTAATATTTGGGAATGGAATCTCCGAATGTCAGGTGTAGCAGCGAGAAAGAAATCTCTTAGCACACAGAAACATGGTTCCAAACGAATAGAAGAGAACATCCATACAAAATCGAATACAGTACAAAATTCATTCCCATTTAAATACAGTACATTTTAGTACAAAGTTAGTACATTTAACTCACACATTTCTACTTTTTAAATAATACAAATTTTTAAAAATGCACATTGGTTTTTTACGTATTGCATCTAATATCATGTGATACATGACAAAAAATAAAATATATAAAATGTAATTTTATGCTTTAGGACATAACCTATGCCTAGAAACACTTTAAATTATACTTATCATATTTTTACTCTTCCACTTGCCAAATTAACCATCACCATACAATAAAACTACCATCTGGTCTTTGGCATCTTCTTACATAAGTTGCGTCTAAGTTTTATTTATCAATACTTTCCGTCGTGGTGTTTTCTCTATAATTTACTTCTCCCCCGTCCGTAGTTTTACAAATGTGCTACACTTCCATATATTTAATCCGTCACTCGTCTCGAACCTTAGAATCGTTTCCGTTAGGTTCCATTCTATCGTTACGAAATCCGAGTCTGCCAAAGCACAGATTGCCAAAGCCGTAATTTGCCGCTCCTTTCGAACATTATCTTACGTTTCTCGATCCTCCGTTTTACAATTCGGTAGCAGTTCCTAAGTAGCAGAAGTCGTTACGTCTTCTACCGTCGCACCGGCCGGATGCAAGTCGGGTCGACGGCCTCCCGATCGTTCCCTAGTATCCCGCACAACGCGGGATTACTCCTAAATACAATTTTCTTGCTAGTTTCGATCCCGACTTTTCCATAAATATAGCAGAGGGCTGCCACATATCAAACAATGGCATATTCATTCCACACATCACGTCTTCTCGTCTCCCCTTCTTTTTATCGTTTCAAAAAACAAAAAAAGTTAATTTTCACATTTTGCATAGATTAAAAAAATATTTGGATATTTTACAGCAAAAATAAGCACACTAAAACTCACACATTTCAACGAATCCCGAACGCACCAAAACCGACAACAAGAGAGACCGACGAACGGAAAGCGCGACACCACGCTTCTACCGCCGGGCTCCCGTCGAACGACTTTACGAGACACGGCGAGTCGGCCCGGACCCGAGATCCGACCCCCGAACCGAATTCGCTCCGAACCCCCGTAACTCTCTCCGAATTACTTCGACCAGAAATCATTAACTAAGACGGCGAGCGCGGAAACCACTTCCGCAACCACCGAGGCACCTAAAAACCATTCGTTTGGAAAATGCGACCAAAAATAATTATAATTTAAAGATTAGCTAAGAATTCCTCTCGTTAACTCATCGGGCGTAGTTTAACACAGTGTTTCTCAAACTTTTTGGACCGCGACCCCCCTTCTGCACTTAAAAATTTCAAAGGACCCCGAAGAATAAGTATGTGTCGAAAAACATCCCGCAGGGAGGGGTTAGTCTCGTATTTAAATATTTATATTATTTATATGTGCAATTTATTTAAGTAAAAATTATTTTATATATTTTTATTTCTATTATTTCTAAACATGAATCCATACTAAATTTATAAAATATTTGAAAAAATTGATCTAGCATCACTTTTTCAGCGACCCCTCAAATATTTTTCTCGACCCCCTTGGGGGTCGCGACCCCCACTTTGAGAATCACTGGTTTAACAAGATGGAGACGAGTTGCGAGCATGTTTATTCTACGGATAGATCACTGTTCGTTTCTTTATACGTACCGTACCTAAATCTAGAAACGACGATTATACAATGGAAAAAGCCGAAAATTTAAATTTTTGGACGAAAGAAGACATAAACTCACCGGTACATTCGTAATAATCTTCGGTATTCCTCCTGAAGTAAGCGAATAAGTTCTTTCTCAATAAACGTCGATACTGTCTCCACAGAGACATTTAGAAGCTACATCACTTCCGATCGATGCCAGGCAATCAAATCTCAATGTACTAAACTAAATGGCGTTTGACGATTGTATTACATATATATAATTATCCCGAAAATAAATAATTGCGGATGAAAATGGAAGATGATCCGCAGATCACCTACTTCGACTCCATCTCCGTATCCGCCGGGCGCCCCCTGCCCGTCTCCATACTCGACGCGAAAAAAGTTATCAACGAATGTAACGCGGCGAGACGTAATTTTTTATTATAGAAATTATTAAATGCTTTAGCCATTAGATTTTGTTTCGATTTAACGTTGTGTTTAGTTAAACTCGATGGCGTGCGTGCACCATCCGAATACGAATCCGATCCCGACTCGGCGAAGATCGGAACACGGTTTTCGTTCTTCGTCCGTGCCGGCCGAACCGTCGCATATCGAACGCGTTCGTAACGCGCGTAATTTAAATGGCCACCAACAGTTCCGCCAGCCGCACTAGTGAGTGTACTATACGTAAAAATGAATTTCGAAAGCATTTTTGCCATTTTTTTGCGGTCTATTTTTGTGCGATTTTTTATTTGCGCGATTTGTTTTGTGTGATTTTTTGTGCGCGATATATGAATTTCAATCAAATTGGTATACTGCACAAAAATAATTGCACAAAACAAATTGCACGTATAAAAAATCGCACAAAAACAGGTTTTAGAGTAATTAAAAATTAAAAAATTTTTTCAATAAATTTCGTAACAGATGGCGCCACTAAATGTCGCCGGAAAGTCAAGCAACTCGTTGCTGGATTTTTTAAATTATTTTTTCTGGTTTATACGAAAACTTACAGAA
This sequence comes from Centruroides vittatus, assembly GCF_030686945.1. Classification (NCBI taxonomy): domain Eukaryota; kingdom Metazoa; phylum Arthropoda; class Arachnida; order Scorpiones; family Buthidae; genus Centruroides; species Centruroides vittatus. The sequence continues at coordinate 197,889 of NW_027122320.1, forward strand.
TTCCTTTTAAAACATATTATTGTATGATTATAATTATTTACTTTTTGTCCAATGTTGTACGGGCATAATAAAATATTGTGAGACCGCCGAGTTTAGCGGAATTTTTAAACGAAAGAAAACTTTCTTCTTTTCGTTGTTGGAGGTTGTTGTAGACCCCCGCCTTCACTATCGACAGTTAGGTGGGAAAGTCGACACTTAGCTGCCAAGAACTGCAAGTCAGCGTCAACGACAGACCGCTTTCCACACTAACGCTATAAAAGCTCGCGCTACCGGAAGCTTAGCGCGGATCAACCCGAGGAAGTTATTTCTGTACTTGTGTCGTCGATCTCCGTGTCCAGGAACGGAATCCCGTCGGAGAAGACATACGACTGCCATACTCCAGTTATATCCTTCAATCTCACACATGTAGAGATATTTGTTAGAACTCTCCCCCTAGTAGCATTTAATCTCGTTTAACCTCATTTAATCCAGTAGCGTTTAGTCGGATAGACTTGTAACTGAAATTTGTATGTTATCTTTAGTTAATCAATAAATGTTTTGTTTGTTAACCCGTCGACCTGACGATCCTTTTCCCGAAAAGACGCCTGTCCACCTGCTCGCGACCTCCCCACTCACTTTTTGCCCTCCTAAGCCATCCACACCGACAAGGAGATCGGGTTTTACCAGCCCGCTCAGATTAAGTAGTCGGGAAGGATTGACTCCTGGCCCTCTGCTTATCTCACAATATACAGTACAGTACATACTATACATTAGAAGTACGAGGGTAATTCAAAAAGTAACATAACAAGATCTCTCCTGTACAAATTTTATTTCACGGACGGATATAGTGATACATATTATGATGACACCGATGCATATTATTTTCAACATAGTCACCGTGTTTGTTCAAACATTTATTCCAACGTTATACCAAGGCATCGATGCCGTCTAGGCTTTCTCATTTCCCGGCATTCCGGGGAAAAAGTGAACTGTTTCCCGGGATAGAATAATTTTTAACATATACAAAATATCATGAAATCAAATGATATAATTATTTTTCATTTTTTAAAGTAATTGAATACGTTCTGCAACCTCCAAAATCGTATTACTAATACTGTGTAAAACATATATTAAAAATTACCTTTGAATTACGTAGAAGTGAACGAAGTCGTCTTTAATGGATTTAAGAGAAGGCGAATGTTACGTGTTTTTTCACCCGTAGCCTGGAAGATTTCTACTTCATTTTCGAGATTGTAGTACTTCTTTTGCCGTCTCGTATTCTCGATTCGTCTACCTCGGCTGCTTTAATAGCCGCATCGAGCTCATAGCCCGATAATTCGGCAGTTCGTTTGTCTTTAATAATCGGGTTTACGAAGAAACACTTCGTACTCGTTTGTATCTTTGTCCAATTTGCACAACCTGGTGTTGTGCAGTTATCGAAGCTACCGGGCACGGTTAAAAATAAAGACGGCGTAAGCGCAATTATTCCAGATATTACGGCAAAAAGAAATGTCACAAAATTGGAATTACCCGGGCGTAAATAATTCTACTTGCGGCTACGAAATTACTTTTTATCCAATTTCCTTGTAGCTATTAAATAGGATTTGCTAATCGCTTTATTGGATAAAATGTAACAGATTTTCCACCGCCGCAGTCGTTACCGGTAGTAGTTTCGTCTACCGTAAACTAAATTCGTTTTTAACATTGTCCCGAATTTCTATGGTTGTCTCGAAATAACAACTCTTAACGTAATTTTTCCTACGAGTATTCCGGCCGAGAACCGATTTCTTGCAGTATTTTTCTAATAACTTAAAACAGAGGGATTCGTTTTATTAAGTGAAATATTAGACTCGACGGGCAATTATTTATTATGACGTAGTCACGATGCCGGACTGCAATTCATTTACTAACCTAAAATATTATTTTAATGCTGTCTTGCCTCGTCCGTCGTAGTCGGGCCGGTGGTCTATCTAACACCGTTTCCGAGATTAAGGTCGTCGGGGGAATTTACGGGTCTGCAATTTGAAAATTGCAGCCCTATAAGAGCCTTACGTAAATCCGACGTAAACGTTTCGTCATAAAGTCTCTTAGAAAAATGCCAGAAGCGGGCGTCCGGACCCGGATAATTCCTTACTTCGGGAGGGGCCCACCGTAAAAATAGCGGACGGGGTAACCAGAATTCCCACTTAATGTTCGTCCACTTTATTATGTATTTAAAATAACAGTAGCCGGAGTTTAGTATTTTGTCAAAAAATACGACTACGCGAGCTAACGGATTACGGAGTTTAAACTTTAAACATTTTAATTGTAAATCGACGAGACACTTCGAACGTTCGGATAACAATTAATTATCCGAACGTTCGAAATTTCATAGATAATCTGAAGAATACGATGCAAATCATTACCCAAATACACGGGCGTAGGCAGAGATTTCCCGAGGGCAAAGCTCGCAGACAGGTAATTACGTCCATAAATTTTTATTTAATTATTTCATTTTAAAGGTTTCTAACGACAGACAAGAAATTTTAAGACAGACAAAGCGTCCCGAGGTCGAGGTTATAAACTTACTTTTACGATTATGATTTGGGGAAAATTTTTACTCGACCCGGGAGGGGCGAGTGCTCCCTTTGCCCCTTTTGCCTAGGCCTATGGCAGTGTATGTAAACATTTTTCGTTCTTATTTTCTCGTATTTGACCCGAGACGAAGATATGTCTTCGAGTTAATCGCAAAAACTTAAAAATGTGGAATATGTCTTCTACGTGCAATTCGAGCTCTACTTATAATGTATTTACATAACTCGACTTACCGAAAGTTTTGATTTTCACTCAATTTCATTGTCTCGCAATATTTCATAATTAAATTTTAAAACTGTATTTTATTTACTCGTTGGTAACCGAATCAATTTTATTACTTTTCCGGCTATTATAAATAACAGAGGAAAGGTATGGCCATCGGTCAAAAGTCGCCCCCAAGATTTTTACATCTTTGTACCCGGGAAAATTCAAACGTCGAGAAACGCAAAAAGTTCGGGTCTTTTTGTGTATGTATGGATGTTAGTGTGGAGGGAGCACGAATTTGTTCACCCCCTTGGAAGGTTAATATCTTCTGCGCTTTTTGTAGAAAATTTCTCAAATTTTCCGGGAAAATTTGTATATTAGGAGATCGATGCTATTAAATTTTTGTGGTAAAAGGTCGAGGGGATGAAAAAATAAAGGATTTGGTGGGTCCTATCTCGAGTAGGGTCGGACAATTTTACTCGTTTTTAGCATTTTCGATTTTTTATAAAACCCATCCCTACCCCCAAGATGAAGCTTTTTGCATTTTATAATAATTAAAAACATAAAAAGTTTTGACTGTACTATAGATTACCACCTATGGAATTTCGGGCCTTTGAGTTATATATTTGAACTCGGGGGACCGGGACTTTCATCGGTACCCTACTTTTGGACCGAAGTCGAAAAATAAGAAAGTTATCATATTTACAATTTCTTGCCTTTCACGATGCATTCTACGCCATTTTAGTTTTCCACTGGGTGCCGTTCGACTGTTTGTGCAATTCCTTGCCTTCCACAGTGCTTTTTTAAATGTGGTTTGCCGACTTTACCTCAGAATGGCGGTACTAGCAACTGCGGTGTCGTCTGCATGATAGCATTAAAAAGTACGATAACTTTCTTATTTTTTGTCTCCGGTCCGAAAGTAGGGTATTGTTGAACTCGTTTTGGTCTCCTCAGTTCGGATATATGCTGAAAGTCCCGAGATTCCATAGGTGGTAATCTATATAATCCCAAAGTTTTTAATAATAAAATATGGTAATAGATCGTGCCACACACGGATTTTCAAATGTTACCGGGAAAGTTAAGCGAGTCGTTACTGGATGTTTTTACTTTTGTGTATTCGCCATTCCGTTACGTCACTACCAAAATAAAATTTTACTGTAAGTTTTATCGAAGAATTGGCGTATTATTAAACGTGAAATTACCGTTTGAGTTACAGGTGTTAATTTAATAGGTTGTTTTTACTCGACAATTATTTGTTGTGATGCGGTCACAGTGCCGGCTGCAATTTTTAATTATATTTTTAATTTATTTAATATATGCTCTCCATCTTAAATTAATAGTAGCTTCCCTCCGTAGATCGTACTTTTCCTTTAACAATAGGTCGTGCCGGTCATCTATCTAACTTTTTTCGGGGAAAATTTTTAAATTAAAAGAACGTTACTTCCGGTTTGCATCAGAAGATTATTTATAGTTAATCAGGACGTTTTGTCCCCAAACTTTCTATATCTGGTCCCGTTTTTCATCTATCTAACGCTGTTCACGTATTTATTAAGGAAAGATAGACAGACGGACTGACGACAGTGGGAATTTATAGCCTTACAATTTTTGTCAAATTGCAGCACATTAACATTTTATTCTACATTTAGCGTGTTGTTTGGATTTGTATTAAATTATTATTTCAGCAATCTAATAGTGCTGTTTCTACGTAAACTTATCGCAACGATTTCTGTGTTATAACACTGGTTTTTTTTATATCTTTTTTAAATACTGTACCTTTAACACTTCGGACTTATATCGTCCTTCTTCAGATTTTATACTGTTGTTACTAGGGTTTCTCCAACGGGATCCCCGGGATCCCGGTTGTTTTTTTAACCCAGGAAATTCTTCTCATCCCGCAAATTTCTTAAAAATTCACTTTGTTTTTTATTTTGTGTTAAGACTGGGAAAATTTTGCAAATAGAAAGTATAATTAACCCACGAACTGTCGGAATACATTTGTATTTATCAATTTCAAACCTACTTATTAGTTTTTAAATTTTTGCTCGTTATGGCACGTCACAAATGGTCGATAATCAATACGTAGCTTATTCGTGGCGGGACTCTAAAAATTCTTTGCTTGTCGGAACCCGTAATATCTGGAATAATTGCGCTTACGCCGTCTTTATTTTTAACCGTGCCCGGTAGCTTCGATAACTGCACAACACCAGGTTGTGCAAATTGGACAAAGATACAAACGAGTACGAAGTGTTTCTTCGTAAACCCGATTATTAAAGACAAACGAACTGCCGAATTATCGGGCTATGAGCTCGATGCGGCTATTAAAGCAGCCGAGGTAGACGAATCGAGAATACGAGACGGCAAAAGAAGTACTACAATCTCGAAAATGAAGTAGAAATCTTCCAGGCTACGGGTGAAAAAACACGTAACATTCGCCTTCTCTTAAATCCATTAAAGACGACTTCGTTCACTTCTACGTAATTCAAAGGTAATTTTTAATATATGTTTTACACAGTATTAGTAATACGATTTTGGAGGTTGCAGAACGTATTCAATTACTTTAAAAAATGAAAAATAATTATATCATTTGATTTCATGATATTTTGTATATGTTAAAAATTATTCTATCCCGGGAAACAGTTCACTTTTTCCCCGGAATTTCGGGACAAGCTAAAGGCGGGGAAATGAGAAATCCTAATTGTCTCAATGCCCGGCTGAGTTTTACTAGCGTCTCGCCCCCGTACGTCATACTTTTCCTCTTACCAATAGAGTCGTGCCGGTCCTCTGTCTAATTCCGTTCCGGATAAAATTTTTTGAATCGAAATAACGCGACTTCCGGTTTATACCGGAAATTCGTGTATAGTGAGTCGGGAACCTCTGGGAACTAAGCTGTCGGTATCCGCTATCCGACTTCGTTCCCGAGATTAAGGAAGGACGAACATCGGGTAGACGAAGTGGAATTTTACCAGTCCGCAATTTGAAAACTGCGGCCCAAAAGTTTCGCAACGACGATAATTTAATGAGAAAATACAAATACACGGTCCAACCCGATTTATGCGTTTCTCGCAGTTGTACGTTAAATATTTTCTCCGTTATAAAACAGTTTAAATATATGTTTTTCACTTATACGGTTTGGCATTTACGCGTCACATTTTCGCACGTTCCGAGCACTTTGTCCTCACTCACCCGTGACCGTAATAATAGTATTACTTTTATTACGATTACGGGTGTTCTACAAACACCAAATTCCAATAGCAACACGCGAGCTATTTATACGGCATAAAACATTTTCGAAGATATAAAGCGAAGACGGTTTAATTTTATCGTAAGTAATTTCCCGTATCGAAGTGGCGTAAAGTAACGCGGACGAAATCCCGGAGTGGAATAATTTTACGTCAATATAGGTAAAATTAATTTCAGCTCTCGAAAGAATCGGCCACGTAGAACCCAGTACCATTTTAACCTTACGAATATTATAATTTTAGCTGGTAAAAATTGTTCGAAGACGAAAATAAAACTCCCAAGTATACGTAATTCGAATCGACTCGTAAAGGTTTATTATTAAAATCCCACCGATCTCTACGTGACGGTCTTCCTTCCTTCTCGAATACCTTTACCTTAGTTTTAAAACGTTTATAGCTAATCCCGTCGCAACAAAATTCCTCTGGGATCGCGAGTTTCTTTCGCGACACTTACGACGTATCGGCAAGAATTAGACTTTCGTCAGCGTACATCGCTACGGGTGCTTCGACTCGATCGGGGAGAAAAATTCCGGTTAAGTGGCATTTAGCAGTCGCGCTATCAAACCATTAACGTACAAATTAAAAAAGCAGTGGGCTCAAAATCTCAGCCCGCGAAACTCCAATGTCGGTACTAAACGAATCGGTATCTTTCGGCCGTATCTTTATTCTTACTGTAGCTTTGCGGTATATATCGATTATAAGGTCCAGAAAGTGTTTATCCACGCCCATTCTTTCTAACGGAGACCATAAAACTTTACGATTAACAGTATCGAAGGTGGGTGTAAAGTCCGCAAAAAACAGTTTAAACTTTTCCTCCCTATTTCTGCAATTTGAAATGTACCGATGCATTTAATACAAATATTTAATTTCGAAAAAACCGAGAACCCGCTGGCTCCCCACGCGCAACATCTTAAGAATCCATTCTTTCGATCTTTCGTTCGAGTAATAAGCGGGTAAATAATTTTCTAATTACGGGCTGATAATTCTTGCGCTCGTACACATTGCCTTTTTATACATCGAAATAATTAAAGATTCGATCCACGCTTGCCGAAAACTAAAATTTCTTTCGAGAGTTTAAATTCCAGTATTGCGAGAAGAAACTTTGGCGAAAAACACAATCTAATCGATAATCTAATAATATTCTAATAAAATCAATTGTAAGTGAGGTACCGGATTTAATCTCCTCCGATGTGGAATCCGAAAAGCACTCTGCCCTATTGGGAACATTTTATACACATCAGTCGGCAATCGTTCATTATTTATAAATACGAAACGATCTCTAGTAAATTTAGCGGCGTGAAAATTGAACTCTTTCCGAGGGAATTCTTGAACTTTTGCTTAGAAGAAATTAACCTAAAAAACTACTTTAGAGTCAATTCTCATCTCGACTCGGGATATTTTCGTCATAATTTTCGAGTTTAGACTATTGGCAAAAATAAAATATTTTTGAGTCTATCTTTAAATCCTTTAATCCGACCACAGAAATAACGGCTATAATGGTTTGAGGAATAAACTTCTTAAACGAGGTAAAAATAGGCAAAAATTCACAAAGTTAAAAACGATCCGGTGTCAGTCAGCCTAAACAACTTACAGCGTGCTCGGCAGAAGATAATACAAGAACTGAACAAGCACCTGATCACTCGCTGACAGATATTTATTCTTAACACAAACGTTTTCAATCCAATCAATGGATCATCATCAGGTAAAATAGAACAACGAGTTCAAAATACAAAAAATATAACGGCTAACCAATATGTAACTAACAGCACAATAACGTTTCTAAATATCAACAAATTAATAAAAATGCTGCTAAAATTAACAATAAAATATTAATATATAACAATCAAATAGTGTATACAAAATATTAATACCTCCGTCTTAATAAACAAATTAATAACACTAAATATTAACACTGCTTAATAAGCTGTACAGAGTTTTTCATTTAACTATACGTATTAATAAAGCTACCGTTCTTATTTGAAGTTTATAACTGCAAACTTCCATGCGGAAGGAAGCCCCTCGGCATCTCTCGCGTCGATGCAATTCCCTTTAAGCTTGCTTTTATAGATTTCTAATTTTTCGGCCGTCCTTGCCAAGGTCGGGGAGTGTATTTGCTTCAGTATATCTGCTTCGTCCCATCTTACTATCGAGCCTTCCGCTTGTGCCATTTGTGACAATACTGTGGCATTAGAACCTTTTCTAACATCATATCTGTGCTCTTTTATCCTTACCCCTAGATTTCTAGTAGTAACCCCGACATAATCTTTACTTATTCCTAACATCTGATTCTCGTGTGGAATCCTATAAACGCCGGACCTATCTTCTTTCTTAATTAACCCTTTATCATTTCTGAGAATTCTGTACAGATTCGGGGCTCTTTTTAAGATTATCTTTGTATCCTTTATGTGTGCTATTTCTTTCATAATGCTTCCTAAGCGCTTGTTGTACGTAAATTTCGTGTATGTCTTTATTATAACCTCCTCCTTTCCTAGTTTTCTGATTCTTTAACACAGCTTTCCAACGTATATAGTCTTTGTCAACCGGATCTAACCCCACGATTCCTCTTTCAATCTCCTGGAGTGTTGTTTTCCAAATCCCAGAATCTTCGGGGACGAAGTTCGGGCCTTTATTCAGAATCTCCTTTGCCCTATTAGGAAGGCATAAGGAAGGCAAAAAAATCAGACCTATTGTGGAAAAACGAAAAGCGCCTACGTTCCTCCTCGAAAAAAGGTTGCATGAGTATATCTCTGTTAAAGAAAAATATTTAATTTTTTGTTATGTCGGGTTCCACCACCAGGGTGCGCTATGTAGTCTACACACCGGCAACACTGCCACGTGTTTCTTACCCTTTCTCTTTTGTTACTGCTTTCACGCTGTATAGTCTGTTAAATAAAACCTCTCTTTGTCTTCCAGTTTGGAGTGTCTTTTATCAGGTTATGGGCCCAGGCCACGTCAGAACAAGTCATTTTTAATTGAAGAATTAAGTATCTGAACTTTATTGATCAAGCCGTCTTACTGAAAATGGAATCTGTAAGTAATAATTTTACTATTGCTAAACTGAACGGTGCTGAAAACTGGAACTTATGGAAGTTTAGAGTAGAAGTTCACATGCGGTCCAAAGGATGGATAGACGTGTTGCGTGAAACACCGACAGACAAAGAAAGATTGAGACTAGACGAAAGAGTGCAAGATGTTATTGTATCTCATGTAGAAGACAGAGTTTTGTCCCATCTAATAAGTTGTAAAACAGCATCTGAAATGTGGAAGAAATTGACTAGTCTATTTGAACCCAAATCATCTATCGGAAAGTATCTTTTACAAAAGGAATTCTTTGACTACGAATTTCAAGCCAAAGGACTAGGAACGCATATCTCTGATTTAGAGAATATTGTAGCAAAATTGAAGGCACAAGATGATGAGATCTCTGAAACCATGCTTATGACTAAAATAATTTCTTCCCTGCCACCTGAATATGCACACTTTGTAACTGCCTGGGAATCTGTCGTTGAAAAAGAACGTACTTTGCACAATCTAACATCCAGACTGCTTCTTGAAGAGAGTAGACTCACAGAGAATAACTCCAACAAAGAAAAACTGGACAATGTTGCACTTCCATCTCATAAAATCTACAATACCAAAGCCAGGTCGAGCAATAAGAGATTTCCATGCCATTTTTGTGATAAAATTGGTCATTTCATAGCTCAGTGTCCAGCTAGACTACAAAAAGAAAAAGAAAAGAGGACAACAAGAAAGAATGATAGAAGGAAAGCAGCATTCATCGGTGTGAATATGGCGGAGGTAGCACCAAGTGAAAACTCGTGGATTGCAGACAGTGGAGCCAGCGATCACATGTGCGCAAAGAAAGAATGGTTCCTTAGTTATTCAGAATTTGATAAACCAAAGTTGATAAAGATTGGTGACGGATCATATCTGAAAGCTTATGGATCAGGCAAAGTCGAACTTTTAGCTAACAATGGCAAATCAAACATTTTATCAAGTCTCAACAATGTCCTATACGTTCCAGATCTGAAGTTTAATCTATTCTCAATCAGCTCAGCATCAGACAGAGGCTTCAGTATGATTTACAACAAAAGAGGTTGTAGACTTGTTCGAGACAATGAAGTGTTTGCTATCGGAACAAAGAAAGAAAAGCTATACTATATGCATTTTGAAAAATACCTGAAAAACACAGCTTTCGTTGGAACACACAGGAAGAAGGAAAACATAAGAAAATTCCATGAACGATTAGCTCATCAAAACATTAAACGAGTTCGAGAAATTTTAAAGAAATGTGGAATAGAGTACGAAGATGACCCTGACTTCTTCTGTGAATCCTGTATGAAGGGAAAACAACATCGAATTCCCTTCAAGTTAAGTACTTCAAGAGCAAAAGCACCAGGTGAATTATTACACATCGATCTATGTGGACCTATGGAGGCAGAATCTGTAGGAGGAGCTCGCTATTTCCTGCTTGTAAAAGATGACCTAAGTCACTTCAGAATTGTATACTTCTTAAAAGGAAAGAATGAAGCCAAAGATAGAATCCGAAAATGCATCAAATACATCAAAAATAACTTAAACTACAAAGTCAAGATAATAAGGACAGACAATGGTAAAGAAGAAGTTAACCGTTTAATCAAAGAAACCGAAGAAGAAGAAGGAATTGTTCATCAGTTATCCTGTAAATACTCACCACAACAAAACGGCAGAATAGAAAGAGAAATGCGAACAATCGTTGAAGCAGCTAGAACAATGATCCATGCAAGAGGATTATCCAAGTCACTTTGGGCAGAAGCTGTAAACACAGCTGTACATGTTATAAATCTAACCGGAAGGAGTAGTGTTGAAGGAAAAACACCATATGAAGTATGGTATAACAAAAGTATAGATATAAGTCAATTACGTGTGTTTGGAGAGACTGCACATGTCCATGTACCTAAGGAAAAGCGTTTAAAGTGGGACGCTAAGAGTAAAAAAGGTTTGTTTGTGGGCTATGGATATAACACCAAAGGCTTCAGAATCTACTTTCCCGAAGATGATGATGTCCAGATCGTTCGTGATGTGGAATTTAATGATGAAAAACAAACTGGAAATTCACAGTCAGATAAAATACCAACTGAAGAGAGCGTAACTCTAGATCTTAATGAAGAAAACTCAATCTTTGTTAAAAGCGATACTGAAGAAGAAGAATCTGAATCAGCTTTAGAAGAAGCATGTGAAGAAACGGAACAGGAAAATAGAGAAAGTCAAACAAAAAACAAAACGTACAACTTAAGAAGTAAGAATGAAATTAAACTGCCATCAAGGTACGATCATCATGCAATGATTGCAGATTGTGAACAGATATCTGCTTCAGAAGCCTTAACTCAACCAAAGTGGAAGAAGGCAATGGAAGAGGAAATAAATGCCTTAAATAAAAATAATACTTGGATCTTAGTAGACCTCCCTGAAGGTCAAAGATCTCTAACAACCAAATGGGTATTTCGCACTAAATACAGGAAAGATGGCTCAGTCGAGAAGTACAAAGCTCGCTTAGTAGTGCGTGGATTTCAACAAAAACAAGGAATCGATTACACAGAAACTTACTCCCCTGTAGCGCAATATGATTCAATCAGATTTTTATTGGCCTTTGCAGCAAAAGAAAAACGACAGCTACTTCAATTTGATGTGAAAACCGCCTTTCTGCACGGTGACCTAGAGGAGGAAATCTACATAACACAGCCTGAAGGATTTATTAAGTCAAGTCAAGCAAACAAAGTATACTTGCTAAAGAAAAGTCTATATGGCTTGAAACAAGCCCCCAGAAAATGGAATGAAAAATTCTCGGAATTCCTTAAATCTAAGAAGTTTATAGCTACAGAATCAGATCCATGTGTATTTGTGAATATGAAATCTAAAGTAGTAGTTGTCCTATATGTTGATGATGGATTAGTGATTGGTGACAACCTTAAAACAATGAAAGAATTGATGGAAGAATTAAACAGAAAATTTGAGATAACATGGGGAAAAGTCAACAGATATCTTGGAATGGAAATAGAACACACCGATGGTTCTATCTTTATCTGCCAGTCCCAATACATTGAAAAACTACTTAGTTTGTTCAATATGGATGAATCAAACCCTACCTTTACTCCAATTGAACAATCAAAGGATGAAACAGCTGACACAAAGGAAGCTAAAGGTATGCCATACAGAGAACTAATAGGTGGCCTCCTATATTTGTCCACCATTAGTAGACCGGATATAACGTTTGCTGTAAATTACCTAAGTAGACATGTAGAAAATCCAAAACACCATCACTGGATTCAAGCTAAGAGAATTTTAAGATACTTAAGAGGAACTACTGATTATGGAATCTTATACAATGGCAACAAAAAACTAGCTCTTTATAGTGATGCAGACTTTGCTGGAAACGTGGAGGATAGACGTTCCACATCAGGATACTTACTAATGTATTCAGGAGGAGCAGTATCGTGGCACTCCAGAAAACAGAGAACTGTTGCATTATCCACTGCTGAAGCAGAGTACGTTTCTGCCAGTGAAGCTATTAGAGAAATGCTGTTTATGAGAAAATTCGGATTAGAACTAAAAATGCTAAGTAAGGAACCTACAATAATGTATGTTGACAACAACAGTGCAATTCACATGATTACTAAAGATGATAAGAAAGCTTCTAAACGAACCAAACATATTGACGTTAAATACCACTTTGTGAAGGAAAAGATAGGAACAGAAATAACGGTAGAGCACATAGACAGCAACGAACAGTTGGGTGATATATTTACAAAACCACTATCTCGGATTAAATTTGAGTACTTTAGAAATTGCATAGGAGTCTGCAAATTTAAATGAAATCGCTCCTATGCACTCTGGACCTGTCTCCTAGTTTTTTTTTCTTTGTGTCTTGTTTGTAATGAGTGTAACAAAAATGTAAAAATTTAGGAGGAGTGTTAAAGAAAAATATTTAATTTTTTGTTATGTCGGGTTCCACCACCAGGGTGCGCTATGTAGTCTACACACCGGCAACACTGCCACGTGTTTCTTACCCTTTCTCTTTTGTTACTGCTTTCACGCTGTATAGTCTGTTAAATAAAACCTCTCTTTGTCTTCCAGTTTGGAGTGTCTTTTATCAATCTCTTCCAAGATGGAAAGCAATGAATTGGTGGCTAAGGATCCGGTAACGGTGGTCAAAGAACTACAGGATGTTTACTTAGTTGATGACGAAGTTGGGACTGTATTGGATTACGAAAATTTGTTCCCTTCTATCAAGATTGAATCTTGCGTAGAAGCACTTTTGGATTTTTTGACCAGAGTAAACCCCGCTTTAGCACATCATAGGAATGAGTTGGTAGAGATGGTTAATCTCGTTTGCTGCGAGTCTTTCTTTGCGTTTGAAGGACAAACGTATAAGCAATGCCGAGGGGTCCCTACGGGAAGCCCAATTTCTGGGCTATTGCGTGAGCTGGTTGTTAGTAGGCTCGAGGTTAAAGTTTTGCGTAGTTTCAAGAACAGCATCGTATACTACAAAAGGTATGTCGATGATATATTCATAATTTGGAAAAGCAATCGTTTAATTGCTAGATTTATTGACAAGATCAATGATAATGAAGATGGCCTAAGCTTAAAACTAGAGCAAAAAAGCTCGGTTATGATACATTTTTTGGACATTAAGGTTATGTTTAGAGAGGGACGTATATCTACCGGGGTATTTATTAAACCAACTCATAGCTCACTTTATATTCCGGCTGGCTCTAACGATCCCTATAAATATAAATTAGCAGCGTTTAGAGCGTTAGTTAGGAGGGCTTTTTTATACTGCGAAAGTGTTATAGACAGGGATGCGGAAATAGAAAGAATCACGCAGGTAGCAGAAGCATTGGGCTATAAGAGGAATGTTTTAAAGGGGATTATCAATAAATTAGAAGTTAGTACCGATGCAGTACCTGGTCGCGGGCGTGGTCCATCTACATACACGAAATTTACGTACAACAAGCGCTTAGGAAGCATTATGAAAGAAATAGCACACATAAAGGATACAAAGATAATCTTAAAAAGAGCCCCGAATCTGTACAGAATTCTCAGAAATGATAAAGGGTTAATTAAGAAAGAAGATAGGTCCGGCGTTTATAGGATTCCACACGAGAATCAGATGTTAGGAATAAGTAAAGATTATGTCGGGGTTACTACTAGAAATCTAGGGGTAAGGATAAAAGAGCACAGATATGATGTTAGAAAAGGTTCTAATGCCACAGTATTGTCACAAATGGCACAAGCGGAAGGCTCGATAGTAAGATGGGACGAAGCAGATATACTGAAGCAAATACACTCCCCGACCTTGGCAAGGACGGCCGAAAAATTAGAAATCTATAAAAGCAAGCTTAAAGGGAATTGCATCGACGCGAGAGATGCCGAGGGGCTTCCTTCCGCATGGAAGTTTGCAGTTATAAACTTCAAATAAGAACGGTAGCTTTATTAATACGTATAGTTAAATGAAAAACTCTGTACAGCTTATTAAGCAGTGTTAATATTTAGTGTTATTAATTTGTTTATTAAGACGGAGGTATTAATATTTTGTATACACTATTTGATTGTTATATATTAATATTTTATTGTTAATTTTAGCAGCATTTTTATTAATTTGTTGATATTTAGAAACGTTATTGTGCTGTTAGTTACATATTGGTTAGCCGTTATATTTTTTGTATTTTGAACTCGTTGTTCTATTTTACCTGATGATGATCCATTGATTGGATTGAAAACGTTTGTGTTAAGAATAAATATCTGTCAGCGAGTGATCAGGTGCTTGTTCAGTTCTTGTATTATCTTCTGCCGAGCACGCTGTAAGTTGTTTAGGCTGACTGACACCGGATCGTTTTTAACTTTGTGAATTTTTGCCTATTTTTACCTCGTTTAAGAAGTTTATTCCTCAAACCATTATAGCCGTTATTTCTGTGGTCGGATTAAAGGATTTAAAGATAGACTCAAAAATATTTTTTGAGAGTAGTCTAAACTACAAAATTACTTTAGAACCATTGCGCATCACCAATCTTCTATTTAAGTTCCGAAATTTTTTTCTTCTGGCGTAATAGTTTATTCTCTTTTAAATAGTTTTTACACAAAACATATCGGTTATCCGTATTTAACTTTTTCGCCTTTTTAAATAATCTCCGCGGACTCTCTCGTGCAACGGCACTCGTTATCGTATTGTCTGTACATTGGTTGTATGGCTTTGCGAAATACAGATTTAACAGCGTAAATTCGGAGACATTGCCGCTTTAACTACGCATTCCACCAGATCATAGATGCGAGAAATCCTCTATACTCATCTCGTAAAACAGTATCTAATATAAAAACAAATGAAGATTTAATTTCTTCCCTCCATACTGCGCGTTTACCAAAACATTGTCTGTTAGAAACTGCACGTGATACCAGAAGAATCATCGAAAGTAGAACTGGTGAGTGATCTGAGCGTATCTCCGATATATCGGTTACAATATGGGAATTTGTCTCTATCGCAAAATCAATTACACTGCCTCTCTTTGTTGCTCGAAAAGTAAAATTGCCTTATATCCCGGTAATAAACCTTTTGAACGAGCGCGATTATTATCCTCGCAAAAATGATAGAGAATTGTCTTCTATCGTTAAAGTCTGCATAAAAACCAAGTTAGTTTCGGGTAGCAATAAAGTTCTCTTAAAATCATCGACACGGTAGTTGTAGAAAACACTACTGGCCAGGTGTTGATTAACTGCCGAGTATCTCGTTGTAAAATCAAAACAAATCTTTCTTTCGCAATGGTTAATGCGGCTCATATAGGCTATTTACTCGGAGAGACGAGTATATGGACGCGTGCCGTATACTCGTCTCTCCGGCCTTTTAAATGGAATGGCCATACGCGCGCGGGAAAAGTAATGCCTTCCGGGAGGTTTTTTAAGGGTAATTGGTTAACTGATCCCTATTCGGGCGATACAGACCCGGAAAACTTCACCCGGCCAGCCCGTCCGAGCGAGTGTTCGCGAACGAACAACGCTCGGCCATCGGTTTCACCTTACAAACTACGACTACGACTGACAACTAAGCCACCACCGGGTCTTCCATTCCGCTCGTAACTACGTCATTCCCCACGATAAAGTTTATATTTATCAGAGAACACCGATTTAACGAATGCCGGGAGACTTATACCGAAGAGGTACGCCGTGTTTCCATTAAACACAATACATCTATTTTATAGCTTATATCAAATTCCCGATATTATATTTATACGTTTTTATTGTTTTAACCCGACGTATAGTAAAACGGGAGTTTCGTATTATTATTATTATTATTATCCACTAACGGAGCTGTACATCGGTCATCCCTGTCCTTAATTTCATCGTATTGTTCGTCATTAAAAACTATTTCCTAAAACGATTGTTCTTCGTCCGTCCGGAAATTTTCACTTTTGTAATTACAGAAAACTATCTTATTGTCCACGATTAATCTATTTTATATTGTCAATTTAACATTCTCGGCTCCTTTTGAACGCATTTCTTTAGCGTAGGACCTTAATTCGTTTCTGATAACTGTAGTATTCGTCGAATAATCACCATTCGTCAATATATTTAAACCGATATATTTATCAAATTACTAACGTCGAAAAAGTATTTAACATATCCTATAGGGCAAAGTTTTCCCGATGAAGTTTGAAAGGAGTCGATGAGCAAATTAGTTAAGTATTGTACAGTACATGCATAAATAATATTTTAACTGGGCTACAATTTGAAAAAATTGTTAAACCTATAAATTCGCACTACGCTTCCTTAATCTCGAGAATGGAGTCAGACGAACAAAAGACGAGATCAGATATCGAACCGTAGGGGCGGGAGGCTCCGATTAACAATGCAGGAACTTCCGATCCAAACCGGAAGTCACGTTATTTCAATTCAAATCTTTTTCCCCGAAAGCGGATAATAGAAGACCGGCACGACTCTGTTGTTAAAGGAAAAGTATGATGTACCGGAGCACGACACTACACATTTGAGACGAAGAACACACAACTTATTTTGGATTGAAAAAATTTTAAAAATGTGATTAGTTTGCATCCCGGCATTTTGACCACGTCACAACAAATATTTGCTCGTTTAAGTTTTAACATTTCGTTATCTTCTCGAAGCAATTTGAGGATTTTTTCATCTTTTACAGCTCTTATTACATTAATAACTAAACAAGTAATGTACGAAACCCTGTATAACACAGTATTTCAACTCGCTCTCCGGAAGATTCTATTATAAATATTTTACGTTCGATGAAGTTTTGTTTACAACCGTTAACTGATTGACCCGTATACAATTTCAAAAATACCGATTATAGTTTAGTATCAATTCCATTCTTATATTTAACAATATAATTTCCGAGATAATCGAGACTGTTACGATGTAACGAATGTATACAAGTTTATTACAATATTTATTGCTCGAAATTACTGTTTGTAACATTGTAAACACAATTTAAATGTACAGTAATTCCGTAAAATGTTTTTTGTTCAATACAATTGCAAATACATCTAAACAAGGTATCAGAATTACGATAAGTCTTTTAACGAAACTAGACAGGTAGGAAATCTCTACACAAATGTCGCAACTACCGTATATTCCTTTCGTAACTGCCCAGTTGCAACAAAGTAAATTTTACTCCCGTAGACAAATTTAAATATAAGCGCAGAACCACGCAGAATGGAAAAGACGCGATTTTAATTCGTACTTTCGAGAACTTTCGGATCCTCGAAATTGTGAAATATATCCAAAACGAGTATAACGTAACGCGAGGAAAATGTAGCCATTCGAATGATTTAACTCGAAGACACTTAATTTTAGAAATGCGTATTTGCTAAGGCTTTAGAATATTGACTTTGTACGAGACTTTTAATATCCGTTTCTAGTTTGAAACAAGATTAAAAGTTTCGTATAGAGCGTACACACAATGTCATTAATAAAGTAAGAGATACGTTACCCCGCTTAGATATTAAACGATATTTAATATCTAAGCGAGGCATCGCATCCAATCTTCTCATTGATTTCGTCCCGCACGCAATTACTCCATCACATCCTCGGCCCTCGTGTCGAAATAGTTACAGATATCGATAGAAATCACGCTTATTAACCTGTTTTAAAGCGCTGTTTAATCGAGCGACAGGTAGGAAGTGAATTCGAACCCCCGGCACTCCCCGGAAATGCGTCGTCGCTTTACCCCGCAAGATCCGTAAATTAAAACGGAGTACTCATTAAGTATAATCCGACCACCCAACAAACATTAAAAATGTCGACGTCATCGGGGAGACAAAAATCCAGATAACCTCATCAGGTGCGCGGCGACTGTCACGCCCTGGATAATGGAGGTGGGTGTGTGCACGTTAGACACACATCCAGGTCGTTTGATTTCCTCGGCAGAGGTGTAGTGTGGTCGTGCGACGATACGAAGCCGAAAATCGATTTTTACCGTTTTTAAATCGTATCACTGCCGTCGAGTCTAAACACCGAATACGGCGCCGGAAAGTTCGGAAAATCCAAAACACGAATACCTCGAAAACCGAAGAAAGCGACATCGCTTTTCTGACGATACCGATTTCGTATCGTGACGGCATATTTAACAATTTACGATAAAAAAACAGCCCGGACCGGACTTAATTCGAGTCACACATCCCGTAATTAACGTTTCAACGTAAACTTGGCGTTTAGTACAGCTTAATATATTAAAATTTCCGGCTACTTTTTATTTTATAAAACTCCCAAATGTCTGGACGTACCATTTATTCCTTAAAATTTTCAGGAATGTATAATTTAAAGGTAAAGAAATATTCCAGTTTGATATTATAGTTAATGGTCGAACATCGTCTATTCGCTAATCGATCTCGTCGGTGGTGCCGTCGAGCATAATTAATCAATTATTTACTTATAATTTGATTATTTTTTTAATTTAACGAAACGGCAGTCAATGTCCGTGTCTATTTTATATTAAAACTTTCAGATTTTCTAGGCCGTTAATTAAAATATTCCTGGAATTTTCTACTTATCGGAATGTTAACGTTTAATGTCTTTAAATATTTCATTAATAAAAAACCGAAGAATTAAATATACGAAAATACAATTTCGGGCGTCTCGAAACTAAATCCAGAGCGAATTTTTACTGTTTACGAAGTGGCGACCCTTCGACTTTACCGCGGGACGGTGAGAGTCCGGCACAACAATTTCAAATTTGACGAGCGTAATAGGAAAACGAGAGAGAGGAACGAGTAAATGGAAATATAATTCGACCGTTCTTGAATATAATTTAATTCTAACAATCGCATTTACACTCAAATTTCTACGGTTTATTTATTGCGTAAGCAATCGAGTACGTAGCGTGCAGCATCCGCCCCTCGCTCCCCGCAGACGATCGGCAGGAATCAAAACCGTGATGTCATGATTTTTCCCGCAAAGGTTTTAAAAATTCATAGCTGGCAGTTGGCGGATGATCAATAACACACGACCGAGGGTCGGCACCGATTGCGGAGCAGATGCGAAGGCAGCTGCAGCCCATCTTTAATCTTCAATCTTTAATGTTTCTACCATTAAAACGTTTCGTTTCGCCTTAGTTTTTTTTTCAAACTTCGCAATTCGCTACTTTCGGCAAATGGTCCTCGCGTCCGATCGATTAGTCCGCGGAATAATCAGTTAATTATTAATTGCGGCTGATTACACGGATGATTTAGCAGGCTTCGAGTTTTTTATCGATGTTTCTTTTTAATAATTCGGTTTGGCATTTCAATTTTTTGGCCATATTTACCTTTTCGGGTGTGATTTAAGTACGTAACTGTCGTATTGCCCGTAATTAAATAATTTCGGAACTTTTGCAAAATACTTTGATATAATTTTTAAAAAATTAAAGCGGACGAGCTTCCGGTTTGCTCCCGGTTTAACGTTCGCTTTTATCCAGTTACTTAAAACTTTACATCCGGCTTCCGACCGAAATCACTCGAACCAATGATAAGTATTTCGTTTATATTTACATTTTAGTCAGCTTCGACTTCGGGGGCTCTAAAAACATGTTCTGTTAGGTAAGCATTTGCGTATCTAACAAGCATCGAAGTTCGAGACTCCGTTACTCGAAATATTCGTTCTTCGCTACCCGTTCGCATTATGTCATTTAATGTACGCGCGGCTACCAGTAATTATTGTAAACATTTTTAAAGTTTACGCTTCCAGAATGGGCATTGAAAATGCAAACTTGGCTCGAAAAAGATACAAAACTTATTAACTTTATTATATATTGAAAAAGACGCTAGTAAAAGACGAGCGGCCGTATCGGGTGATATATTTGAAATCGTATCGCGAGACAGAATTAGGCCTATACGAATCGACAGGCGTTAATTAGTGACGGTATTTACGGAGAATAATGGTCCTAAAGAGTTAGTTGTATCATCAATTAATAAAACGATATCGATATAAGTTAATAGGTTACTAAATATTAAGAGTATAAAAAAGTCGACGCACTCGTTGTAAGCCAAAGGGTATCGTTAACGACGTCGATTTGTTTGTTCCATTAACGGTGTCGCGTCACACTATAAATACGAATTTCCGAGTTTGTGAATCGAAACTAGTTAATGCGTTCTTCAAAACTAAACAGTGCAGCGCCGTAAAAAGTTTTATGGAGGATGTGTCGTACATTTCCCGAATTTTTCATCAAATGGTAATGTTTAAATTGCTTTACCCGATCGATACGTTCAATTTGGTTAAACTCCATAACCGATAACTAGTAACTTTTTGTACACAGTTTAAATAATTATAAGAAGGAGAATTTTAACCGGTTACAGTAACGAGATTGTAGCCGTTACCGAAAATTAATTAATTTAAATGGCTGTTTTTTAATGTAATAATAGCTTTTTCGGTGTCGAATACAAAAGTGTTATCAATTACGATTGGAAACCGTTGTAATAATTATTTAGCTCAAAATTACAGTAATTACTAAAGTTAAAAAGTCGAGATCGCCTCTTTTCCTTATGCACGGGGCACTCTTTCGAAGTATTACAGGATGCTGCGATCCGCTTCTTGTCTAGTCTTCTTAATGACTCGTGAGCGCTAAGGTTGGCCTTACTTTACCACTAGACTTATTACCCCACCACGGGACATCAAAATAGACTTAGTAAAACACTATTTTATTTTCGGAATGCATTTCGGACCCGGAGTCTCTCGTCAGCTTTTTTGCTACAAAATTAAAAGGAGGTTAACAATTTTAAACTACCGTAATTGACACTAATGAAAAAAGGCTGTAGACTTACGTTTAACGTGTCAATTCGATGTTTAGAACATTAAAAGATTAAACACGCCATAAAATAAAAAATATATATATACATAAAAAAGGGTAGTGCTGATAAAATAAAACAGAATAATAAACTAAGGTACTGGAAAAACAGTAAAGTAGTAAAAATATACATTGTTGTTTTAACAGTGTATATTTATATATGTTACCGGCCAAACCCAATTTCAGGCCACACTAGATTGTCCTGGGCTAAACTGGTATATCCCGACACTCGGGATAAATCCGTTTGTACCTTAGTTTATTATTCTGTTTTATTGTATCGGCACTACCCTATTTAAAATAATCCTCCCCAAAAGTTTACATTTCTTCCAGGTATTGGGTAGAATAAAAAAATTGATTGCCCGACGGTGATTTTAAAAACAGTACGCGCAAGTGGTTTGCGTTTCGGTATCTACTTTCCGACCGTCTTGCGCAGTCTTATCATATTCTAAGAATACTTTTTACCTACCGCATCGATCAAAATATCAGTCGATGTCTTTTCCTTTGATTTTGAATCTTAATGACTGTACTGTAGATTACCACCTATGGAATTTCGGGACTTTGAGTATGTATTTGAACTCGGGGGACCGAGACGAGTTCAACGGTACCCTACTTTTGGACCAGAGACGAAAAATAAGAAAGTTATCATATTTACAATTTCTTGCCTTTCGTAATGCATTCTACGCCATTTTAGTTTTCCTCTAGGTGCCGTACGAATATTCGTGCTCCCGACGGACTCCTCCCGGAGGGAAGCCGCCGACAGGCCGCTAAGTGTTTAACGTCACTAGTTATTAGCCAGGCTGAGGCCAAAGTTTTAAACGCGAAAACGTGTAGGTCGAACGTTCGGCGCCGCTTTCTCGCAAGCCTAGAAGTTTGACGATGGTGTTTGGAAAATCAGTGGAATCACGCTCGACATTCCAAACGCCATTGTCAAACTTCTAGGCTTGCGAGAAAGCGGCGCCGAACGGCCGACGTACACGTTTTCGCGTTTAAAACTTTGGCCTCAACCTCGCTACTGATTTACGTTAGTTCTTGAACCAAAAAAAACAGGAAGTGGCGTTCGACTGTTCGCGCAATTCCTTGCCTTTCACAGTGCTTTTTAAAATGTGGTATGCAGACTTTACCGCAAGATGGCGGTACTAGCAACTATGGTGTCGTCTGCACGATAGCATTAAAAAAGTACGAGATTTCTTATTTTTCGTCTCCAGTCCAAAAGTAGGGTATCGCTGAACTCGTCTCGGTCTCTTCAGTTCAAATATACGCGGTACACTCAAAGTCGCGAGATTCCATAGGTGGTAATCTATACAATCCCTATCTTAATTAATGAAATTTGTAGGATTTTTGGATCTGGCAAACATGATAATACAGTGATGTTGGAATAAAACCATTTTAGTAGTATAAGTTGTTGTAGTTGTTATTGATGCGAATTTTTTTTTGACTAGTAGTCGATATTTCGATAACATCGATTGTCTGTTATCCGTTATCGCGCAGTATCGTATCATTTGTATCGATTTCGGGTTTCGTCGTATCGAACGAGGGCGATTCCACATTTGGCGAAGGAGCGGAACGAATGCGGTGGTGGCCGACAGCTTGTCGGTTCGAAAAGTGCCAAAGATACCGTAGTCAAAAGTGACGGAGTTAGTCGTTGTCGTCGGATTGAGGGATTAATCCCTCGGCGTAGGTCATTTTCATTCCAAAAGGGAGTTAGGGATTTTTAGAATACCCGATTTTAGTCCCGAAAAAGAAAATGTAACTCTGTAGAACTTGATTTTTGCTAAATGAATAATGATGATATTGTACGAGTATATAACTTCGCTCAACTTTGCAATGAATGCGTGATGTTATTAAAATTAAAAACTTCTTGTGGACGTTCGTCTTCGTCGTTTCCAGAAAGAAGAAAAATCGGCGTTCGAATGTCGAATGTCAAACAATCATTTTTAACAGCCTTTGTCAACCGTTATGGTAGCATACTTCGGTACTTGTTAATACGTTTCAAATTACCTAACTTTCTTTGTGAGAATTCGATAATATTTCGCCCATTAATAAATATTCCCTACTGGCTTCTGAATTTTAATGAGAGGGATATTTAAGAATAGGCTATAAAGGATTTTTTACATGCTTGAAATAGATTTTTGTGTTACAACCTAACTACACTGAAGTTTAGTAAATACAATAGTTTTAAGGACGAAAGAATTACGACCATTGTGGAACTCTGCCGTTTTGTATGAAAAGATTTGGTTACTTGTTATAGAACATACACGTTAAGTGTTCAAATATATAATTGATCTATCCGAATCCGAAACACGTCACTCGTCTTGCCAGTTACCTTAACGGGTTTTTTTTTTTGTAACTCTTCTCGCCCTGTGGGCACTAAGAGGGCCTCGTATAGCGAGCCCATTACGGGTTCGGCCACGCCCACAATGGGGCGGCCGGGTGGTGAGGGCGGGGACAGACATATACGGACGGACCACCCCTGAAAGTTTCCTGGGGATTTTTCGACCCGTCCGGATTCGATCCCGGCTCCCCCAAGGCGGCAGGCTGCTAACCTTGACCGCTCGGCCATCGGCCATTCTTAACGGGGTACGCGAAGCAGTTGGGGAAGAATTTCTTTGTCGACCATTTCATTTTGATTAAATGCTCTGCGAATGTACACCGGTGCGCAGAGATAAATGGCTTACCACTCCCAAAATGCCCCGTAATAACCAGACGGAACCCGTGGAATCGAGTGGCTTGTTAAGCGCCGAAAATTCCTCTCCCATTCGAAACGTCTTTGGCTGCCGCCATCAAACTCGATGGTATGCCACGTGGGTAATAAATTTATAATTAATGCAAACAGTAATGTTTTTTTAGGCTATATACTTATGCTTATTACAAATACTAATTACTACTGATAATAGCACTTCTCTCGGTGGGAAAACATCACATTTTAAGTCCCCCTATGTTTTGTTTTATTCGTAATATCATCCGATAATCTTACAATATTGATTTTTTATAGAATAATTCATTTTTGAGCGCGGTGTCTATTCATAAATTTATTTTATTTTCACTTTTAACTAATAATTTCCAACAAAGCATTTATAATTTATAATTATGAATAGAAAACACAGGTATTGTATCGGTATATTTCAAACCACACGAACTGCATTCCATTTTATTTAACGTGTAACGAGTTCAACGACGTCGACAGTATGATAAACAAATGAAAAGCATATACTGCACTCTGTTATTAACCAAGACTGAACAAAGAGAACACCACGTGTAACTACGATCCGAAACTGACAAATTCAGTTCCTGCGACTGGCGCTGTTCGCCGTCGCGGCATTATTTAGAACTAAGATTTACCGAGGCTCTAGAACAGGGGTGGGCAAGCGAGAGTACAGTGGGAGCCGCAATGTAGGTTTTGCAAAATGCACGAGAGCCGCAGTTCTGTACTGTCTTGGTGGATAGTATGGTAAGGCGCGCGACATTATTATATAATATAAATATAATATAAAACAAATATTGAATTTGTTTAATAAACATATTCTCACAAAATTATAAAAATAAAATTGCAAAAAGTAATAAAAAACAGAAATTAACACTTTCGGCAAGACCGCACGTAACTCAAAAAGAGCCGCATTTGCCCACGCCTGCTCTAGAAGCTGTTTCCTCGCTCGGTCTGCGGCTACTGGCCGTAGACAATGTAGCCTAGAACGACTGTGTGTTTGCGAGTAAAATAGTTTTGTTTCTCGACTAAAACTAATGGATAGTATTCCGAAAGTCACCGAGTGATTCGAATATTCCGCCTTTTTCTAGAGTTTCACGTGTTTCGTGTGTACTTTTATGCTCAATAGGACGACAATTTTACTTTCGTACGTTTGTAGGTAAAGTTTTTTGCAAAAATCCATTGCCGTTTTATCCTTTTTGTCTTTTAAAGAAAATTTGCACCTCATCTCTCCTAGTTTAGCAATTATTATAGCTTTTTCTTTTACTCGAAGCCATGTCTTTATTCTCTATTTTCTTCTGTAACTTACGGTGAAGTGTTATTTCAAGACACTAGACTTTTTGTACGTCCATTTATTTAATTCCGTTTAGCCCTTAATAGTCCCGAGGTTAACGCGCGCTTCGCGTTTCATACTCCTCTTCGGTTGACTTTAAAAGACAACTGAACCCAATTGTATTAAAACCGAAATGTGCGTTGACGTCAAAAGTACTAAAGGATAAAATAATCAAATAAACGGATGTACAGAGAGTCTGGTGTATTGAAATAACACTTCATCGTCAGTTACGACAGGAAAATTACTACAGCATTAATGCAAAAATTACAAACACCGCGTAAGGTGGCAACAGTTAAAAATTTGCCTATAAGTTGGCAATTTTTAAACAATTGCGAGGAACGCGTTTACGTTATATGCGACGCACTTAAATGGCGCGTTAAGCAGTAAACGAGTACGACCACGGTTGCATTCGGGACCACGGTGTGCCTGGCCGAACTCTTAACGGACTCGCTAAGCAAAAGGTCTTCTCGGTAACCACAGGGAAGACAGTCACGAAAAGGACCGCCGCTTAGATTTAGAACGTAAACAACTAATCTCACCTTTTATTTTCTTCTTCTGACCACACAATTTTTCCATAATCGTTTAGTTTGGAGTACATCGGTCAATATGAAGATCCTGAAAAGATCGGGAATGTTAGAAAGTAATAAATGAAACCAATAAGATGAAAACAGTATCAAGTTAAACGCTCGTTAATGCGAATTTTTCCGGTTACATTAATTTTCAATACGAATTTTTATTATTTCTTCGAGAGTAAATAGTAAAAATGGGCGTTACTGAACGTGCCATACGCCGATGCATCGTAAAGATTAGTTATAAATCGACCACCGTCCTTATACTTTCGTCGACGTGCCATCAGAATCGAGTACACATTATACTTAGGGTAATATTCCGCATTGTTATATTACTCGTCCATCCTTTAGTAGAGCCGGCCATTTCGAAGATTACGGCGGCCTTCCAAGTTGATTTTAATATCAAATATTGAGGATTATGGCGAGTTTTACGACTTATTATTAAAAGAAATATCTGCAACAGCATTCTATTGTGTTTTACAACCTCTTCGGAAACTTTAACGTCGATAGAGTTATAAATTTTCAGATTCTCTTTGGCGTTTCTTTCTACGTTTTGTGTATATCTCGGCCGTACGACCTCGTTACGTTGTGAAAAGTCGGGAAAGTCTTTCCCAAACTTACAAATTATGCATAAAAACTATAAAGAAGAAATTCCTCTCTCAGGCTGTATTTTAGCTCATTAAGTTCACTTTATAGCCTATTAATACTCTTCAATTAGCCGCGATTCGCCTACTTTCTTATCAATTATCACTGCCTGTCATTTTTATGCCAGTAGAATCATTATCGGAAGTTTTATATTCTTCTTTTTTGTCCAAACACTCGAAAATGTTCTTGTAAATTTCTCGTACCGAGCCAAACTAGCATCTTCGATTCGTTATTTTAGCACTCGACGGAACCTCGTTAGATTCATCTTCTAGTCGAAACTTAAAATATTTTAAAATAGATCGAACGAAGCGCTAAATCTGCCAATAACGACCCGTCGAAAAGACGACGTCGGACTCTATATTAAAGTTTTGTCCGGTCACACAACTCGGCTTTGTTAACGGAAAAGCGCGTTTAAAATATAATAACTGTTAAACGCGACGAAAACGCCAACCAATGCGCAGTGACAAAAGAAGAGAAACGTCACGTATCAACCGGGTTTGAGTTAAATAATTACGACCAAGAAATCGATCCGTAAAGAAGATAAACAGAATTTTCGTGCGTGTCCTTTTAATAAAATATATCTAGGCCCTACATCTTCAAATTTAAATTCAACAGGAGTCTCGTTTTGATAAAAATCGTCGAACAATATCTTAACTCCACGTTTTCTTCTGAATCACGAACGAAAAACAAACACTCGAGGGTTTCCCGAGTGTTCGGTCGTGATACTACTACTAAAATTTGAACAGGGTCGAACTACTTCGGCGGTGTTTAGCCGTTGTCGGACGGGGATCGTCTTCGAAAGGTCAGTGGTTATAATCCCGCACGCTTTTTCCGAGTTAATTGCTTCTTTTATCGTGGCCAGAACCGACGTACATTTAACGTCGGACCCGTCCATCTCGAAATTTGTTTTCTTCCCCGCATTTTCGACACAAATTCGATATACTTTCCACGTTTATCCGAAATAATTTTCTCTCAAAATGTCTCTTTATCTCGAATTATGGACCGAAGCTGTCGATTACATTTTGACAGCGTGAACCGTAGCGGAAGAACATCTCTCGCAATACAGTACACAGTTGTAATTAACGCTACTTTTCTTTCATTGGCCACGAGAATGGCTGGCGTCTTATTGGTCGAAGAAAGTCGAAACTATCCGACTATTTCTGTTAAGGTATGTCGAGAATATTTTATTTACACCTAAAACAGGTATCGGTACTGTATTAGGTTATTAATGCCTAATGTCGTAATGTATTCGCTACCGTATTAATAAAATACCGTACCTCCAATCAAATCTATTCCTGTTTAGAACCTCTGTTTCTCGAAATTCGTCTATCTCCATTTTCTTCTCGTTTCCGCGAGATTCGAGATAGACGGGTTCGACTGTAATTCAAATTGAATAAGGACGAGACACAAAAATATAAAGACGTTATATACGTAAATCTTCGGGGGATAACCCACACCGAATTGCCCCTCGACCTAGTTACGCCATCCCGTATCTTTGACCTTTGTCGCTTTCCTTCGTCTCCGGGTAGTCGCGGTGATACTTAGACCCGGAGGCACAAAGTTACGTTTGTTTTATAATAAAGTTAATTATATACGTTAACGAGAGTCGTTTATTTTACGGACATAACAGGAGAGTAGACTTACCACAAGACAAACTTACTCTAACCTAATCTTAATTAAGAAAATCGGATATCGGTACTCGCAATTCCGGCGCTCTCTCCTTCCGTTCCACCATTTTTCTTACTCGATGGCTTGGAATAAATCGTAGACCGGGAAGGGCGTAATTTAACGGTAGGCAGCAAATTCCAAAAACGATACAGTTTAATTTTATTAATTGTTATTGTAGTTTTTCGACCATCGCCCGCCCGACTAGCCTACGTGGCCAGACCGACTCCACCAATCGGAAGGGAAGAGATGCCAGAAATGTTCCTACCACTCGGTCCGTACGTCTGTAGCGATAAAAACCGACGAACGGTACTTACGCGCACTCTGCACAAAGAACCGGTATTTTAAATTGAGAATTCGAGATACGGGACATTTTTCCAAAACAAAGAAAGTTCAAAGATACCGGTTAATTTCCTTTTAATCCGGTAAATTAAACTGAAACGTCTGAGGAAAGCGACAAAGCCGAGTTGCAATATTTACAGAAAGGCAAAGACGAAATCGTAGTTTGGTCTCCTACAAATACTCGGAAGTCCCGAGTTAGAATATTGAGGAGTTTCGAGTCGACAAAGTTTGGATTTAATTAGGTTATTCCTGGCCGGACATTCGAAAAACACCACAAGTTTTCATTCGGACTTTTTCGAAGAATTTCCTTCGCCGGGCATTTTAAATAACCACTTAAATATTAATTAAGATTAAGATAAAACGCAGCCGGGTGCGTGGCGTTAACTTACACGAAACGTCCTCCGTTAACGCATTAACAAGATTTTGCACGAACTGTTTCTTAAAATAAATTGCCGAAAAATGTAAAAGGGGTCCTGTTTACGCAGTCACTTTCGACCGTCATTACGGACGACGCGAAACGCCTTTCGACATCGACTACCTTGGCCCGGTTCCAAAAAAAATAAATCTGCAAACCCAAATGGCTTTTTTTTACCAGTCCAGTTATCCGCTTTTAGCCAATTTCGTCAACTTTTCCAACGGTTAATTAAGTTACGTCAATTTCGAAGCGTCGGATCGTTTAAACGTTGTAAATTTCATCGCGGTTGTCCGAATTTCGGCTTTATGGGAGCTGCATTCGAGTCACAAATCATCGAAGATATTAAGAAAAATCAAACTGTTCGTGTAAGAAAGTATGCAGAAATCGAAAGAGCGACGATGGTTTTCCAGATTATTTGCATACTAAAAGTGCAAAAATTTGCATTTGGTTAGTCCCAATATCTTACGGAAATATGTTTAAAGTATCCCGCGAAAGTTCTGTAAGTAGAACAATAAAGAGGGGATTTACTGCTGTTTTCGAGTATTTCGTCGGAAAGATCCCCGAATGATTACCGAATAAAAACCGGCCTGGTTTTAATGCTTCCCAAAAATAAACGGATACCGGTACTTTTTGCGCGATACGTAAAAATATTCTTAATAACATCGGTGAAGTACTCTACTATCCTTCTTTGAAAATCTATGCGAAATCTCCTTCAAAAATAACCAGCAATCGGTTTCTTAACTTTCCCGGCAACATTTAAAACTGCCGGAGACGCCATCTGTTACGATATTTGTTAGAAAAACTTTTCGCGTTATTAATTACTATAAATCGCGAAAGGCCAAATTTTGATGGTAGAGAGGACTTTTATGAAAAAATTGTAAATGCTAATAAGACGTATTCTTCGTTATTTCCGACCCTATTCGAAATACGCGTCCCACCAGCTCTCGACGTTTTCCACCAAAATTTAATAGCGAGGTCGAGGCCGTAGTTTTAAACGAAGAAACGTGTACGTCGGACGTTCGGCGCCGCTTTCCCGTAAGCCTAGAAATTTGACAATGGCGTTTGGAATGTCGAGCGTGATACCACCGACTTTACAAATGCCATTGTCAAACTTCTAGGCTTACGGGAAAGCGGCGCCGAATGTCCGACGTAGACGTTTCCTCGTTTAAAACTTCGGCCTCGACCTCGCTAATAGCACCAATCTTTCGATACACAAATCTCCAGTGGTGTGCCGTCATTGGAAGCGGTGGAAAATACATATTGCACGATTATTTTCATATTTGAACGTTGTTTGAATTACTTAAAATTAATATTTTATTACAACAGTATTATGTATTTTATTACAGATTTCAATATGAAATCTGTAATAAAATACATAATGCGGTATAATAATAATAATAATAATAATAATAATAACTCTCCCGTGGTCACTACCTGGTCGTGGTGGGAGAGCCCAGTAATTTTACTGATCCATAGGGCAATGCAGGCTGGAGCACAAGCTCCTGGTAGGGACACCCATGCCAGTAAGGTCTATGGGGAGAAATGAAGCTAAGAGTGACCACACACCCACATTCTGTGGAGATACGTATCATGGTAGTAACCAGATCTAAATGTGATACCGGCTCGGACGTCGCCCGGGTAAACAAGGTCCGCGTTCGTGGGTTAGGCAGAGGCTCACGTTCGAAAAATAGGCCACATTTTCCCTTGGTTACCGGTGGCGAAAGCAGCACCGGCCCAAGCATGGCTACTGCAATGCCCTCAACAGACCACAAAGGCTGGAAAACCACGCCAACGGATGAAATGGACAGTAGAAATGAACGAGTTTATCATCCGTAATTATTACACCATCACAAAACTCGAAACAAACATGACAGCATACAGACAACAACTACACCATAAATTCACACAACAATATCCTCACCTCACTGTTACCGAACAAAGGGTTGTTGATCAAAAAAGAACAATTATACACAACAACCTTATTCCACAAACAACACTTGAACTTATCAAACAACAGGTTGCTGATCAAATACATCAACAGACAGAAACATCTAACATTAATGAAGATCACGTAACCTGTCAGGATAATCCAGCAACAAGCACTGATTACAGCACACACACCAGCTACCACTATTGATACTACAAACACCTCCTCATTCATCACTGATAACATAGACATAGATTTAGTTAATACGCTCTCACTTATATTTCAGGAAACACTCACTAAATATACAGGCACAGATCCCACACGACGACCACGAATACCAAAAATCAACACGTCAAAGGAAGTAGGAAAAACACTAAATTATGTAAACACTCACTTACTACCAAACTACATTCATTCAATTTCTACACTCGCAGACATTCATACATTAGTTTATGCTGGGGCAGTCACAGTAGTGACACACCATGGTCTGAAAGTACAATCACAGACAGATACACAGAAAACACAATTCTATAACAAGCCTGCCTGGCAGAGAAGAATAGAAACACAAATAAATGACATTAGACAGCAATTAGGCAGGCTGACACAATACACTAAAAACAACATAACACCCAAATTAAGGAAACAGCTCAAAAACATTTTCAAGAAAATAAAAACACACACAAAACACGAACATCACAATGCACGCATTACAGAATACATTGATACACTAAAACAAAAACTTGCTGCCAAAGCACGTAGACTCAAACGATACAAAACATGCACACTACGAAAACAACAAAATAAATTATTTACAAACAATGAAAAACTTTTTTACAGACAAATTAATAACAATGCAAACACTGATACACAGCACAGTGGCACACCAACAGAAGAAGAACTCACAACATACTGGTCTTCTCTTTGGTCCAGTGCTGTCACGCACAATGCCGATGCAGGCTGGATCGAGGAAGAGAACAGAAACTTGCATAACATACCAGCTATGCCCTGTGCTGAAATAAACATACAAGATTTCCAATACACTGTTAACAGAACACACAACTGGAAGACACCTGGTGTAGACAACATTCACAATTTCTGGTACAAAAAGTTTACATCACTGCACCAGGAACTAGCCAAACACCTAACACACATCATCATCAATCCACTAGACACGCCAAATTTTCTTACTCAGGGCATCACCTACATGAAACCTAAAAACAACAATACCACAGACCCCACACAATACAGACCAATTACATGTCTTCCAACACTCTACAAATTATTGACATCCTGTATCGCAAACAAAATATACAAACATGTTGAAGAACACGACATTCTTACAGAACAACAAAAAGATTGTCGTAGATACCACAGGGGATGCAAAGAACAGTTACTCATAGATTCAGTTATTCTACGGCAAGCACACAAACAACACAGAAACATACACATGGCATATATAGACTACAGAAAAGCATTCGACAGTGTTCCACACAGTTGGCTGCTACATATTCTACACATGTACGTACAAAATACATCCATCACTCATTGCATTCTTTCAAAACACTATGCAGCACTGGAGAACAACACTACATCTCAGGGTTCATAACACTTCCATACAAACAAAGCAAATTTTTATTAGGCGAGGAATTTTTCAAGGAGATTCCTTGAGTCCTCTCTGGTTCTGCCTAGCCCTGAACCCATTATCCAACATGTTAAACAACACACAATATAGTTACAATATCAGACACGAAAAAACAACACAGTTTACACTGTCACATCTCATGTACATGGATGACAAAACTTTATGCATCCACACAAAAACAACTTCATCAACTTCTACAAATCACACATTCATACACCAAGGATATACAAATGGAATTTGGCCTAGATAAATGCAAAACACTTCACATAGAAAAAGGAATCCCGAAGAAAGAAGATTTTGCGCTCGGAAATGGAGACGTTATTGAATCCATGGAAGAGGGCGAGTTCTACAAGTATTTAGGATTCCAACAGGCCAAACTAACAGAACATACACAAATAAAGAAAAGATTAATTAAAGAATACCAAAGTAGGTTAAATGCTATTCTCAGAACACAGTTAAATGCAAAATACACAGTTAAAGCAATAAACACATATATCATCCCAGTACTCACATATTGTTTTGGAGTTATACATTGGACTCGCACAGATCTCGAGCAACTCCAAAGGAAAACAAGAACAACGCTTACTAAGCATAAACAACATCATCCTAAATCCGCCACAGAAAGATTAACCCTTCCACGTAAAGATGGCGGACGTGGCCCGATCGACATAGTTAATTTTCACTACAAACAAATACAGTCACTGCGAGAGTTTTTCTATAAAAAACAAGAAACATCACAATTACATAAAGCAGTAACTCTAGCGGATTCGAATAACACACCATTAAACTTACATTCACATCATACGGACACAACACAACATATAAAAAGCATACACACCATTAAGCAATCGTGGGTTCGAAAGGCACTCCATGGCAGGCATCCTTACGATCCGGCCCAGGATTTTGTTGACAAAACTGCGTCAAACAGCCGATTAGCTCGGGGATGCCGCTTTGGGGAGACGGAAGGATTCACGATCGCCATACAGGATCAGGTCATAAATACTAAAAACTACAGAAAACACATACTCAAAGATGCAACACTCACAAATGACACATGCAGAAAATGTGTCGTATAGTTTCTGGCACGATGTGACATCACTTCTGGCTGCAAGCTCTCGGCACAGACAGATTATCTACACAGACATAACCAAGTAGCAAATATAATACACCAAGAGCTCGCAAAGAAACAAATTATTAGACATCCACGAACCATACTACAAATACATTCCACAGACAGTATCGGAAAACAACACGCACAAAACGTACTACGACAGAGCCATAATCACAGATAAAACAATTTACCACAACAGACCAGACATCACACTCGTCGACAAACACAATAAAATCACATACATTATAGACATATCCATTCCAAACACTCACAATATACAAAACGCACGCACCGAAAAATTTAGCAAGTACACAGAACTCGTCCAGGAAATAAGGCATCTGCGGAGGATGGATAGGGTGCTTATCGTACCCGCCGTTCTCTCTTCTACGGGTGTCATACCACACACACTACACAAAAGCCCGGACACATTACAATCGAATAGAAACACATACATCACACTACAGAAGGCCATTATATCGAATACACGTCATATTGCGAGAAAATTCCCGAATACAGACACACACACTAATACACTTTATTAATTTCTGTTTCGGTTACTACGCCTCGACTTTGGTCCGGCATAGCACACGGCCACCGGTGTTAACCGAGTATATCTCACATAATAATAATAATAATAAATGTGTAATAAAATATATGCGAAAAACAGCAATAAGATCGCTATTGTATATTCGAATTTAAATTGGCGTAGGCACATTCTCAACGGAAGCGCTATATCGTCACTCCCGGGGCGAAAATATTTGAACGGTGTAAAGCGGCCAATTTACGGGCATTGGCGCACGCGCTTTACAGAGCAGCAACCTCCGGCGGTTTAGCCGGTGGATGCTACACACCGTAACGCTTCCAACGATTCTATCCGTTAGCCACTGGTAGGGAGCTATTTGACCGAACGAATTGTTTTAAGATTTAAAAAGTAAAGAGTATTCGATGTTATTTTCGCGTACGTTTCTTTGCAAAGTTATGTTTAATTATAATTATATTCACAGATTTTCAGACAAAATTTTTAGAATTTTTATCACTTTTAGTCTTTTAGATGTTAATAATTTTAAATATTACGTAAAACAGTTCTTCCGAGCGTGTTTTAATTCTATAAATGAAGTAAATTTTACGGGAAATTTTTCGATTTATGTAAATTCCGTAGCGAATGGCGACATTTATATTCGCGTCCGGACTGTATCGACGAGTAACTCTTAGACATAGAAAGTATTATAATTCGTGACGATCCGAACAAAGACGTACTAAAAGAGTTATACGATTTAATATCGTCATCTTTTTAAGGTACCGTCTGCCGGTGCGTCCGTCGAGCGCAGTTTTTCGACCACGAAGCGAATTCGTACATCGGCCGGGAACACTCGCTCGGTCGGAGGAAAAATCGTCGCCGCTAGCGTCGCTTCGATAGAAAAAGACCTTTCAAATACGTCGACGGAGTCGACGACCCGCGACTTTTACGATAAAGTAATTAACGACTGGGCGGAAAAAATCGCCGAATAGAGTCAGAAAAACTTAATTTTTTCTATCGTCGTTTGTATCGTATCGATTCGTATTACGTATGTATTATTTGTATTTTAGAACTAAAATACGTAAATTGTCTATTTTTGTCATTTCCGGTATTTGTTTAAAACTTTTATGGAAATCTGACGCGCGATTAACCGATGGCCCCCGGAAGTCGGCTTCTTACAGAAACGCAGCTTCCCCGTCATCGAATGTCGCGGCACGCCGCTGCAAATCTCCCCGTAAATATTAGATACTTCCGACGAAAACTACGGGGGGCCATTAAGCTTCGAATTAGACGAACAAAATCGCGTCCGACACTCGGTAACATTCGCGCGTACGGAAAAATCGCAAACTTTCGCAATTCGTCGACGTTTCCGGGTTTCCCGAGTCCGAAAACGTAGAAATCCGGGGAGTCGTTTTTCCACCCGCGGCCAGGTTTTCCTCCGTTTTAAAGACCGCGTTCTATTTCCAGCGTGGAAACGGGAAATCGACGGCGCTAGAAATAGCTTCCGCTTTGGCGCGTTCCGACTTTCGTTTAAAGACGGAGACGGCGATGGCCTGGGCTATCCGGCATCGGTCGACGACGACGGGAATATCCGTCGGGTGGAAATTTTTAAAGCCATCCTCGACCTCTGGCTCGATATCCGAGATCTGGTTGGCGTAGAACGTCGAGAATTAATCCCATCGAGAATACGGCGGTCGGTCCCGGCTCGATGGTCGTTCTCTATCGTTGGCGATTTATACCTACTCTATCGTTAAAGCGACAAATTCGAATTTATTCGAGTTGTAATAACCGGCGAAAATTTAACTTTTATCGCGCTTACGATTTAAATTATAATTTTAATAATAAACGTATATTGTAGATAGGAATCAAATATTTCTATGGTTTAAACTTTACCCCATCGAGTCGTCGACGGGGTAAAGTTTAAACGACGGAAATATTTGATTCCTATCCGTCTCTTCTTTTAAAAAACTTTTAATAATCTACGAAACTTATCTTCTGGTATTACGCCTAAGGATTATACGTAATAGTCGTTGGAATAAAAACTTAAGTTCGCGGTTTATTTATCCGTTTATTTTACTTACGTTCGAATATCGTACAAATATTTATTTACCGGCAAAATGACTTTAGATACGGCGCGGACGGGAATTCTCGACAAATACGTCGATAAACGACGGGAATCGCCCGGAAAAATTATTATCGGCCGAGCCAGCGACGAGAATAAACCTAAAAGTCTATTCGGACTGCGGCGGTGTTTCCCGGAATCGACTTTACATTTTAAGCGAATTCGACGGAGAATTAAAGACTATCGGGCCTAAATACGTCCACCCCGCGCAAAAGCCGTACGGCCGCCACCGGCGTTGTAGAATCTTTCTTTTTCCTAACGCGGTGGCCTTTCCGTAGCGAAATCTCGAAAGTTACCGCGGTCGTACGGACGAAATTAAAAAAGCGTCTCTTCTATTGGCGGCTCTACCACTAAATCCGTCGTCGGACCCGAACGGCCCTCGTTTTCTTTTCGTTTAACGACGACGCTAATATTATCGCGGCCGCTACCCGTTCGCGCGCGTCTAAGCGGCACGGTTTCGATACGTAAAAGCTCTCGAGACATCTCCAACTGTTCCGCGTATACGACGATGCGAGAACTGGCGACGGTATTTTCCCACGGTCGTGGCCGGCAATACGGCCACAATTTACTCTCTAGAATAAACGGCGCGGCCGGTAACTTCCGTCGGACTTCCTGGAGTTTTCTCGCCGGCGGAAACGCTGCCTCGGGGCGCGACTAGGCAGACGCCGGCGAGCGAGAATACGCGGCGAGAAGCGGCGACGACGTTTCGCGCTCCGTTTCTCGCCGTCGTCCGTGCGGGCGTAATAAAGGAGAAGGAGAAACGAAGAGCGCGAAACGTCGTCGCCGCTTCTCGCCGCATATTCTCGCTCGCTGGCGCGTACGCCGAATGTCTCGTTATCCGATTCTCCTTCCGTAACCGAGACCGAATCTGGCGGGAAGTTTACGGCTGGGAAAAGGTCGAAACGTAATTGCCGATTGGCTCGAGTCGGCGAAGAAATTCGTCTTTCGATGGCGACGCCGATTATTCCGTAAGACGAAATTCGCTTCGGTCCGATCGGCGATCGGCGATCCGCGGCGTATTTCCCTGGCTGGGCCGAGTCGAAACCCGGTGGAGATTTTTACCTCTTTAACTCCCGTTTAACCGGGTCGCGCCGCCGGTTTAAGACGTCGTACGTAGCGCGAGAAGGGCGTCGGATATGGCAGAAACGCGCGTTTATTACGAAATTTCGCCCACGGATTTTTAAAAAGTCGGTTGCCTAACTTTTCCGGCAGAAAATACCGACGTTTAAGAAACCCTTAGACGCGTTAAAACGACGCGCGGCGGCGTCGTCCTTCGGGAGACGTTACCGAAAATAGCTCTTATATTATTATTAGAAAAGGGCAAAATAAAGCCTACGTGGCGGAGCGGAGGCCGGTTTTTAAAAATATCTCGGATGCCGATAAGCGCCGGCAGAAACTCCTCCGCCTTCCGGCCCCTAAATTAATATCGTTTCCGGGACGAATGCCGACGGGCCGCGCTAAATAAACGCCGTCCGGGTAGGGATATTTTACTTTTTTACCCGGGACGGGGATGGGAAAATGCGCGGACGGCCCGAGCCGGAAAGGCCGGGAAGGCGAAAGACGAGAAACGTTTGAGGAGGTGGCGGAAGAGCGCTAAATCGTTTCGACCGTTAAAACCGGCGGGAAAGCGAAACGCGAATTAAAAGGAAGGCGATTTATTTCTCGGGATTCGGGACCGAGGCGCGACGGTTATTTTGTCGATTATTTCTAATAATAAAGCCATTGGGAAGGCGGCTCGGTGACCCAAGAGCGAAATTTAAATCGGATGACGGATAAAAGCCTTTAACCTGGCGTATGCCGTAAATCGTCGTTTAATAAGGAGCGTTTCCGGAAATCTTTTTACTTCCGGGCCGTTAAACGCGCCTAAATTTTTAATTTTACCCAAAGAATAAATTATTTAAGTAGGCGTGAAGTAGAGACGTTTCTGCGTAAAAGAGAGACGAAGCGCGTAACTCGTAACCGACTTTTGCTAAATTTCGACGCACCTCCGATAAGGATGCCGACTTCTTCCGTCGATCGTCTTCCCGTCGGCAACGTTTCGCCTCGGTGCGGAATTATCCGTCCGACACCCTCCGCCGACTCTTCCTCGCCGATTTACTGTCTGGGGCGCGGCGGTGTTTCGCTCCCCCTTTCTTATTCTTATTAGATAATCGAGTCGGCGTTAGCGGAAAGGCCCGAATTCGGCCGCGCGTTTCGGTACGACGGGCGTTACGTTAAGAATCTATCGACCGGTAGATCGCGATCTACCGGTGTTCCTCGACCGGTGTACCGTCACCGGGTGAAAGATCTGGCGTGACTTTTACATACTCTATTAATTTCAAATTTTATTTATATATTTATATCACGAGCGTAATAAACGCGGCGACTGTATTTCGTTCTCTGCCGAAATACTGACGAAATAAAATGATGCTAAAGCCATGAACGCAAACGCGTCTCGTCCCGGTACTCGCTTTTTCTTTTGGAGTTATACGTTGGACTCGCGCGGATCTTCGGCGACTCCGAATAAAAACGCCAACGACGCTTACTAAGCGTAAATAACGTCGTCCTAAATCGGCCGTAGAAAGATTAACCCTTCCGCGTAACGTGGCCCGATCGACGTAGTTAACCTCCGCTACGAACAAATACGGAATAACTCTAGCAGACTCGAATAATACGACGTTAAATTTACATTCGCGACGTACGGATGCGACAAAACATATAAATAGCGTAGACACCGTTAAGCCATCGCCAGTGCGAAAGGCATTTTACGGCAGACGTCTCTACCACCCGGACCGGGATTTTGTTGAAAAACTGCGTCGAACGGCCGGTTAGCTCGGGGATGACTCTTTGGGGAGACGGAAGGATTCGCGATTACCGTACGGGATCGGGTCGTAATTATTAAAACTACATAAAACACATTTTCAAAGATACGACACTCGCGAATGACGCGTGCAGAAAACGTCACGTCGTGCCAGAAACCGTACGACGCGTCGCTTCCGGTTGCCGGCTCTCGGCGCGGACTGATTATTTACGCAGACGTAATCGAGTAGCGAATACATCGAGAGCTTGCGAAGAAACAGATTATTAGACATCCGCGTACCGTACTACGAGTACCGTACATTCCACAGACAGTATTGGAAAACAACACGCACGAATGTACTACGACAGAGCCATAATCGCGGATAAAACGATTTACCGCGACAGACCGGACATCGCACTCGTCGACAAACACAATAAAATCACATACATTTTAAACATATCTGTTCCAAACACAAAGTACAAAAAACATGCGCCGAACAAACCGGCAAGTACACGGCACTCGCCCGGGAAATAAGGCATGTATGCGGAATGGAGGGTGCTTATTGTATCTGTCGTTCTCTCCTCTACAGTTTCGCACCACACACGCTACAGAAAAGCCCGGGGACGTTAAAATTGAATAGAAACACACGCATCGCACTACAGAAGGCCACTACGTCGAATCCGTGCCACAT
The DNA here is from genome assembly GCF_030686945.1 of Centruroides vittatus. Lineage (NCBI taxonomy): Eukaryota > Metazoa > Arthropoda > Arachnida > Scorpiones > Buthidae > Centruroides > Centruroides vittatus. The sequence continues at coordinate 237,657 of NW_027122320.1, forward strand.
TGTTAGGAAATTCCCGAATGCAGACACCGACACCGACGCACTTATTTAATTTTAGTTTTATTTCGGTTGCTACGCCTCGACTCTGGTCCGGCACAGACGCAGCCATCGGTGTCGACCGAGTAAAACTCACAAAACCCAACATAATAATAATAAGTTTGTGGCATTACGAAATTCTATTAATAGTATCGTACGGTACGCTTTTGAGAAGAATAACATTCGGTGCGCCGTGTCGAGTCGTGTGGAGTCGTAGGTGTGCCGCGAGTAGAAAAAGATCGCGGAACACTGTACTAGACGAAGTAATGGAGCGACGAAGAGCCGAGAAATATTCCGTTCCCTCCCGGCGATTCTTACCGATAGCAAAATGATCAGACCGGACCTTCTCCCACATTTCCCGCGCCGGCAACTGTGTGGCCTACGAAATTCGAAAATTTCGGAATTTGACAGAAAAGTAAAAACATTACAATTCCTTTCTGCCTTAACATATCCGCTGGCCGTCTTCTCGCTCGGTTAAATCATCGAGATGCTCCCGGGACGTGGCTGTAGTATGTTTCGAACGCCATTGTTTATAAAAGAAATACCCTTTAGTTATTTTTACCCGGTCACCAGCCGGGTGGCTACTTTTAATCGTATTTTAATTTTTACAAATCACGCGACTTCCGGTCTCGACCGGACGATTAATCGGGGTCCTAAGCCTTTCGGTTTTCGCTTATTTAACTCTGTGGCGGCCGTATAGGAAATCCGCGCCTCCGTCTCGGGAAACCCGCGGCCCGCGCCGAAAATGTAATAGGCGACGGTCAATACGGGAACAACTACGGGTGTCCCTGGCATACCACGGTAGTTACGTTCGGAAAAGTGCCGTGTTAAGCCGATCCGTGTTATACGAATCAAACGACTAATGCAAAAGACAGGGTTTGTTCCAGAAGTTAAGAAGAGTGTACCGTTCTTTTTCGCTACTAAGAGACTCGTTTACGAAAGCAGTCGATAAATAATTAACAATCGTTATTAAAAGTACAAACTTTTTTCTCCTCGGCGAGGAAGAATAAAGTTGCACCACCAGTTTTTATTAAACCGGACGGAAGACAGAATCATTTCGATATTTCAATACCGGTATTCTAAATTTTATGGGCAAATCTGCGCTTACTCGAATAAAAAAAATATATCAAATAAAGGAGTTTATGTTCTCTTAAAAATTGTGAAATTTTATATGGAGAATCCTCCGTACAAAATTTCACAACCCGTGTTAGAGCCAAGCCGGAAGCCGCATCGCACGAGGATATCCCTAATTTTCCAACCGCGTCTTAGAAGTGTCTGGCCCACCGGTGACCGAGCGGTCTTCGTTCCCTAAACACTGGGAATTAGGACGGAGGTTCGCGCCTGGCTCGGACGGGTTCCGGGTTTTCTCCACATCTGTAACGCCTAAATAGGGACCAGTTTCCCTTAAAAGACCTCCCGGAAGGCATCCCCTAGGCAGGTCACCCGAGTGTTGGGTTGTCGTAACTCGACGAACAAACGGAAGGAGAGTAAACGGCAGAAGTAACTTGGGAAAGACGAAGGCGAATAACGAAGGAAAAGTGAAGACGAAGATACCGTATTTAGGAACTGGACAGTTAACGGAGGAAGGGAAGAAAGAGAGAAAAGTTGAGCTCGAGAGTGGGCGTGAGAAAAATGACACTTTCGTACGCTTAAAAGGAGACGAGTATTAGAAGGTTAGAAAGGCGCATTTGCGGACGTAAGTAGACGAAGAACGGCAGTTAATTCGCCCGCTGCCACTTACACCCGTCCGAATCCGTCGGTCCCGGGATTAAGCGCCGACCGCGGCCGCGACCGGAAAATAAGAAGCCGGCAGAGGTGAGGTCGAGGCTTCCGATAAAAGTCCGGGGTATTAACGGCGGAAACCGGGCCTCACTCCCTCTCCCCCACACCAAAACACTTGGAATAAAGAATAGAACCGGAAAACGCGTGGGGAATTTCTTCCGTTAAAACCGAAATGGAGAAAAATTTCGGCGGAACGGGGACAGAAGGAGGGTGGCGGACAAATACTTTCTCTGCCGGGACCGACTCTACCGTAGTGAGGGCAGCCCGGCCCGAAGTAAGAAAGTCACGCGGGGAATGGCTGGAGCTGTGGACAGCCCGACCTAAGGCACCGAGTGCCGGGAAAGGTGGGGCTAATTTTACCCAATCCGGGCGACGGCCGTGAAATTTTCGTCCCTTCGTCCGAATCCGAATCTCCCCGCCAAATGTTCTTTCGACGCCGTTCTGTGGTAAAACGGCGAAATGAAGGTAAAGACCTTTTTACCGATTTTACTTTTCCGCTCTTTACCAATGACGCGCGGAAGACACGAACGGGGTGGAAAAGCCATCGCCCGGATTTTTCGGCGGTTAAAGGTGGAGACGTGGAGTGGCGCGTGACAGGCCAAGTGGGGTGAACCGGGCGAGGGTTATGGGGATTACTTTTTATACAGAAGTTGTCTCTACCTCGGAAATAGAGTTTTTATCCCTTTTACAATAATTAATAATATAAAAAGCGTTTTAATAAAATGCGCCCGCCTTCGACCCGGACGCCGCTTCTAGTTCCGCCCGGGTGCCTAATTTTCCGACTTCTCCCGGTCCCGTAAAATTACAATCGCATCCGTTTCGGTTTCTCTGGCCTTAACCTCCCGGTTTTTGGGCCAGGCCCGATCCCGATTTCGGCCCGCCTTTGGAAATAGGTCGAGCTGCCGATCGGACTCGGGCCCGGTTCCCACCTTTTACTTCTTAAGTCGGTCCGAGACCGAACGCTCGATATTTGGAAATTCTAAAGATTGAATGGGCCAAAGCTTACCCGGACAGCGAAATGCTCCGTACAAAATGTTGGCGTTAAATATAATACGTCCTAGGCGATTGTTCTTAACTGTGGCCGCTTATTTGGTTCGTCTTAAAAAAGCCTGCCGCCGCCAATTACACGCGACAATAATAAATTGTAGGAGTTGCCGAATACCGCCGAACAACCGGACCCTAACTTGGCCTAAGAACAGCGACGTTCTTGTCCCTTTTAATTATATAAAAAGATAATCGAATTTAACGCAGCGAAGAAGATCCTTACTAAATTTCACCGTTTTCCTCATTTTCCACCCGACGATAAGCGCGAAATAAACACATTAATGCGGCACAAAATTAATTTCGGTATTGTCTGTCGAAGGTACGATCAAACCAGAATAAAACCGGCTGTTGGAGAGTTTGCCAAATGCAAAACGCAATAATTACCGTATTTTAACAGTTACGCCGGCTTTCCACTCAGACGTAAACACTTCGTTAGCGTACGACGCTGTCGAAAACGTCATCTAATTCTTTAATAAAATGCGATTTAGAACACCGAAATGGCGCTTAATGCCCGTTTTGTAGTGTCGTCTGTCGAAAAACTATCAAATTTCTAACATAAATAAAATAACAGTTCGACAGACTTTCGACGAGATAAAACCGTCTTTACCTTGTATACAATATATAAGTTATTTCGGAACTTGCGAGGAATTAATGAACCGCTCGGGGATTCGAAGGTGTAGAAAAGAATCTCTTCGTCATCGGGAGTTATAAATAAGTCTAGCCGTGCGTATAAGGCGGAAAAACACGATGACCGAGCATTAACGCGGATTAGAACGCCATTGAATTTGAGCAAAACGGCAAACTATCTTCTCGGAAATACCTACGAAAGACGGAATTATACAGACCGGGTGTCTACACCTGTACAGATTCGACGGAGCGTGGAAGCGAAGAGCGTGACAGTTGGAAAAATTGATCAATTTCCCGCGGCAAAAGCCCGAAATGGCATCCTAATGAAAAAAATCAAAACTACGCGTAAAATCTGGCCCGTCGGACAAAATTTCGTCGAGTTTTTCGCATTTTCTTACCTGTCTGGGGGTGTCGAATAGTAACGAGATGTCCTCCTTCCGTTCTGCTCCGCATGCTACCACCGCGTGTTCCGTTACTATAGAAACTAGCCTGTCGGATACGGGGAAGAGTCCATTGCGTTTTGACCCGGGGTGACCGCAGCCAGGTGTACCGGAATGAATTACGTCACGCGGGCGTACCGTCTTCGCGTTTAAATTATTTAAAACACTCGGAAAAATAAACCGTCCGCGGCGGCCATCTTTACTTTCTTTATTCGTGTATGTAAATATTATGATTGTTTACCTCCATGGTAACCAATTAAAATTGGGGCAACTTAAATTACGTCACGTTACGTCACGCTAAAAATGTCGATTATTATAATAAGTTCGAGTTTAATAATTGATTACTTTTCTTAAATTATTTCGTACGTAATTAAATTTTAAAGGCAATTTCATTAGAAATGTACGAAATTTCGTTGGGTTTTCGCTTTAATTTTCGATTAAACCAATTGACGAAGAGTTTACACTTTTCATCCGATGTTTAGATTAATTTCATTGGCTGTTATCGATCGACGTAACGGCTATTTAAAATTTTAAAAAGTTTTCGGCGTTGCTCTTCTAATAATTATCCGATTATAAGTTATTGTTATAATTTAAATAAAGACGGATAATATATTATCGAATTTGTTTTTAATCCACTCCGTAAAAGAAACGATTAGCGAGAACGTAATGACGAGAGATTCTTATTGGTTTATTGGTGTCACGTGAGACGTAGTCGTCTTTCTGCGGGTGATTGATGCGATATTATCGTCCGCTTTTTTCTTCTTCCATATTACGAGAACTTTATGGGAAATTACATTCGAATCGGGAAGAATTTCATTTCTGATTTTCACTGTTCGCTTTAATTATTTCTCGTTATCGACCGTTACTTCGGGCCGACTTTTTGCAATTAAGTTCCGTTCGCGGAAGATAATTAGTACGATCTGACGTCATACTGCTTTTAAATTCAAAGTTGTTGCCCATTTATAAATTTATAAATCAAAAGCGTTTAATTAATAATATAAGTAGTCTATTAAAATGGTATCGAAAGAACAATTCTGGATAAACGACTGCCGATTGTAAGAGCCATGTCGTAACAATAGTGAATAAAAAGATCTGTTAAAGCGTTCGATAGACAAAGGGTAATTGGCCAACCTCGAATGGCGACGAGATATTTATTAAATGTCATTAAAAATTGAAGAAAATTCAAATTTTCTTAATAAACTTTTTCTAAATCGTGAAAATATTGATGAAAATCTGATTTTATCGTTCCCTCGCATTTTTTAAAAATCGCTTCTTTATAATTAAAGAATTATAAACGGTTATCGTTCATAAAATAATTTTAAATTAACCAATTAAATTTAAGCAAACGCCTTTTTAATGTAATAAAATAGCAATTAATTTTACGAATTTAACACTATTTAATGAGGAAAATGAGGTTTCGATAGGTTAATTCGTCGGCTTTTGATTTTTTGACCTCAAAACGTCACTAATAATTGAATAACAACTTTAATCGATCGACGGAAGGCCAATTAAGCTAAGTTTTACAAATAATTAGCCACGACCAATCAGACGGGCAGACGCGTAATCTTTTTCACGCGAAACAATCCAATTGGTTTACCGTCAATCTGAAAAATATGAAAATTATCGCGCGAATGACGTGGCATCAATTAGTTGATCGCGACGGTCGAGAAATATTTTGTGATAAAAACGTCCATCGCTTATTTCGGACCGATTTCGGAAGGAACGACGGAATAGAGAAAGGTGTGGCCAAGGACGAAAGCCATTATTAAAACGGAAGAAGCGACACATCAGAAAAGTTTGTTGGATTCCACTAGCGGAAGGCACGCCCAAATGGAAAATAAATCAATATCTTTATCGCTATCGGAAGATGCCTCGTCTACACGCATATTCTCGATACAACTGTACTTCTAGGCATAGCCAGATGTCCGCAGTCGTCGCAACTACTACGCCTAGATGCCTATTCCAGTTATAGTTGTACGGGAATACTCATCTTTATCATCGCATCCGGACACTTACTCTCGTCGTAACTTTGCCCGGTCTCTTCGTAATCGCATCTGCGAGCTTATTCTACGTAACTACGTACGGTGGCTGTACTGTACGCGCACCCGAATGCCGATAGCCGTTCCCGCAATGCTTCCGTGCCCATTTTCGTTGTAATTATACCTCGATTCTACAGTATCTTATATACGTTGTAACCGTTTGTCACGTTTCTCTCTGTAATTGTATCCGAATTCCTGTATTGTCGGTAACAAATCCTTACGTACGGTATACTGTATTCGCGCAATAATTGAATGATTCATCCCAGATAAATCCAAGTTACCAATCTTATCTCGATGGAGTTACGGAAGAAATTAGATCATAGTAATCGGTATGTCAGGCGGAGGTGTATTATTTCTGATAGTTCTTATTGCGCACGCTACATTTTAGCAATTTTGCAGAACTTTAATTTTTACGTTTGGCTCTTCCTCTTATATCTGTGATAAATTCATCTAAAACGTTTGTTCGACAAAGAAATTAGTTAATCGTCGAGCATTTTATGACACTAGCGGATCGATGTGTTAAATCTAGATTAACTAATAACGCCGATAATTGTTAATCTGTCGTTTAATTCTGTTAAATTTTCCAACCTATAAAAGTTTTTCTATACAAATCTAGTGTTACGCTAGTAGTTTTTAAAATTATCAGCCTAGGGTACCGGGGTTAAAATTTTAAAAGATTTTAAAAATTTATCCTTAAATTATTATTATTTTTGACTGTTGCCCATTATTGACCTTCGCGTTGCTAGTCTTAAGAATGTTCGGGTTTACGTTGTAGATATCGTCATCGTCAATAATATCGACAATACAAAGCCGTATATTAGTTAGGACCAGCGAGTCGTCAAAACATTTTCTTTCTTCCTCTTCTAAATTCAAATTGACAAATAATAGAGACCAAATAGAAGGCGTGTTATAGAGAAACAAAACGCTGTAATTCTAATTTTGTAGGTTAACGTGTTAAAATTAAAACTATCTGATTTTTTACACGTTCCCTACTGAAATTTATAGTCGGTTCCGTAGTTTCTCGTCAGTAAAAAACCCGTGGCTCTTGCAATGCTTAAAAGTCCGGCAACCGGTCACTTAATTTTTCCGGCAACGCTTAAAACTGCGTCTGTTATGATATTTTAAAAACTTTTATATTTTTAATTACGATAAAATGGCAAAGTCCTCGATTTCCAGGGTAGAAACGGGTTTTATAAAAACTGTAGATGCTAATAACGAGTAAAATTGGCATTGTTTATTAATTTTAGAATGATTAATCCAAAATACAATTATTTAATAAATTTCTTTTCGGGAGATTTTAGCAATAAAATTTAATCGATCAGATCCAATCGCCGATTCGTTCATTATAGAGCCAATGTTGAATTTTTGTGAAGAATTTTGTTTTATATCGATGCCCGGTTTTCTCTCTTTGATGGCCTTTCGGTTACAGGAAGCTATTGTCTCGACACCACTTCGTAATACTGTCGTAGCACTGGTAGGCGTGGTATCGTGTTGCTCCGGTCTTGCAACGAAGCCAAGTCACAAACTTTTCTTCGTTGCCCTTCATCTTCAGAAATCTCTTGACGATGCGATAGACGAATTGATAGCCTCCGTCTCTGAACCTTCCTCCGTACACGGGTCCGATGCCGGGCAACCTGTTCGCGCGATTGGGACCCAACGGACATCCGAGGAACGTCTTTCTTTTTTTGGTGTTTCTGATGGCCACCGGGTACCCATTTTTTCTGGTCTTCTTGTTTCTGTCTCTCGGTTTGGCCATTTCCTGGAAAGACGATCCGACAAAGATGGTTGTTTTTCTAATAATGTAGTCGAAAAAATGGTTTATCAAATAATACGTTTATTGTTAATTTATTTAACAATATCGCATTCATTTCTATGTTATCAATATTTATAAATGTACAAAAATTCGAATTTATTCATTTAATAGTGAATAAATAAGTCCTATTCAATCCGAGATATAACATACGAGTCCCTTTATCTTCTCACCCCGTCGGCCTTTAATCTCCAAAATTTAATAGACTCGGTCTCCCTAATATACAAACCCCTCTGCAAACTGTCAGAAATTTTCGACCAAAGTCGCAAGAGTTATTAAGCCGCAAACAGGGTGAACAAAATAGCGCTCCTCCACACACACCCACATTTCGTAGTCCCCGAATTCAAAAATGTAAAAATCTGGCGGAATCATTTTTTGGCCGATGGCCAAAGTTTCCCCGTTATTGCGTATTTTCCCGAGAATAAGACCTAACCGTACAATAAACTTAGCAAGATTTTTCGGGAGCTCGTAATATAAGCGCTACCCCCAGAATAAGCTCTAGTAAAGAGCGGCAGCCAGACGGTTGCATTTAATACGTCCGTTGCAACACACGACGAACGTATTGAATTATAAAATAATAATACTAATATATAATTACATATAAATAAATAATATTAGTCATATTAATACCTAAAATAGATGATTATATAAACTATAATTAAGTATTTGTAAACACTCGAGCCAGAGCCTTTGGACGAGACATTCCCCGAAAATAAAACCTAATCGGCCAATTGCGGAGACAGAGTTTGCGTTAAACGACGTTTAACAGCCGAACGGCGTGTAGATGTAGGCTGGCCGAACCGCGGTTTAAAATGCCTCGCAAAGACGACCATCGTCCATTTTCGAACGGCGTCTAAACGAAGCTCGGCGAAACGTTGGCTATTACTGTCTTCGCTGTTACTACCCTCTCTCGGGAGTCGAGTCATTCGTTTATGACGTCGGCGAAATGGCGACGAACAACGCGTTCAAATCGTGCCGGAATTTTTCCGAAGAACAATAAAGGTGTCCTGGCGGATGTTATAAAAAATTATTCTGCAGCCGAGGAGAAAGGTTACAACAATCGTATTCCGGGGATGAAAAAAACCGCGTGGGAGATTTTCAGAACGAATTTCTTATTTCTTCGTCATTTCCTTGTATGTCTGCTTGCAGCAAGTGTCGCGTCAGGCCCATCCTAGTCTCGGGTAATGATTAATTAATTTTCGTATCTCTCACCTGACCGTCTCGTTCGTCAACGCCGGGTTCCCTGTCGTATGTCCAATCACGCAAAAAAGTCCACTAAATCTGTCTTTAGATTTTATTCACACAAAACAAAAATCAACTATTTACATTAATTCGGTTATAAGAGCATTCCACTATGTTCCCGCGCCTTTTGGAACTTAACAACTTTTTTTATTGGTGTTGCCAACTCTCGACAAAAAACCAAAATTTCCGCCATCTAGTGGGATGAATGGGTCATCCTCCCACCCTTGATTTTGTCAGTCAAAATCAAAATTAAATTAAATTTAAATATAACAAACACATATAGTACTAATTGAATGAGTTCGAATCAGTCTACAAATCCAGCCGATTGGGAGCCTTTAAGGGTCTGCCCCTTTTTGAGACTCGAGAATTCTCAGATGAGGTGGTCACATCACTCCCTGTAGCGGCAGAGATCATTCGGGACCGATCATAGGTCCTCTCGCAATCGTTTTCAGTAGAGTCTACAGTCTTGCCACGAAATTCGTTTCGCATAACATACTTTTCATCCACCGAAGAGATTTCCAAGGGATACAGTCTCCTAACAGGACGGATGAGAAATCCAACCTGTGTTTTTATTTTGGCTACTCTTACCAATCCATCTTTACCTGGATAGATCTCGACAACTTTCGCCAGAGGCCAATCAAGTCGCTTTTGGTTGTCATGCCCAACCAAGACGATATCTCCCACAGCAATTACTTTAGCGCCCTTGGCTACCCCCTTCGGGTTTTGCAATCGCCCCAGGTACTCAATTCGAAATCTATTTCGTAAATCTTTTCTCAACTTGCATAAATAACGAAATCTCTTCCCAAGATTTACCTTTTCCAAGTGGTTTAAATCGGGAAGTCCAGTTTCCTTTATCCCTTGCAGAAACATATTAGGAGTCAACGGGATTAAATCTTCAGTATCTTCTGAGAGTGTAGTAAGTGGTCGAGAGTTCATCAAACCCTCTACCTCACAGATAATTGTGTAGAGCTCTTCGTATGTTAACGAGGCTCGTCCCAAAATTCTCCTCATAATCTGCTTTACACACCCTACCAACCTTTCCCACCAGCCACCCCACCAAGGCGAAGCTGGGGGAATGAACTTCCAGATAATGCTCTGAACAAGAATTTCATCTTTAATCTTCGTAAGTTCAGCCTCAGAGAAAATTTTGGCAGCACCGACAAAATTTGTACCGTTATCACTATAAATGACAGAAGGGCGTCCTCTTCTTGCCACAAATCGTCTGAATGTTTGCAGGAACGCCTTCGTTGAAAGAGACGTCAACAACTCGAGATGTACAGCCCTGTACACTGCACAAGTATACAGGACAATCCAACACTTCTGCTTATCCCTCAAGTACAGTGGACCAGCTAGATCAACGCCAGTAACCTCGAATGGCGCAGCATCTCTTATGCGATCCACAGGCAATGGCGGAGATTCAGGGTGGGCTGGAGACACAACAAATCTTCGACACCTAGAACATCGCAGTGTGATAAGCCGAATGTATTTTCTGCACCTCAGTATCCAGTATTTCTCGCGCAGATGATTCATTAAAATTTGAACACCAGCGTGGTTTAATTCTCTGTGTTTCCATTCTATCAATTTCTGTACAATATAGTGATTCCCAGGCAAGATAATGGGTAATCGGAAATCTTCACTATCTTTACTTCTGAATACGAGAGTTTTCACTCTCAAAAGACCTTCCTTGTCTATCACTGGGTGCAATTTTCGTAAACGGTTATCTATCCCCTTTGGAAATTCTTCTCTTTGAATCAGTTTCAGCAATACTAATTCAGCGTGCTTTATTTCCTTTACTGTGAGCCCCCCAGACATTCGAAGGGGTCGTCCTTTGAGATTTGAGGTAAACCGGTATATCCAAGCCGTTACTCGTAATATTTTCCAGTAAGTAGAATAATTCTCATAAAACTTTTCTGCTTTCTCTACATCCAGCGCAGAAATCACAGATTTTTTTCTTTCAGAGCTCACTATCTCCATGTCAGGCATTTCCTTCTGCCGAGGCCATTCTTCTACCGGTAAGCTTGTAAATTGAAGTGTCTCCCACCAGCGAGATTCGGCTAAAGTTCTTGCATTACAACCCCGAGATGGGAGATCTGCAGGGTTTAAGTATCCTGGAACGTGATTCCAGTCATCTGGACTACTTAAAGATCTAATTTCGTTTACTCTATTCATAACAAATGTAGCCCAGCATTCCTGATTCTTGATCCAATACAACGCATTCATGGAGTCAGTCCAATAAAGTGTTGATAATCGTTCAAGTGGGAAGTCCCCTTTAATAGTGTTCATCATTCTGACACCCAATAAACAGGCTAGAAGTTCAAGCCTTGAGATCGATACAGACCCTAAAGGTGCAACACGCGCACGAGCCTGTATCAACAGCCACTTTATGTTGCAGGTATCTGGCTGTCTGAGATAAATACAAGCGGCATAGGAGTACTGTGATGCATCACAAAATATATAAAATGAGAGTGGGACAGCTGTATTGTAGCTATTTACTATCCTTCTAGGAATTTTCACCTCCTTTAAAAATTTTAATTCTTTTATCCACTTTAGCAATCTTCTTTCTAAATCGTGCGGTAATGGGGTGTCCCAAGCTAACTTTCTTTTCCAACACTCTTGCATCAGAAGTTTTGGTATTAACGTCACTGGAGAAAGGAATCCAATTGGATCAAAAAGTTGACTCGCCAATGACAGAACCACTCTTTTTGTTAAAATTTCATCGTTAGGTACCCTAAGGTTTGCATCACAGTATAAAACGTCCTCTGAAATATTCCAATTCAATCCTAGCACACTGACTATTTCATCGGGCTGGATTTCCAAAGTTCCCAATGTCCTTTCATCGCCGTCGCAAACCGGTGACGTTTCTGTTTGTATACCATTGTATACCCAACCTCTTAAATCAAAGCATGCTAAACGCATGATTTCTCTAGACTGTCTCATAAAATTCACCAGCTCCTCTTTGGACTGACAACTCGTAACGCAGTTATCAACGTACATCGATTTCTTGAGTTTTAAAGCTGTTTCTTGCAGATGATCTGGAACATGGTTTAAGTGATAATTTAGAGTGGCTCCCAGGAGAAATGGACTCGAGTTTACTCCAAACACTACCCTGCGATGTCTGAAAACCTTTAATTTTCCAGGGTCGCCACCCTCCCACCACAAGAATCTGAGAAAGTTGCGATCCGCTTCACTTATTTCTATCTGCAAAAAAGCCTTTCGAATGTCAGCTATTACTCCGTATTCAAATAATCGAAATTTATTTAGAATACTGGGTATCAATTCAATGTAGTTAGGACCCTTTGCTAAACAATCGTTTAAAGAGACGTTGCCTCTTTCCTTAGCGGAGGCGTCGAAGACTGGACGAATCTTCGTCGTGGAATGCTCTTTGATGACCGCTCTGTGTGGAAGGTAATGGCAGTTAATCTCATTCGTTTTGACGTCTTTTATTTCTTCGATTATTTGTTCTTCAAGCCATTGCTTGAAGACTCCCTCGTAGGCATCGACCAGGTTCTTATTCTGTAGAGTTTTCACTGTAGATTTTAATCTTCGCTCGGCCAGAACCCTATTATCAGGCAGAGCTTGACAACCTTCTATCCAAGGCAAGGACACCATGTACCGACCATCGCTATCTCTCTTCAGCGTCTTTTCAAAATGTTCGATAGACGCTTGTTCCAGTTCCTTCTTTGATTGTTTTTCGGCAGGGTCCTTTATTCCAAGAATATCTAATTCCCAAAGATCAGGAATTCGCAAATCTCCAATTAACATCGAAGTGACAATCAAGTTTTCGGTTGGCTCGGAATGCTCCTTCGTGCGTCCTAAGATCGTCCAACCGAGTTTCGTTTCAATAGCAGTTAAACCTGATTTGAGTGTCCGGAGTCCTCCTGTCATTAGTTTGCCAGCGACATCCGCTCCTATGAGCAATTCAATGGGACCTTGACAATCGCTCAAGGATATCCCCATATTTGACAATTCATCCTGACACAGTTCCTGTGTAACTGGGGGCGTGGTCAGACAAATGGTCGATTGGTCCAAGACATCAAAATTACAACGATATTTATCGTCTACGCACGAGAGGTGTACCTTGTACACATCGTGTTCACAAATATCCGTACATGAACCTCCAAACAACGAATGTTTCAAATTTTCCTTTCTCATTGGTTGGTAACCGACTCTTTCTGCAGTGCTCTTCAAGATATAGGATCTCTGGGAGGCAGTATCAATAATTGCACGGATTTTGAGACACCTTTCCTCTCCCCTCAGAATCACAACCAAAGTCTGTAGCAAGACACGTGGAGTTGATGACACATTAGCCAATGCCTGCTCACATACTGGGGGGGCGCCGTCACCTTCACCAACAGAAGCATTGTTGGGAGATACCTTTCGGCTATTCCTACAGAGAAGAACGTGATGCGGTTTGCCACAAACTGTACAACTACACTTTGCTCTACATGAAGAAGATATGTGATTCAGTTTTAAGCATTTAAAACAAGCTCCTCGCTTTATAAGGATTTGTTTCCTTTGATCTAAAGTCAAATTTTCCGCCTTCCTGCACTCAGCGCTAGCATGGGATTTCTCACAGAATACACACTGCTGATCCCTGAATGGTTTCTCTTGAGCAGAAGTCAAAAGTTCCATACCAGTTGGAACAGTCTTGTTATAGGGAGAGGCAGCCTTAATTTTACTTTGTACTACCTTCTTGGTTTTGTTCTGAAAGCCAAACCCACTTGTGGCTAAGGAAATTTTCTCCTCGCTTTCAATTTCGTTACGCAAAAACTGCATCAGAGTTTCTAACTTGTTGAAATTCTCTCTTCCAGACTTGAGTAGCATCGAATTTAGGTGTCTTTCCCAAATTCTCAAGAGGTCGGTCGGTAAGCTAGATTCAACTAAAGGGTAGAGCATTGAAGCACACTTATCCGTAGTAACACCAAGCATTTTAAGGGATCGTAGTTGTGTCTCGATACGATCATAAAGTTTCACAATTGGCAATTTGTGCTCTTGCCCCAATGCATTATTCAGTACTAGACTCAGGAGCTCTCTCACGTAAACCTAGATGAGCACATCTTCTCTTCCGAAACGCGAATTTAAACACTCAATTGCTTGCGAGTAATGCTCGGCTGTCACGGGGAACGATTCAATTACTTCCCTGGCCCTTGAGCCCTTCAGAGTCGACTGAATGAGGTATTGAAATTTATCCAAATCCGAAATATTGGGATCTTCATGTATTTTCTTAAATAGTCCCCAAAAGGAAAGATAATTTTTCAAATTGCCATCAAATTTTTGCAATTCAATCTTTGGTAACTTAAAATTTCCCTTGGAGTAGCCAGTTTCGCCTTCGCTTCGTGTTTCATCCTGCTCCGACGTATTCAAACGACGCTCTAGTCTTGTTTTCAAGTCTACGAATGTACCATTGTAATTCTCAATACCCTCAATTTCTTCATCCAACATCTGTTGAGAACACTTCTCATCCTTTTGTAACTTATCTAATATTTCTTTATCGATGGTTTCTATTTTAGAATATTTTTCCTGTAACTGGGCCAAAAATCCAGGACACGAATCGAAATCTTCAACCTTCGACGTCAGAAATTCTTGCACCCTATCGGTGAACTTTGTGAAAGCACCTCGGTAGGATCCACGTAATCTGATTGAGGGCTCCATGACGTGAATCTTATTAATTAACCCAAAGAACAAAAGCAGACAAGATAGACATAGAGAAAACCTCGATTCAAGCTCAAATAGAAATAATGCAGAGATGTATTTCCACTAAATCCTCCAATCAGTACTCATTTTCCGCAGTTAAATAAATACTTCCAAACGTAAACAATGTTCGTACAACAATTGTAGAACGTTTATAAGTGAAATCAGTTAGAACCTGACGTCCCTGTTCGGGCGCCATTATGTCGCGTCAGGCCCATCCTAGTCTCGTGTAATGATTAATTTTCGTAACTCTCACCTGACCGTCTTGTTCGTACGCCAGGTTCCCTGTCGTATGTCCAATCACGCAAAAAGTCCACTAAATCTGTCTTTAGATTTTATTCACACAAAACAAAAATCAACTATTTACATTAATTCGGTTATAAGAGCATTCCACTATGTTCCCGCGCCTTTTGGAACTTAACAACTTTTTTTATTGGTGTTGCCAACTCGAGACAAAAACCAAAATTCCCGCCATCTAGTGGGATGAATGGGTCAGCAAGACCTTATTCTTACTCGTTAAACAAGACCTCATTATAAACGTCTCTATCACTACACAAAAAAACTTTTAAAATTTATTTAATGGTAGTTTGTTAGATATCCGCATGCTGTAGAGACGTGAACTTCGATAAGATCACCGGCTACTCTCCGGAAGCTTTTGGTGGCATGAAATCGTAATGTCGTCAACAACCGTCGTTCGGTAGTTAATGGCAATCCTCTTCGATCCGGATGCTTAATTTCGTCGTCAATACGATATAAAATACGAACAAAGCCAGATTTAGAAAATCTATACCGAATTCGAAATTCGTCTTCGGAATAGCTTTCTGACGGATTATTCCGATCTCGTATTACCTTTTCTCTCTTCGTAATTGTCGAGATGAATAATTTTCTTGATTTTTTTCTTTTACAAGATTTATTAAATGAACAATAGCTGTTATAACAAACTTTGCGACCAACAAATGAATACGGCGACTTCTATTCAAAGAAAATGGTATCGAGAGAGCCGAGAAAGTAGGTCAAATAATTTGTTTCTAATCGCCGTTTACACTGTGGCAAGAGAGAAACGCCGTCTCCGCAATGATTTTTCTGAACCGCAATCTATACGATCTCTAAATCTTCGTCGGCGTCTGAACGTTGTCTTCACAATCGGCCGAATGCGTCTTTTGGAGCAAAAATACAGTGGTACGTTGTATTTCAAACGACTCTAACTTCGAACGTTTCAGAGTTCGAAGTTAGAGTCGTTTGAAATTCGACCGTTGCTTACGAGGTAAGGGACACTATCGCATTTCGAGAATGCGCAGGAAGACAAAACGGTTTCTCGCGGTGGCCGGCAGGAGCGCTACTACACCCCTAAGCCCGAGCATTGCTTACGAGATAAGGCACCCTTATCTCGTAGGCAACGGGTAGAAAAAGCTCCCTAGTGACTCGTATATATCGTTGCTTACGAGTAACGCTCGTATATGCTTATTCTGATTTATACGAGAGAAAATGTGAACGAAATTACGTACTGAATACATTTGCCATCCACTCGTTTACGGAGAACACAAGTGAAAGGAAATATTACCCCCTTGAAAACAATTACTTTATGAAACAATATAAACATTTTCATCCGGTGCTCCCGTTTTTTATACTTAATCTCTATAAAGTAAAATGTTTTGTCTATCGTAGCATATTATTCAATACAACAAATCTGCACTGTTTAATAAATTCTTTCGAACGTATAGACAAAAGCTAGAAGAACAAAAATACACAATAATTCAGTCTTTGAAAAAAATCTGACTATCATCAGTTTTTCTTAGGCTCTACACTCGCAAAATCTCTCTGCTCGGTAGCTTATTTTGAAATTTCTTTACCGGCTGCAGTTTCTCACTCACAGTTTTCCCAAAATTGTCAAGTTTCAAGTATCCGAATTCACTAGATTCGGATACTTCTCCGAAAGAAAACTCCATCAAAGGTTGACGAGACAATTCTAACAGCGAGGTAAATTTTGAACATAGGAATTAATATCTTCGCAATTCTTTTTTGATACCTTTTTGTTTTAAACATACATTCTTTAGTGCTGCAAAAACAAAATCGGAAATAATGTCCGAAACTCTCACTAGTTCAAAGCTGGGGTATTTTAAACCACCGCGGTCTCGATGAAAAATTAGTCTTAAAACTGGAGAAACAGCTTTTCGGTCTCGAACGTTTTTTGCAGATAGTCAAAGCAGCGTGTTGATTCCTCTGCCACTTTCACAGTGTACCCCGCAATCATTGTCACTGTTGCTTTTTCCATTGCGAGGTGAACGGCCGAAGGAAAAGCAAAAGCAAAATTCTATAAAATTGAAGAACTTCTGTAGGAAACCGAAATGTGCTTTCCAAACTTAGTTCTAAAGATGTGCCATTTACACGAGCAGATTTCGTGTAATTAAAAGATAAAAAAATAAACAGTAGCTTCCAAATGTTTATGGTTAAAACAAAATAAAATAAAAAACGGAATAGTACTAACCTTGTGGGTTATAAAAGCTGTGCAGAATTTCCATTACTTGGTTAAGCAATGCGAAGTTGTTTTCCGAGAAAGAACTATAAGCGGGCAATGAAATTAGAGTTGATGCAGTTGACGACGGCGGTTCTCTCGCTTCTACATTAGCACTAATGGAAGCTTTAAGCCCGTTTTAAATACCTAGTTGTAGACGGTGTACATCTCTTTTTGGGCAATCTTCTAGATTCGGGCTCCTTTCTTTTCAATCTTTCTGGATACACCCGAGAAACTGATGGCATAGAACCTGGTAAAAGTCTTTTTCGTGTTGCGCTAACACTATAATTTGTGGGGGAAAAATGTCGACTACAAACTCTAGATCTTTCTGAAGGAATCCAAGAACTGCTTTTTTCCTCATCCTCCCTTTTTATAGTGGTCGGGAGAAGATGCCCAACATTTTGCTTACGAAGGAAATTATAGCGGTAATTTGGATTTTGGGGCCTCTAACGAAAATATTATATTCTCGAGTATGTTTTTCAAATAAAACTTTGGAGTATATCAAAAATAATTATGTATTGTGCTTGCAATGACGACTTTTTCACTGTCTGGCATTTTAGGCATCTCACCTCGAGTATCCGGGTGGGAGGTCGAATGCTATTGAGGTAAAATAACAAAAATAATTGCATAAAATTAATTTTCGAATATCTTAACCAAATTTAGTTTATTGCATATTTATTTATTTATTTATACACACTGAGAACCTATGATGCGGGGAATACATATGACAAAAACGTTACATATACATTGTACACCAATATATTATAATCCTTAAGTTATTACAGAGAAAAAAATATGAAATATACATAAATAAAACAAACAAGTTATACAAAGCGATACTAAGAAATATTTAAACAAAATATCCGTATATAAAACAAAAATAAAAATAAAAATAACAAAATTGTGAGGAGAACTATCCGAACCAAAAAAGAAAAAACAACATTATATAAATTGATTACACCCACCTATAAGACAAAAAAGGATTAAGTTATCACGTCAGACAATGGATAGTCTCCCGAAGAATCTTAGCCACGAACACACATTAAGGAAGAAAGTAAACGCCACCTTTGGGCAAAACCAAACAAAATGTACACCACTCTCCGTACAAAGGGTCACCGAAACAAAATAAGTCAACGTAAGATTACCTAAATAACAACTTAACCTTCCGAACGAAATGAATTAAATCAAAATTACGCCAATTACCAATAAGGTCCAGAAAATTCTCAAACGAAACAATAGGGATACCAAAAATACTTTCACGAATTCTTTCTAAATTAGCACACCTGGCTATCACGTGAAAAGAATCCAATAGCTGATCACCTTGACAATATATGCAAATTTCTCTCGGATGATTCTGCAAAAAATTAAGGGAGTTACGTCTCATTCGCATTACCGTAGAGCTAATATCGAAGGAGAAATTGTTATTATAAAGCGAACAGTCAAAAAAGTTTTGTGTTTAAATGCTTATACCAGACATTATAAGTGTTAGTAATTTCTGTTAGTGGAAGTTGGATGATTTAGCCAGCAAGGATGAAAACAGACGGGAGACGGACTTAACTTCTGTACGTCTTCACTCCACCGAGAAGAACCACGCACTGACCACACACTACTGGTCATTAACACAGAGGCAAGAGTTCCCACGGACATGTGAAACAAAGGAAAATAAACAGTTACCGTACTTCACAATATAACTGTCAAAGAACGTGTGACAAAACTTTAACACGTTACAGCCACGTGTCTAACAATCCCCCGCTTGGCTGTTGCGTGGCCAAAGGTCATTAACAATAACAGTTAACATATTAATATTAGCGAACATCAAGACCCAATAGTTTACAACATTTCTTGTGTTTATTCGGACCGAGTGCCTTTGTCAATACATCTGCAGGCATATTTTCAGTCGAGATGTGTTTTAGTTTTATTTTACCTTCACTGACGAGGTCCTTTACAAAATGTAATTTTATATCTATATGCTTTGCCCTTTTGTGAGAGCCTTCCCCATTGGCCAAACATATCGCTGCTTGATTATCAGAAAATATACAAGTAGTTTCTGTTTTAAGTTCGCCCGATAGCGCTTCTCTTAATAGCGATTTAAGCCAGATTGCTTCTTTGCTAGCCTAATTAACATCACAGAAGCCTACAATGTCTATTTCTCCGTTTCTTTCATAACTAAGCACTACATCCGCAGTTCCTTTTAAATATTTAAATACTAACTCTATCCGCATCTTAACCTTATACTAAGCTTACCACTTAACCTTAGTTTATCCACATCTTAACCTTACTTATATTCACTTTACCTATCTCCTAATTTTACTTCTACTTATTTCATTCACAGTTTAACCTTACTTTATCTACATCTTAACCTTACTTATATTAAGTTTATTTAAATCTTAATCTTACTTATATAGACCTTTATGGCATCATAACTCATAGTGAGTCAATAACATAATCCTTTCTATCTCTTTAAATTGAAACATATTACCTTTCTTAAACTTTTTAACCCTGTTTTCCTTAAATTTAATCCTTATTAGTGTTAGTTGCCATACACGCTTTGATTGTTTCAATCCGTACAATGCTTTATGCAACTTTATATACCCAGTTTTCCTTCCCTTCTACGCTAAAACCTTCTGGCTGAGTTACATATATTTCGCCACGCAACTCCCCATTTAGAAAAGCTGTCTCGAAATCAAATTGCCCGAGTTCTAGGTTTTTCATCGCAGCTAGTGCAAACAACATCCGAATAGTTGCGCTTCTTGCGGTTGACGCATACGTTTCCCCGAAATCCACTCCACTAACCCGAGCGCAGCCTTTAGCTACTAACCTAGCTTTAAATTTACTTTTCCCTTCTAATTCCTTCTTTGTAAAAACCCATTTAGTTTTTATCGCTCTCTTATCACTGGGCAATTCACATAATGTCCATACCTTTTGATCTCGAATCGCCTTTAACTCAGTTTTCATTGCATTAATCCAATCTTCGGAATTTGGATTCTTAATTGCCTGCAAATATGAAAAAGGCACTCGACCTACTGCATAGACAATTGGATTTCCGTATCGTCGTGGTGGTCTGACATTTCTTCTCAATCGAGTACTTGTAGTAGGGACAGATGAATGGTTCTGCTCTCGACTTTGCTCTCGCTCTTCGGGTTCATCTTCCGAGTCCTCAGATTTGGAATCAGCCCCCGCTGACCTCTGGTGTTCGTCTTCGTTGAACTTTTTCTTGTCATCCGATGGAAATACGTTGACAGTTTCTATCTGTTTCTCGTCTGATGTGCATCTTGACATTTCGTTAAATTTCACGTCTCTCGATACTACAATAGACCCGTTGCTCGGATCATACAGTCTGTAAGCTTTCGTGGTGGGCGAATAACCAAGAAAGATGCATTTTCTTGCCCGTGCTTGAAACTTATGCTTTCGTTGCACCTTATGGATGTGTACATAAGCTGTGCATCCGAATACTCTCGGATGTCTTAAACTCACTTTTCGGTTAAACCATCTCTCATACGGAATATTTCCATTCTTTTGTGGAATTCGATTCACGATGTAAGCTGCTGTTAATATACTTTCTCTCCGTTACTCCGGTGGAATATTAGCTTCGAGTAACATACAACGGGCTTTTTCTAATAAGGTTCTATTCATCCGCTCGGATTTTCCGTTCTGTTGTGGTGAGTACGGAGAAGTAAGTCGGTGAATTATTCCATTTTTACTCAAAAAACTTTTAAATTGACTATTCACATATTCGCCGCCGTTATCAGTTCTCGGGTTTTTTATTTGTTTACCTGTTTGCTTTTCTACCAAACTTTTATAGTTTATAAAACAATTACGCACTTCGCTTTTGGATTTTAGGAGATATACATGGATCCATCCCGAATAATCGTCAATGAAAGTCAGCAAATATTTCGCACCTCCGAGTGATGTCACTCCCATAGGGCCACATACGTCACTATGGACTAGCTCTAATAGACCTTTTGTTTCGTGACTTTTTCTTCGACCAAACGGCTGGCGTTGACTTTTGCCTTTAGTACACGCATCACAAACTTCATTTGATAGGCCTACTGTTTTGTAGTCGATGCTGTTTGGTTTCTCCTTTAATATATGCTTCGTGGTAGCTTCACTCGGATGTCCCATTCGTTTGTGCCATAACCAATATTTACTTTCAGGACTAGCTATATTAACAGTACTTTTATATGTATCCAGTACATATAAATGGTTTATCTTCTTCGCTGTGGCATACATAAGTTCGCCCTTTCTGACGACACATTTATTTTCATAAAAATGAGTAGTCGAGCCTCTCTTGGAAAGTTGGCTTACCGATAACAGATTGACGGTCACTTCGGGCACATACCAAACATCTTTTAGTATACAATTGAAGGGTACCCCTTTCACGTTTAGGCGCAAAGATATATCACCTTCACCCGCGACTCTCAAACTCGAATCGTTTGCCACATATATCACGTGATTAGCAGGTCTAAACTTTACGAAAAGCTCACGAGCATAACTTAAATGATGAGCGCTACCACTGTCTATTATCCAGTCAGAGTTATGTGAGTCAACACCTTTGTTTATAATTGAACATAGCATCATTGGATTTTTCTGGTTCGGATTTGTTTCGCTGTGACATTGCGATGCTCTGTGTCCATACTTATTGCACTCGAAGCATTTTCCATTAAAGATTCTTGTATCGTCATGTTTTTGTTTTATACTAGTGCCTCTTCTATCGAAACGGTTTCTCGTTGCACTAAACACTTTTGACTCGTTAGTACTACTGCATTCATTTTTTCTGGCAGCCTGTTGCAGCAGTTTAGCTTTAACTGCAACTGAGGTTAATTTTACGTCTGCGGCAATCGCTAAATTGGTCACTAAACTATCATATTCTTCCGGTAAACGCATCGATAATAATTCCGCATGTTCCCGATCATCAATCGTACAACCGATTTTTCTCGACTGGTCAATGAGAGTTTGTATTTCGTTAATATAAGCGGCCATACCCGAACACGTGTTAAAATCCATGGAGTAAAGTTCCCTTTTTATTTGCAGCCTTTTCAGAATACTCTTATCTTCGTAGAGATTTGCTATAGTATCCCACGCTTCCTTGGCACTTGTACAATGTTGGATATCGACTTTAACGTGGTCCCCAACCGTCGGGGCTATTGTTCCTAACGCCCTTCGATCACAACTTTTTTCCTTCGCCGTAGGTTCTCTATCTGTTACCGGCGTCTCGATCGCTGCCCACGGGTCTTCCTTCATCGACAGCATTTTTACGTTGAATTGCCACGATGATAAATTGGATGAACCGTCCAGTTTTTGGAAGTTCACAAACCCTTCCTTTGTGAAGATATCTCCATGTAAATTTTCCATCTCACACGTTGTCTTTCGGATCCCACCAAATCTCAAACAAATCCAATATCACAACGAACAAAAATTATAAAGGCATTAATATACTTGGTTACTGTTCTGGGTTACTTGGTTACTTTCGTTCTGGCCTGGGTAGCTGCTCTGGGCCCATAACCTTTTGTTAGTAATTTCTGTTAGTAGAAGTTGGATGATTTAGCCAGCAAGGATGAAAACAGACGGGAGACGGACTTAACTTCTGTACGTCTTCACTCCACCGAGAAGAACCACACACTGACCACACACTACTGGTCATTAACACAGAGGCAAGAGTTCCCACAAACATGTGAAACAAAGGAAAATAAACAGTTACCGTACATCACAATAAAACTGTCAAAGAACGTGTGACAAAACTTTAACATGTGACAGCCACATGTCTAACAATAAGAGCTGACATTAATACGTCGATCCAAATCAGAAATAAAATTATCAAACTAATTTAATTTCAATGTAGGACAGCAGTAATAAGTACAGTCAAACCTGTTTTTATGCGGTCTTTTTTGTGCGATTTTTTATTTGTGCGATTTTTTTTGTGCGGTATAGTTGGCGACTAGTCTCGTGCGATTTGTCATGTCTCACGTTTACTTATTATAGCTAAATAAACTTATTATAGCATAAATGAACTTATTATAGTAATATTATTGCACGAATATGCTAAAAATGAAATAATTTATTTTTTAAGTCAACAAAAACACCTGGACAAAAATATGTAAAAAAGACGATAGACGAGACGATGCAGTCGAGTGCCGACATCTGTTGTCAATAAATTCTATTTCGTACGGTTTTGAGTTATTTTATACGCGAGACTTTTTTTTATGCGGTCCCTATCCACCGCATAAAAACAGGTTTGACTGTATTTAGTAATTCATCAAAATTAATGCCGTTATTAACACAAATTTTCCTTAAACTTTTAGACCACAGAAAGTCTCTCTTATTTAGCACATGACGTAAACACATTCTATTCCATCGCTTTTCATCCAATACGATTGTCCTAAAGATCCAATTCAAACACTTATTTAATACTGTATAAGACAAAGGTAATAGCGAACACTCCATAAAAATCAGGTACCTTGGGGTACAACGAGACAAACCAAATAACTTTTTAATAAAATTAGCCAAGACCGGATCTAACTCGTCAGATCGATATCCCCATACTCGGAGGCATATAACAAAGACGTGACAATCGAATTAAAAATCCTTAAACGATCGTTCGAATTACGTAATTTAGCCGATCTACACATCCGAATAACACTATCAGATTTAATAAAAAGCATTCCTTTTAGCAGTCCGAGTATGGGATTTAAATTTTCCATTATACTTAAATATGACGCCGAGGTATTTATATCGGGAAACTACCCGTATTACACGGCGCCGTAACTAGCCTTTTATGCGCCCGGTGCGAGCGTCCGTAACTACGCCCCGAAACTCGGTCCAGGTCGTTTCTGCGCCCCAAATGTCTACGCCCCGTGCCCGGGCACCGCCGGCACCGCCTTAGTTACGGCACCGGTATCGCATCGTTTCTAAACCACCATTTATCCAACTCGGCAAGTTTACCACCATTACGGAAAACGACAACTTTCGATTTTATAAGATTCGAGCTCATATTATTTTCTAATAAATATTTATTTAAAACGTTGATAAATCCTCGTAAACCTCTAACAGAGTCGGCAATCAGAACTATATCATCCGCGTAAGCCAAAATTTCAACACCAATGCCGTTCACCTCTATATCTTCGTAGTCAGAGTTAGTTATTTGTTCAATTAAATAATTTAAATATACACTAAACAACACGGGACTTAAAACACGGCCCCGTCTAACCCCAGTAACAGCGAAAAAAGACCTAGAGCAGAGACGGCCCCATTTAATCTTAACATTAGACTCTATATGTAATTCTGTCAGCAAAGAAACAAATTTAAAACTTATACCATATTTCGAGAGTTTTTTTCCACATTAAATTCCTATCTACGGTATCGAAAGCCGAAGACAAACGGACAAAGACTGCGTAAACCTTTCGCCTTTTTCTCATCAACGTCTTAGTAACGTGAGTACGTAAAATAAAGACATCGTCTAGCGTAGAATATTTTTCACGAAAACCAGCCCGATTCTCAAATAAAATATCGTTTAAATTTAACCGAGCAACTAGCCTACGATACAACATACTACAGAAAATCTTCGAAACACGGTTCGACAGAGAAATTCCTCTATAATTACTAGGAATCGATTTAGAGCCATTTTTATAAACCGGACATAGAATAGCACTACCCCAATCTTTTGGGACAACTCCCAATCTCGAGATTCAATTAAAACTTCTAAGTAATATCGGAAGAACAGATTCCACCCTCCAAAATTCAGCGGGTATACCATCAACCCCGGGCGCAGAGCCAACTTCGACTTTACCTAAAACGTAGCTCGACTCGGAGTCCTTAACGTCTACGCGCAAAATTTCATCGGACCAAATTAAACACCGATCGGAGACAGACGAATCTTCGATATAAGGAAGCGAAGGACCACATAAAGAACAAAAATATGTAAACCGCTGCTCCAAAGAAACGCTCACTCTATTATTATAATTTCTAATTTTACACAAATTCCGGCACCATTTATTATTTTTACGGAACACACCCGAATTCCGAACCGTACACAAAAACTTTTTTTTTAGCCGAACAGATTTTCTTAACCAAACCACGAAATAATACAAATAATTTACGATACGATTCCGAACCATTTTTCTCGACAGCCGGCCAAGCTCTATTTCTATCGCGGATCACTACGAGACAATCCGGATCGAACCAGTTATTAAGATTTACGTAATTGTTAGGTTTAAAATTCATATTATGGGAATTAGCTATTTAATTAATTTCCATTTCAACGAAGTAGAATCTTCATTTCAACGAAAACGAATTAGTCTGGAAAATTTCCTGCCAACCGCGCTCTCGGATATAAACGAAAGGTAGCGAGATTCACCCGCGGGGAATGTAAATATTAATCGAAGCCAGAAAATCATCTCTATAAACGACTTTATAATAAAAACCAACCATCCGTAAACGATGCGATTATAATCCAATAACACCTGCCAATGACTTTTATTACTTTTAGAAGAACGCCGAGTTTCGGATAAAGAGATTACGTCGAATTGCGCGATATACTTCCAAAATGAATTCGGCTTATTTTTAACACCGGAGCAATTCCCCGCCGCTATACGGGTAGCCCGGATCGGTGGTCGCTAAGAGAAAGCCACGATAATTTTACCCGAACTCCTCGTCGTATCCGTATTTCACTCCGTCAATAAATATTTTATCGTAGGTTAAACGAATTCTTTGAGCGCCTTCGCATTTCTTCCGTCTTAATTTATTGCGTGTGTAGTAGAAAGTACTTTATAGTAAGTGTAACAGCGCAGTACATAAGTATCGTTAAGTTCCCGCCCTTTCTAACGCGTTCTATATCTAGCCGAAAGCTTTTTACAGTCCAAAAACCCTTTTGGCGAGTCCTGGTATAATTTCTACGCGTATCCCGCAATAAAACGAGAAAAGAAAAATTTATTAAAAATGGGCACGTAATCTCGAGAAAAATGCGGCATCTTTCCCATTTGTCGGGGTAAGATGCCTAGTGGAGTCACGCGTTCTAGCGCGTCCCGAGGGGATCGGCGGTAGCGGACAACGGAAACCATAAAACCTTAACTACATCGCGCATTAATTGTTTCTGGCAATTTTCAATAAATTCTATTTTAACTTTTAGTTTTAAAATGACTCTAGAACATTTCGCGACAAAAACTTGGTTCTTATCTCGCTTTTATTCTTCTCCGATGTAGAAAATGCGGTAACGGTACCCAATTTTAGCTTAGTTTTTGTACGACGGACGGTCGGGCCGTGGATATCGGCCCGACGATCCGTCGTACAAACGCGCGACGTATCTGACGTCACCGTTCGAAAATAACAAAAATTAGGCGTCTTTCCCGTCTCACCCCGAATCGATACTTAAGAGCCACCGTGTTTTCGACTGCGCTTCGGAGGGGAACTCGTGGAAAGCGATGCTTTTCGTTCGTCCACCGCGGCAATAAACCACGATACGAAAAGAATCGAAATTTCTTTAACAATAAACGAAATAATGCGGTATAGAAATACCTAGGCACGCTACTGTTTCGTCAATTTCCTTTCGCAGGGGGGAAAACGTTTATAAACAAAATATATAAACGTTACCTTAAACTCCGACGGATTTCGTAACACTTCGGCCAGAGAATACTGCCTTAGCCGGCACGCACCCGTCTCTGCCAATGGGGGTGTTAAGACGCCACTTAGCGACAAAATTTAGTAACGTTAAAGGGCCCTCTTTTCGAAGCGAAAAGTTCGGAACGCGATAGCCTCTCCCTTATCTCGTAAGCAACGATTCGACACAAATGTTCCCGGCAGTTGCGACGATTCTTCCGAGTTCGAGCCGCGCGCGCCAGTCTCTCGCTTTCGCGTTACGCCCGTAAGTTTTCGGCGCTTTCTTCGAATTATTTTTGATGTGTTTGGATACATATACTGCGCCGTGTATTATTCGTCGATTTTTAACAATTTCTTACCGCAATTTTTCTTCGTCGACGACTTACGAGCGCTCTTTACGTTTTGTATCCTTTAGTTTAAAATTTCCCCGACGGAACTTTCTAAACCATATTTGACACGTTCGAAGTTTACCAGCATCTTTCCCGTACACGTTACAATTTCTTTTTTTTACTGTTTATACGGCATTATGTCCCGTTCGAAAGTCATAAAACACAATATACCCGATACGCTTTTTATCCAAAGACATTTTGTTTGAATAAAATAGAGTTGTAATGTGAAAAAAGAGTTTAAAGTAAGCTTCTAAGCAAAGAATAAAATCTCGCAACATCTATAACGTGTTAAATTTCACAACTGTCGTAATGAAATCGCGCGTGTGTTAAGATGCCGAATTCCGTAGTGTGAGAACGATAAATGCATTCTTCGTTGTATTATACAGTATTTATGTATTTTATTTACGGTTTTCGTGTTTTAATTTATTATAAAGACGTTTAATTGGGTTATTTTTTTACCTTAAATTATGGATATTTGCTGTTTTAAGTTTATCGAAATGGGTATTCTTTAGAGTTTGAGAATTAATTGACTTTCCATTATTTCTAACGGGAAACATTGACTCGGAGTTCGAACGACCTCCCGGAATGAATTATATTCGAGCGAAATACCACTGTATAAAACCCGAGTCTTATTTTAGGGAAATACATTTTACGGCACGCACGACAGAGCCGGAGAAGTAAAAGTGGACGTTGCCGTTCCCATTACGGGCCGTCCACTAATCGCGCGTAGTTTTTAAGCCGATTCTGACCTTCTCCGTTCCCGTCGTGCACATCGATGTACTATACTTTCGGTAAACTTTTCCCATTACAGGGCTGTTCATAAATTTCGTCCGCATTTTTGTCGAAATTTTTACTCCTCCTCTTGTCCCGGTTTGGCCAAGTTTCCACAACCCCGTCTCCTCTTCGGACGTCCAACAAAATTCAATACCCCTTAAAACCTTTATCACTTTACGAATGATAGATACCGTAAGTAGAAACGAAGCGAACAAGAAATTTCGAAATAAATATAACAAAACGCGTAAACCGTGCGCAATTTAACGACATAAACGAACGATCACCGAATCTCAACCCGGCATCCGACTGGCGGTAACTCCTAGCGCGGACGTCATTTACGAATAGCCCATAAATACACTGTACTGTACGCGTACCAGAGTTTACCAACTCCGACATTGAAGACGTAAACAAATTCTACAAACATTTTCCAGGATGTAGGCTTATAAGAACGAATTCGTAAGCTATTATTACAACTAAAAAGCCCAGGTAGACAATCTCCTCTCCGTGGCGTACACAAAAGTCTAGATCACCGGTTCCCGAAGTGGACGCGACTAAATCTAGGGGAGGGCGAAAAGAAGCCAACGGTCGGCAGGGCTCCGATCAAAGCGTGTATATGGGAAGTGGTGAATCTCTATCGTCGATTCGACCGCCCGATGATATTAATTGTAACGGTTGCGCAGACACTCGTTCACTACCGGGTTATACCCACCGTCGTTAGCGTAATTTTTTTCTTTTAAATTGATATCGTCGTCGAGAGGATGCGTTTATTTAATGTTTGCGGGCTGTCGAATAACGTCTTCGACGTTAGAAAAGCGGTTACGTCGCTTTCCCAAACAAAATAAAGACACGTACGAACGGCTAAGTTAAAATTTTTATTTTATTTAATAATTCAACCGACGTACAATAGTTTAATATAATTATAACACAATTGCACCATGCAATTAATACAATTCTGGAATGAAGAATTATTAAACAACTTGGGATTTTTCCATGACGTCACCCAAAATTCAAATCTGTAAGAAACACGCGACAAAAATAACTCGGTAATTATAGTTTACATTTAAAATTATACCAATAAATATGTTATCTATATATTATATACTGTAGCAAATTAATTACGGTAATAATTACGTATACAGATAAAATATTACCTATTTGGGAACAATCGATTAATATATTTCCAATTATTTTAGGCCTATACGCAATAATTCTTCTCGTTATTTTTATTTATAATCTGTGATAGTTATTGCATTTTCTACTTAATTCTTAAAGAATTGAAGTATTATAAACTTAATATTGTATTAGTTTAGCTTTTGGAATTTATAACTAAATTTGTTTTGTCTCGTTGCGGGTATAGCAGTGTAAGGAAATAACCAAATCGAGTGTAGAAATGTGTTTAGTCCGATTATGTGTACGAAAATGTTCGCGGTTACTTACTCGTATCTTCGTGATTTAAATTTTAACATTACGATGAATTTTAATTTAACTATATATATATATATATCAAACAATCGATAGTAATTGCTATAAGATCAAAATCATTGAGCTGCAATTTGAAATTTCCACTGTCTTTCCTCAATCTCGACAGCGGAGTCAGATAGACAAAAGAAGAGAGCACGCGAGGAAATCTTTACGCGATTATATACGAACTTCCGATTCACACCGGAAGTCACGTTATTTAATTCAAAAATTTTCCCCGAATGGACGATCGACACGACTCCGCCGTTAAAGGAAAAGTACGATCTACAGGGGCAAATCAATTTCAAATTTACTCAATCCATCTCGGCCGATTATAAAAATTTCACGCGACTGTCTTCCGGACATTCCACGTATTTTATAACTTTTCTAAATCGTCTTTTTTTGTCACTTTGTCTCTGGGTGTGGGTACTATCGTGTACATTAAAACAAATGTAAATCGACACCACTCAACGAATACTTATAACGTAATCGCGTTTAAACTAAACATTTTCTAAATCAAAGAACAATGTCTCGCATCGGCAACAATGGCGCGTTATATTTATCAACTGTTATAATTAAATTACAAATTTATTTCGGATAACCACGGCTCTTAAAAATACCTTAAAACTTTCTGTTCGACCCAATATAACCTTTACTTATTAACCGTGACAAACGTATCTTTATACAGCCTACGAGACTAAATACAAGTACTGTTTTACACGTATCGGATAATTCAAACCGGATTAAAATTTGCAGCTCGGCCTGGTGACCGTGTCGCAATAAATAATTTCCTTTACCTTTCTTCTTCCTTAGAATACGGACTTAATCGGTTTCCGGTTGTCGCCACACAGCTCGCAAACATACAACAAATAGACATAAAGCATCCTGCTGGAAAAAAACAAACTTCTCGTTTAAAAAAGTGCATTTTGAATGTAGCTAACGAAGCTAATAATGGTCGACATAACGCGTGGTTTGACCTGGCAACGACAACCGGTACTACAGGGCGATAATATCATCGAGCGACGAATTTAATAGCATCACCGCTTACTTCGGTACTGATCGAACGGCGATTATAGGTGAGGATTGGGTCACTGACAAATCTTTCCCTTTCCTGTATTAAAACGGGTAGGGCATTACGTCTAATGCTTTCCAGATATACGGAACAATGTACAGTACGTTAAGGACACAAAGTGTGATGTTCGTAAGTTTTTCTATGAATATTTCCAAGATTTTCTCACCAGGAAAAATGGTTAGGGGACGGTGGCTCGAAAAAGTTCGGAAATCACTGGCCAGCACACACGCGGCGCGGCAAGGAAAAGCGACAGAACGACGTCACTTTTTTCGCCGCAGAGGTCTATTTCGTATCGCGAAAGTCGGTCGAATTCTATCTTTCGCGGCGGCCGCCGCCAAGACGCGCCAATCAGCCAATAACAATTCGTCCGGCAGTCAGGTGAGAAAATACAATCGCGTGGTGTTTTAATGGCGGAAAGTTCGACGCGGTTAACCGAGATAACTACCATCGGAATAAAGAAGAAATGATAATAAATTTAACACAAATAATCGTGTATAATTTAATTCAAAGAAGAAAACAATCGAATCTTACACGAGAGATCTTAATCGAGGAATAAGCGTATTTTGTACACCAGTTCTTTCTCCATCCAAGAAAATATCTCTAATCCAAAATACTCGTTCGAATCTTCGACAAAATCTTTTAGTTAAATAAAGCGAGTCTTACAAAACAAAATTTGTAAACACGTGGATAGCGGCAGTGTCGGTATCGTTCGCCATCTCGAATATTGAACGCGTGCGCCGGAATGTAAGCGGATTGTCGCTCGTGGGGTCGCGCTGCCGCGCGGCGAAGACGCGTCGGCGACACCGGTTTTCCTCGCCGCGCGGCATTTGCGCATCCTCCTTTTAGTTCTAAATTGTGCCGCTGCGGCAAACGGCGCCAATAGTCGGAAGTTCGACACGTCATATTTTCTGTTAGTAATTACGAAACACGGATGTATATACGTAATTATCGGTGCCGTGCCGTGACATTCGACGACGGGGAAGCCGCGTTTCCGTAAGAAGCCGACTTCCAGGGGCAAGCGGTTAATCGCGCGTCAGTAATTGTCTAGGGCAACGGCGGGCAACCCCCGGTCCGCGGGCCAGCTACGGACCGCGAAAAGTTTCTATCCGGCTCGCGAGATCTTTAATAGATTATTTAATTGGAAAAATAACTTATTTTTCCAATTCTTTGTAATTTTCGAAAACGATAAGAGAAATAAATGTAGTAATTAACTTCTTTTTATTTATTTATTCCGTATTTGCAGACTAAAAAATTTACGAGTCGCAAGAAGGCGTCAATCGACTACTACGGCCCGCGGAAAAAACGTAAAAGTTATTGTGGCCCACGTTATAACGAAGGTCGCTCACCCTAGACTCTAGGGTCCGTTGGTATTCGTTCGTTCGATAAGCCGGTAAAAACCGCAGACTTCTCTAAATGCATTGTTAATCGATTATTTGACGTACTTAATAAATAAACGAGTTCGATATAATTACCTCCGTTATTAGATTCGATACATTCCCTACGCCCTCTAAATGCCAAATCATGCTTTGATAAAAAACATACAACATCTATTAATTTAGATACAATATATCTATTAGCCGTAACTATCTCGTTATAATTTTCAGTATTAATTTTATAATGTTTACTAATGTTAAATTCTGTTCTATTTTGATTTCCAAATTGCTTCGATGCGACATTTTCTAGCTTTACTCAAATTATTTAAATCGTCAAAGCCACACACTAATTTCATTTGAAAATAATAGGCCGGGCCAACGAAACAATTTTTGCATTTTTACGCACGGACAAAGCCATTTTACGTCTTCATAAATTTTATCGTCAAAATGTCCAACAAATTTTTTTGTCCAAGTACTTATATTTAATTTCGGCATCGGTCTTTCTCTCTTAATAATGTTTTCTTTTTCATTATATGGTCTCGAGCCAAAACTTTTCTAAAGTAAATTTTCAATATCACGATTACGGTCTAAATCGCCGGGCACGATATAAGGGCAAAAATTAAAAATAGAATTATTCAAACGAAATTTGTGACGGATATACAATTATACATACCTGGTACAAAATATTCGATCGTACGAATATATTTTTAAAGAAAAGTATAATTAAATATAGTTTTGCCAAGAAACGTATATAAAAATAACATAAAATATCCTTTACTTTTTAAATATTAAAACGATTCGCTTAGTTAAAATTGCTCCGTACCGGTGGCTCGCGAATGAAATCGGAGACGATTTTGGTAGGTGTGCGGTGCGTGCACGAATGACAAATCCCGAGAGCGCCGATACCGGTTAATGTCAAATGCCTCTTTTGTCGCTCACTAGTATACCTCAAAGGACGCCACGGGGCCGTTGTAAATTTTAAACGTTTCTCACCATAGATGTAAAAATCTAAATACGTTAAACTTAATAGTCATTTGTTTTCTAACTACCGTAATTCGTTTTAATACCGGGTGTACACGAAAATCGGTTTCCCACTATACCGAGCTAGTGATCGGCCGAGTTAAGCTTTTGTTTAAGTGAAATTCTGGCTCTTTCGGCAGGGTTTTACGTACGTCCCCATTTCCTAATCTCTCGATTATTTAACTACTTCTTAAGTAGAAATAAGTCGAAACCGGTTACTTTGTACTCGAATATTTGTAGACAGGGAAAGAAGTGGAAAGACAAATTTTTACGACAACGGATATATAAATCGTAAATTTAAGGAAAATAAATTCTACAGCTTTTTTCTGTACCTCGTACGTCTCGTTCGTTAAATTTGGTCGTAAACGATGCTGCCAAAGTAACGGTTAATTTTTTAACAGTATACAAGAATTGTACACGTTTTTTCCGCATTCGCTTACGGATGAGACGTACTAAATCCTGATATCACCGGTTTAACATCGAAATCCGTAAGCAACACGAGACGGGAGAGCGGAATAAACGCGGAATAAATATATCGATTATTTTAATGGATTTTATTTTAACTCCCGTCGACTATACGGAACTATCGTAAAAACGTGCCGGTAAATTCCTATCGGTCGGGTTAAGTTATAAATCTAGTCCGAGGGTGGGCAACCTTTTTTATAACACGGAATAAATTTTACGTTTTTTCCGCGGTCCGTAGTAGTCAATCGACGCCTTCTTGCGACTCGTAATTTTTTTAATCTGCAAATACGAAATAAATAAATAAAAAGTTAATTACGACATTTATTTCTCTTAAAATTGGTTAGTTATTTTCAATTTAATAATCTATTAAAGATCTCGCGAACCGGGAGTTGCCCACCGTTGTTCTAGTCTACTCGCGATTCGCGTAATCCGGCGAGGGCGGCCGAATATCTCGCGGGCGGGCGGCTAACGGCCTAGAACCTGTCCGGGATATAAAATTAGAAGCTTTATGCGCGAAGCATCCACCGGCTAAACCGGGTGAGGTTGGTGCGCTGTAAAGCGCGTGTGCCAATGCCTATATAATCTGGCCGATTGAAAACTGACCCGGTTTCGACATTCCTTCCGCCACCGAATTATTCGAATATACAATAGCGATCTTATCGTTTTTTTCACACGTAGTATAGAAATTTGTAAAAGATACGTAATGCGGTTATAATAAAATATAAATTTTAATTAATTCGAAGTATACGTTAAAATATGAAAATTTATATTTTATAAAATACGAGAGAAGGTCGTTGGAAGGTGGAAGCGGCGCTTCCGTCGCTTCCGATGACGGCACGCCGCTGGTAATTATTAGCCTATTACAAATGAAATTAACTTAAATTTTTAGACAGACACCTTACTTATAAATCAATGATTTTTTCCATTTAAAAAATTTGCATTGATTTTTTAAATGGGAAAAATTATTGATTATTTATTGAAAATTTAAAATTGAATTATTGAAAATCGAAATTTATTATTGAATATTCAGAACTGAATGCTCCGAGTCGTAAGATTATACGGTGGAGTTACGAAAAAAATAAAATATAAGACGACTTAAAACTCGATATTTTCTCGGTCCGAGAAGTGTTTTCGCAATTCTTTCCTGCCGGGAACTGTGTCGTAACTGTACACGAGAAATCGTAATAAAGTGAAACCTCTGTTAACGGACACCGGGGCGTTTTTACAATTCCCGCACCCTTCGAACGGGACATTAGTTATATTTACCTGAAAATGACGTTAACCGGCCTTAGGAAAACGTAAAGGCCCGCCTTCGATATTCCCAAAGAATTAATTGTTTTAAATATTTCGTACGTAAAGAATCGGTTCGAATACACTCGGAGGACGAATTTCGTAGGCGGAGCGTAAGCGTCGAATAAAGACGCTGAAAATAGGAATAGGGGAAGAAAGAGAGTTGTAAAAAGCCGAACGATATTCTATCTGTTTAAGTCGTCGATCGTCGCACAGGTTAGTGTCGTTAAACTTTTGTTTTATTGTTGGAATTAAGCTTACGGTACCCAGAAACCGTAAACTTTTCCCGAGTTATTCATTTATTCGACAAGAAACGTAGTACGGTAGTAACGAAAAGAACCTGAAAACGGTTGCCACCGCAGCGTTTGTGGTGAAAGTTCATTGGTCGTGTTACGAAGATTTGCTGGCCACTTCGAAGTGGAATGTTATTCGGTATTCTGGCATTTGTGACGACACGATCTTACTAACGGCTTTGTGGTGGCTTAGATGTAGGCCTAATCTATACAGAGATTTCGATGTTTGTGTCTTTGTTCGCTATAAACTCCTAGGACGTTCCACAAATTGCTACGAAACCCGGCAGTTACGTACAAACACTTCAAACCGGTGGTGTGCCGTCGTTGGAAGCGGCGCTTCCGCCGCTTCCACCTTCCAACGACCTTCCCTTGTATTTTCTAAAATATAAATTTTCAAATTTTAACGTAGTTTGAATTAATTAAAATTAATATTTTATTCTAATCGCATTATGTATCTTATTACAAATTTCTATACTACGTGCGAAATAAACGGGCTTTTAATTTCTGAACGGCACTTTCTTAATTCTAATAAGCGCCCTTCAGTAATAAAGCAATGTACTTCTAACGATTACTCGTTGTGATATCGTCGCATTACAGTAAAATCTCGCTTAACGAGCACCTCGCATAACGAGCAAAACAATTTCAGAAATGACTCGTTTAACCAGTGTTTAGCATTACGAGTGAGATTCGGGAACGAATTACGCTCGTTACAGCGAAGTTCCACTGTACTCTCAATACTTTTAGTGGTGTCTTGCCCTTGTACACCATATCATACTTTTCCTGTTAGTAATAGTCGTGTCGATCGTCTCACTCCGTTGAGGGAAAATTTTGAATTGAAATAACGTGACTTCGGGTTTGCCCCAGAAGTTCGTGTATAGTTAATCTGGGCATCTTGCTCCACTGCTTTCTGTATCTGTCTCGACGTTCACCTATCTAACTGTTTATCGAGTTTAAGGAAGGACAGACAGACAGACAGGGAAAGAAAGTGGGAATTTGTGTGTCTACAATTTTTTCAAATTGCAGCTCAATGATTTTTCTATAAACGCAATATTTAGATCATACATCCCACGTAGTTTATACAATCCGTTGCAAAAATATAAACACTTCATTATCGCAATTATTCTCGCAGTTTTTATAAATTTTATTTTATTTAAACAAGTCGTACGAAGTCATTCGGGCGTTAGGTCCACCAGTGACCGCGCGGTCTTCGTTCCCGCACTGGAGTGAACTAGACTCCGAACACTGGGAGTTCGATCGGGCTGGCAGCGTGGAGTTTTCCGGGTTTTCTCGTGTCGACGACGCCCGAATAGGGGCCTGTTTCCCATAAAAAGTCCTTCCGGAAGGCATTCTTTCCCCCGCGCGATTAGGCCATTTTATAAAACCGGCTCTTCGGTCGCTTAACGATCACCCACAAGTCTCTCGGAGTTCTCGGGGTAAAAGGCGAATAGCCACAAAACTCCACGAGAACCACCACCGACAAAGAAAGAAAGAAATTTGGACGTTAAGGTTAGCAACTTCGATCACGTGCGGGCCATCACAACCTATCTTTTTTTTTTTTAACTCTTTCCGCCCTGTGGGCACTAAGAGGGCCTCTTTTAGTAGGCCCATTATGGGTTCGGCCAGGCCCACAATGGGGCGACCGGGTGGTGAGGGAATCACAACCTATCTAGCACGGATCACTTTTCAAATATTAGTTAGTAGACCGGTATTAAGCAGTAATCGTCGACAATCCTCCCTTCTGGAAGGAGGTCGACGACTACATTTTGTCGACTTAACATCAACCCGCATCTGCAACAATCCCTTCTTCCTATCGGACCCACCGCTTTGGTGGCCGAATTCGAATAGTTTGTTTAGTCAAGTTACGACAACACAACACTTGGGCGATCTGCTTACGGGAATGCCTTACGGAAAATCTTTTTAAGGGTAACTGGCCCCTATTCGGACGTTACGGACGTGGAGAAAACTCCGAGTAGCCAGCCCATCCCGGCCAGACGCCAATCCACCACCGAACTCCTAGTGTTCGGGGGAACAGTACCGCTCGGCCACTAGTGGGCCGGCATTCGAATAGAAAAATTACATAGTAGGAGGTTAGGTTAGAAACTTTAGAACGCTAACATTAAAAAAAATTAAGATATATTTTCAGTCGATGTCTACTCGACCGATGAAATTGTGCCATTTCGTACCGTTTGAGTACGGCGATAAAAGTGACAACGGTAGACCGAAATAAGCAAACTCTTTACACGGTTTCGTTCTGATGTTTGTCATATTTAGGGATTGCAATTGCTGGATCCCTCATCCAGCAATCCAGCTGGATCCAGCGCATTCTTCGGCCTGCCGGATCCACCATCGGGTGCTGGATCCAGCGCTGGAGATCCGCAAATACTCAATTAACTTCCTAAATAATGGCGCGAAAGTCTACGTTGTCGGGTTGCCGCTTTGCTACGTGCGCTATCGCTCGGCGGCTGCGAAAGTGACGTTGCCGTTCAGTGTGGGACGCGCTACACGCTCTCTCTATACCGCACCGCCCGCCCTTTTACCTCTGCCGATCCAATTGCCAGTCGACTTTCCGCTCTCGCTAAATAAAATAAGTAACTCCTTTCCTAGTCCTGGTGCATAATTCTAATTTACGGTCGGTTGTGACGTCAATGAATAACGTGACGGAACGATTTATGACTATTTGACGACCCCGAAACCTTTTTGGCGTGCTAGGGTCTCCATATAAACAAGAAAAAAAGAAAGAAACCAACTAGCGTAGAGACAGAAAGGGCCTTCTCCGCAGCGGGATATACTGTATATGTAATTCATTAAGAAGTAGGTTGGGAGACAACACCATCGATACCATTCGTTTCTCGAGATCCTACTTCCAGAAAAGTAAAAAAAAAAAAAAAGTGATTGATTTAATTTTATTTAATCTTTTAAAATAGTTTATTCGAGACAAGACTAATAATTTATAACTTCTACTCTAATTCTATTAAGTAAGAGTTTATAACTTTTATTCTATAAGTGGTTAGTGGGCTACGATAGGCAATTTTATTGCGAAAATTAGTGAGAAACTGAGACTACCTAATTAGTTAAATAGTTAATTAAATTAATGAGTATCGGTATCTTAGATATACGATGATACGAATGTGTGCGATTCGTGATTGTGATAATAATAACTAACTACTAGACTACTACTAATTACTTACTCGCTACTTTACTAACACTAATAATTAAATTACTTATAAATAACTACGGACTGATATGTAGAGCCTATGTAAGAAAACTGGTAAGACCGATAGCCTCTTAGCCGCTGATTATCCGTCCTAACATTATTATAATATATTAATATAAATTAATTAGTAGTATTACCTTTGCTATTATTTAACTTACAGATTACATTATAATTATAATTTAACTAAACATTTAAAGTTAATTATCTCTATCTCGAGTGTTAAACCGAACCAAAGTTAAGTTTACTACCTAAATGTGAAGAAGTTTTACTGATTTATAATGACCAGTCTATATAATAAAAGCTTCTTAAGTATTTTAAAAAAAATACCATAAATTGCTGGATAGATAGATAGATAGAGAACACTTTAGTGCATCAAAAATACATCCGCGCCGGATCCAGCCGGAATGATGTTGGTCCAGCAAAAATCCAGCTGGATTGAAGACACTGCTGGATTGTAATCCCTAGTCATATTATAGTATTTGATTTATATAACTACGAAGGTTACCTTACGTAAGAGTTTATCACACCGAGTGACCAATCTAGCGCAATTCCAAAATTTTCTTGCTTTACTGTACACAATTTAAAGAAGTTATAAAATGTGGTAGATCGGTCACTGGGCGTGATAAACTGTCGTCTGCCAGATTTTTAATACTTCATTTATTGAAAAAAAAACGAAAATGCAGGAAAAATTAACCTTGTCGATAAATACAAAACAAATCCCTACATTGATTTTTGATAGTCGCTCAGATCATAAATGACGTTATAACTGCAAGAACGCGGAACACATCCCCGCCCGGAAGTGGTTAGGCGGCCGAAGACCGAAACTCCGACCGCCCGGGTCGACAAGAATTATCGGCTCTTTTTGGGGCTGTTGTTCTTACTAGTAAGATTAAAACACTTAATATGGCTATTTCTAGACTTAATTACATGGATAATAGCTGTTTAAATTGGGAAGTTTGGTTTGATTTTTCGTTACTTTCGCCACGCGGTTTTCGATGAACTTTCACGTGGCATTTACAGAATGGCGTCTGATCCGTTCGCTGCTGACAATTCGACGAAACGAACCATGATTTCTACAGCCGAAAGATAAATAACGTTACGCGCACCTGTCCCGTAGTTTAATTTCGTACGCCACGAGTTCTGCGTGTGACGGAATGGTTACTATAGATACCATTCCGCGCCGCGGGTAAACACCGGCCGCGCTTACATATTTTTGCGGCCGCTAGGGTCCTCCCGGCCTCCGAAAGCACGTTTAAACTGTGTCTACGAGTAAATTTTCGAGTTCGTTGTCTACGTTCCGTCGTATTTAAGGTAAACGAGTTGCTAGAGGCGCGTCACACCTCCTCTGGAAGGTATGTGTTCGTCGATTCGTCTTCGGGAGGCTCCATTCTGTAGCCGAGACCAAACTTCGCAACGAGACGACGAATATTTCATTTTCCACTGTCCTAAGTTCGACGGACAAAGCCATGTCCTAGACGGCTACAACTGGCCCTGTACTAGTGTTCGTCAAAAATAAAGAACTGTTTGACATCCTTATGAAGTTTGCTATTTCCACTGGGGTTCTGGACCCAGATTTCAACTAGGAAGTTCTACAAACCCACTGTCTCTCCTTGCTTTGGATAGTGGTCCTGTAGTTTCAACCAATAGAATGTAACCTAATCCGTGGCGCCAAACTTCTTTCGTGTGTTTGGTATTGTGTAGGCCTATATAAAATAGGTATTTCATTGTATTCAATGTATTACTCATTGTATTACTATGCTTTCACCATATTGTCGCATACTCTATTGTACTCCTATATTTTATGTCGTATTCCTCTGTCTTTACGACATCGCTATTTCTACTATAGTTTTTCGTCGTTCTAACACTATCGCTAAGTTTATTGTTCTCGTGTTCCCACAATACTGGCAAGTCAACGTATGTGCTCGGTATTCTAACAACTACAGTATAATGTATGCTAATGTATTCTTCAGTTCTATTGTAATATCGTGCCCTCAACTGTCTCGTTATATTGTCATGTTTTCATGTATTCCACTGTATCAAAAAGACTACTATCGTACAGTACATATGGTAAACAATGTACTGTCCGATCCACGTCATACGTGTCGTTTTATACATTCCAATTGTATTCTATGTAAATATTATGTTCTAAGCATCTGTAATGTATTTTTGTTTTATTAATAAATGCGATGCAAACGCTTTAAACTACTCTCTTTCACCATCTGACCCGTTTAACGTCCGATTTCACCTTCAACTTTTCAAACAAAACTTTCCTCTTTCCGTAACACTTCCAACCAGGTAATACCACCGAATCATCCTGGTTTTCCGATCTTTGCTACGATATAGGAACACCAGAAGACACACGTAAAAAGCCTTCCCACTCATCCAAGTACTTGTCACGACGTTATCTTTCAGACGCATGCACATAATACATCCATCCACCTTCCCTTCACCCTTCACATTAAACAGCTGTTGCTCGTTCAACTCAGATAAACCCCGAAAATTCCATAAATCGAATCTCAGCTCGCGTTCACATCTTTTTACACGACGCACAGAGACCTCTTTCCACTTTAATCCATTTTTAACGAAAGCACTTTTTGGCAGAAAGAGGTTGCCCTTCTGCCAACCTTCGTCCAACCCAGCGGACCAGATTACTCCCTTAGTCAGACCTGTCACCTGCAATCTTTCAGGCATAGAAACCGCTCCATCACGATAAGGTGAAGATATCAGGGTTAAGCCCTTGGTATACCGACTCCGTAAATTTTCATGTTAGACTGCGGCGGTGGAGCGATAGAGTTCGCGACTTTTCGTGACACGTGTCCACGATTGCGGGTCTTAGTGACGGACACACGTTTACAGCTGTCACATTTGTGACGCTTTCGACGAAGGAAAACCCAGTTGTCGACCGCCTTAACCAGCGTAGTCGCGCGATCATTCGACTACTGGCGCACAATAACCGGTAATCAATCACCGACGCATGCCGGCACGCGCATCGATGGTATTACGCATTTTTCCAGGGTATTAAATATTTAAATGTCAAGCCAATCAAAGTCATTCACAATAACTGAAAATAACAAAATTAACAGTTGTATAATTCATAGTTTTGGGTGTCAGAGCATAAAAACCACCAAAGTCCAAAAAACGTCAAATTCATCTCTGATACTCTTTCTGCTATTACGTGCCAAAAACTGTGTATCGGAGCCGCATCAAGTTCCGAAACAAACCCGAACAATCAGATCCATCTCCAGCGATTCCGTGTACGTCGTTGCACGGAAAGGTGTTTCCTGGCTTTCGTCACCATTCGTTTCGGCCACGACCAATTGCTACAAAAACGAAACGTTAGATATAGCCTTAGTTCCATAACTCGGTTCCGTTAGGGTTACAACTGCAATTCTGCATCAAAAACAACTTATCGTTTTCATTAGTGCCTACTTCTCCCCGGAAGAAGACGACGGAGAATGTATTATAAAACTTAAACAAGTGGTTAGAAAAACTGACGACAGAAATCCGATAGTCGCGGGTGACCCGAACGGCAAGTCCGCAATTTGGTTTCACGAAAAGGAAGACAAGAGAGGACGATACATTACCAGTTTAACGGACGAATTTAATCTCGTTTCGATAAACACGACCGCACATCCGACATTTTTCACTCGGTATGCCAGGGGATGGACAGACTTCTGCCCGGTGTCCAAATACACGGCCGACAATATCGAAAAGTGCCAAACCGTAGATATATAATTGCCCGAATTAACAGCATTTCACCACCAAAATACAAGAAAAAATTTCCAACTCAAACACAGAAATTAGGAAATATTTAGAGAGACTTTTAGCAAAACCTGGAGGAAATACACCTTCCCTACCATCCATTACCTGTCATTAGGAAGACA
The DNA here is from genome assembly GCF_030686945.1 of Centruroides vittatus. Lineage (NCBI taxonomy): Eukaryota > Metazoa > Arthropoda > Arachnida > Scorpiones > Buthidae > Centruroides > Centruroides vittatus. The sequence continues at coordinate 279,697 of NW_027122320.1, forward strand.
GATACAGTAGTTAGGCAGAATTTCTTACAGTACCTCGAAAGCGGCAGGGGCGTGCCTCGATAATAAAAACTGCCCTCCACAAAACACATCGGTAGACAGACGCGTTGACAATACAAAAGTGAGAAGTAAACAGACGGCAGAAAAACTCGAGAGCGAGACGAACGGGAAAACGAAAATGAGATTAGAATAAAAGAGTTCTCGAAAGATTATTGAAAAAAACAAATAAATAAAGCTCGAATCGACTCCCGGAAAAGGGTTTTGCAGCGGGTCAAACACAAAAGGGCCGTATCGTCCGATTTTCGGAAAAAGGAAGACAATAAACCTTTCGGATACAATCGACGATAATAGAGAACGTACGACTTTGACGCGGAGATAAATATTAAAAACACCTTACGTGTTCGTTTGCCTCGAGATCTCGGAGAGGAACATAGAATTATCCGTACGGGAATGCAGCGGAAAACGAAACAGAAAACGAAAGACTTTTTGCTTTTAGGGAGATGGAAAGAGCTAATGAAAAAGCACCCAGAATTGACGGGATAACAGCGCAAACGATTAAAGAAGGATTTTTGAAAAATAGCGCTGGCTTTTGTTCACATTTAACGAATGCTTCCCGACCGGCTTCTTTCTGGGGAGTCGGAAAATCAGGAACACGAAATTTATTTGGAATTGCGAGAACTCACACGGGCCAATTAGCCCGCTCCCCGCGACGGGGTGGATTTCGGACGGTGTGCCTACTAACAGAGTGAACCGGCACCCGTACAAGACAGAACATATCCACAAGAATGAATTTTCTTTTCGACGATAGAAGCAACGATCCGGGTGAAAGGATTTTATACATAAAACCGTCTTTGTCGCATTCAGACTTTAGTCTTTAACACCGTCCCTCTGTTTTATACCTTAATCTCCGTATTTAGTAAAGTTTATTTAAACATTTTTATAAAAGTACTTTTCAACTTTTTAAACAGTAGCTAAGCAATCACTCGTAAAATGACGAACGAGATATACGGCGGTATCTGGGTCCTCGAACACAAGTTCCGGAAGAAAGTCGTTGGATACTCGACCGAACAAACGCCAACAGCCACAACAGATTTTCGATTAATAACGTATTTTTTCTTTCGTCACGCATAAAAATAAAAATAGGAAAATGTGGCCGAGACGACGATGCTCGGTAAAAAGAAAAGGCCCGGTTTAACTAAAACGAATCTTAATGCGTAATACGGTACTTTAATTGCCATCGTTAATTAATAAATTAACGATTGCTTTATAAACATTACCGAGTCGACTTCCTTATAACTCTCGCAATTATTGTCCGATCCAGACGAGATTTCGCTTATATTCGTTTGACGGTCCGACGGAAAGTGTAGGCTACTTATTTTGCGGAATTATCGGCTATAGGATAAACGTCTTTTCGATTTCCAATCGACGATCGCGCTTACGTTGCAGCGACATTCGCCTCTGACAGGGATTTTGAAATATTTTGGCAAACGGCATATTTTAAACTTTAAAAAATAGCCGCATCGTATCGCTTCTGTAACCTTTTCTTTTCGTTTTTAAATCGTTCCATAGTGACCACGTGACGTTCTATTATCCAATCGAAAGTAACGATCTAACGAACACGTTATTAAAAAGTGTTATAGCTTGTCTAACTAACGTACTGTACCGTACATACAATTCGTCTTTATGTTTATACTCACTGTTTTGTCGAAAAAAAGAAAGAAAAAAACTGCCTGGGTGAAAGCGAGAGTAAAATTGGTCGGGTAAATTCTACGTCTGGAAGAATAAGAACGACCGAAGGCCGCGAAGTCCGACTCGAGCGACATCCGGTAAGAATGGCTTTGTCCGGCGCTGCAGAAACAGCGTGGCAACGTCGAGCTCGAGTATAAACTACGTAATTTGTAAAAATATTAACGAATTTCTTAAAATCTTTACTTTCTGGTAAAAAGTATTCCGTCATTCTCGACGGGAAATTTCTAGTTGATCGATAAACATCTCTCTGTTAGTAAAGAAAAAAAACAGTATACGTTTGCTAACTTCCGAAACCGAACTCTTCGTTTTGCACTAGCCATTGTTTCGTAAAGGCCGATTGGCGTAACACTACTTTCTCGGAACGTAACTACCGTTTTATACGAAGTATATCTGTACTCGGAAAGCTATTTCGACCAACGATAAAACTGGCACCACTACGGTAACACGATTAGCAGACACGTGGACCGAAAAACAAACCTTATCGACCGGTTGTCCGGGAAAAACTAGGGATCGGACTATAGAAACTGAGGACTTCTCTATCGGACGGCGATATAACCCCCGTCTCGTACGCAATCCCGGCTGGGCAAGAAGCGTTTAAAAACCTTTACATTCAACGCAGACTCCTTTACGTTCAGAGAGATTCGCAATAAAAATAAATAAATCATTTAGAACGGCACCGACCTACTCGCATCCGGGCAAAAACGACGGCTCGGTATTAGTTTGGACAAAGACGGACACTCGTTGGCGGTCGAACAATGGCGCAACCGTGCAACGATTACGTGAACATTTTTAAAGAATGCCCTACACCAGGCGTGGCTAACGTACGGCCCGCGATTAATCTTTGAATATTAGCTACTCGACTTGCAATAATTGGTCGAACGGATTGGCGATACTTGTTTATTTTTTAGAAAAATTCCATTGTAGAGATTTACAACTTTTGTACTCGTCTGCGCGACAGTGCCAGAATAAAAATGTGATAAATTTAAAATATTATCTTAACGTATGCTAGACAGTAATTCGAGATATACGAGTGACATATTCGATTTAACTTAGTATTATATTTCTAGCAAAGCGCACGAATTACTAATATAGTTAAACATTTATTTACTTAAATGAATCGTTTTTGTATTTAACATTTTAATTTTAATATTTCGTTGGGCCCGTGAAAAAATCTCTCTTTCCAATTCGGCCAGGGGACAAAAACTGTTGGCCACGCCTGCCCTACACCGATTAGACGTACAAAAGTACGGAACAGACGGGAAAGGAAATCGGCTATTGTGTTAAATGGGACTTTGACCGTAATACCGAAGAAAAAGCATAGTGGTGCGTTTACACAGACGAATCGAAGAATAAAAAGGAAACCGTAATTCTTTGTCTCTATGTCCTTATTCTTATAAATTTCTGAGTATATTCTGTCTACTTGGACCCGATGTTCCCTCTAAGCTGCGCGGCCGCGCACTGCTCGAATCGTTTACCGATTTCAATTGTTTACTTATTTCTCGCTCTGTCTGCAACGTGATTATTGCTACGTATATTTCGATTAAATACATTAAATCATTGAGAAAAGATATTTTGTATGAAAGTAAGTTTTAAAATAAATTGTGATCTCTACTTTATAATTAATTATTTTAATTTTTATAAGAAAAAATAAGATTATATATACATATGCTCAGAAAAATTTCTTCCTCTGAATCTGCTCGGAGAAGTATATGCTCCTCTCACCACAAAAAATTACGGGGAATATTGCCAACCTAGTGTATTAATAGGACTTACACAGTATTGTACTGGTGTAGTTTCCGATTACCAAATAGAGACCTTTGTCAAAAGTCAAAACAAACCATCGTTATTTTCACCCGGATTAGAGATTTCCGTCCAAAACAGACAGGGGCAGAAGTACGAGACCTACCTTAAACTGGCAGCGACTGTACCAACTCACAAGCGGAACTATGGGCAATTGGAAAAACCATCGCGCACTTTCAGAACAGTAACCGATGCAAAGGTAACATCTATATATATACCAATATATACCAGTGCCGGCCCTGGACAGAATCATCGGAAGCGTTATACCATATTTTGGCGCGTAGCATCCACCGGCTAAACCGCCAAAGGTTGATGCTCTGTAAAGCGCACGCGTATAATCTGGCTGCTTCCACCAAATATTTTCGCCGTGGAAGCTGTCCCGTATTCGACGACACGCCGCTTCCGTTGGGAATATGCATATAGGAATTTATATTAGAATCTTATAGTTTTTTCACACGTAGTATAGAAATTTGTAATAAGATACGTAATGAGGTTATAATAAAATATTAATTTTAATTAATTCAAAGTACGTTAAAATATGAAAATAATCGCACGATATTATTTATATTTCAGAAAATACAACGGAAGCGGCGCTTCCACAACATCCGTGGACGGCACTCCACCGATATTTCTTCTTCTTAGTCCCGTGCCCTTCGGAGGACGTGGTGATATTACGAATTGACGGCTTTAATCGTATCTTTCCGCTGTTGGCTTCGTACATTGTATGACCCGTAATCACCATTACTTGGTCTGCCCGCCTAATCCGACATCCGTCTCTGGGGCGTTTACCATTGATCTTCCCTTCTAGAATTCGTTTCTCAAATCAATTTTTGCGACTGAAAATATGTCCCAAGAAGCGAAGGTAGGATTGGTATATTTTAGTGGTAAGGCGTGTTATGATTTTCAGTTGATTTAGGATGGAGCGCTCGTATTCTGGAGAGCGGGACACAATTTGTACCATTTTACCCAAAGGCTTTGGAATAGTCTACGAAACAAAGGTAAGCTTTGACATTAAATTCACAGACTTTTTCCATATGTTGGGCATTCGAGATTTGTTCGAGTTCTTTTATCGCGAGTGTTCTTCGGCGATTTCGGGTAAAAATTAAGGTATTTCAGGTAGCGATTTCAGGTTTCAAACTGTTATTAATTACTTGGAGCATTACTTTACTGGCATGGTTAATTAGGCTGATAGTTACTACAATCTTTTTTAATAAATTGGAATAAATATTGATTTACACCATTTCTTTGGCCATTTCTCAATTTCCAAATTAAGGAGCAGATTTTATGAAATATGTCAACACCCAGCTCTCCCACTGCTCTTAAAATTTCGGAGGTTATGTTGTCGGGTCCCGGAGCTTTGTGATTTCTTAATGTATTCGTGTCTTTTTCTACCTCTGATTTAATAGATAGTTCAACATCCCCTGTCCATCCATTCTGAAGTTGATTATTAACAATTTTTTCTCCGGTGTCTTTATAAGGTTTCTCACAATACGTCCCCCCAGACATCCGCAATCCCCTCCGCATCAGTTGATTTCATTGTCGTCATTTTAATTGTGCGCGTGGATTGAACTTTCTTGCTGGACATCTAAATTTATTTAGTTTACGAGTCTGATTATTATTTGCATGGACTTCTATTTCGTTGCATATACTGTCGATATAATCACTTTTGCTTTTCTTACGAGTCTTTATGATTTTTGTATCTAGCTCAAGCATCTGCAAAGATTGCTAAAGTTAATAATTTTTTTCCTTTCATCTATTAACTCGAGGGTACTATTTGTCATCCAATGTTTCTTTTTCTGTGGCCGATGTAGTGTGGTGCATTGTTGTACTCCAGTCAAATTCCAACTTTTTGTTTGTGTCCATAAATCATCTGGGTTGCTTGTAAAGGATGGAGGGTCTAAATTCCGGAGAGTTTGTTGTAAGATTTGCTGGAGTCTCGAGTCTTGGGTTGATCTTTACTTCTGTAGTTGTAAGGGGTTTTAATGTTACTTCCCTTTTAACAGCTTATGATCGGAGTTGCAGAATGCTCCAGGTCTTGCTCTGACATTATTTGCTGATGATCTCCATCCTGTTCGTATTAACACATAATCAATTTGGTTTTTATATTTACCTGTTGGTGAGGTCCAAGTAGAAAGGCACCGATAATGGTATTTGAACATTGTATTAGTTATAGAAAAACTTATATAAAAGACAGTAAAATGGCTTTATAAGCTTCAAACAAAATAAACAGACCAACACGACTTGCAGCCAAGGTGGTGACAGCTGCACAAAATCTAGGGAAGATAAGAAGCCCTCACTTCTGCTGGATCCCTGAACATAGTAGATAGTCCGGGAATGAACTGGCTAAGTCGTATACCGAGCAAAATTTGTTTCGTCCAAACAGGACGTATTCCGAATTGGACGTATTCTAAAGCAGACGTGTACCGAGGTACCACTGTATATAAATTCAAATACAAAAATAACGGAAAAATTATAACTATATATATATATATATATATATATACATACATATATACATATATACAGTCGACTCCGCATAAGTCGACACCCCAAGGGGAAGTGGAAATGTGTCGACTAAAGCGAAGTTGGAAAAAAAACCACAAAACTACAATTAATAAAATACAGTAGTATAGGCTTACAATACATTGTGTCCTCCATTTACAATTAATCCGAAGATGAAAAACTGAAAAATTCCTTTAGTGTTGTTTGTTTTGAGCACTTAACTGTCTCGACTTTCTTTTTCAACCATCACGAACGCCTCGAAAACATCATCTTCGCAATTGTCGGCAAGTAACGTCTAAGGCCAGGAACACATGCGTAAAATCTAGCATAAAACAGAAAACGTAAAAATTTTTCTGAAATTTTGACTGAAACAGAACTGAAAATAGAGTAGAGCGTGTCTCTACTTTTTACGGCATAAAATTTTTACGCCAAAATTCCTCCAATAGAGGTTTTTTCTGTGACGTCAAAGTAGACACCTACTTTTTACTCTACTAATGGCGGCAATGAGGGTTAACCCTACAATTGTGACGGTCTCGAAAAAACGAAAAATAAACGAAATAGAGGAGTTTATCGAATCCGTTCGACCGCATAAGTGTCGTGTATAAAGGCACTGTATTTAAACGTTTATGGATGGCTATAGGTGCAAAATTTCAAACAACCGGTAGGTCTTGTAAAATCGATATATAAGCCTAGTATTTAGATCACACGTTCTTAATTTGAATTCGGAACACAAGTCTATTAATTTAAATGTTCTATATTATAGCGGAGGAAGCGGAGAAAAAATGGAAGGTACAAAGGAATAGATAGCCTATACGAAAGGAAAAAATTAATAAAATTAGCACCGTTGGTGGCAGTGATGTTTCCTATTCGGCCAGAATTTTTACGTATGTGTGTTCTGCCATAAAAGCGTAAAACAGACTCTGAACTGAAAGCTGATTTCTGATTCAGTTCTCTACCACACAATTTTACTCACGTGTGTTCCTGGCCTAAGGATTCTTATTGCCTCTGGCGTGAGAAAATGCAAAATTGGATTCCGGTGTGACGTTGATGTAGATTGTATATTTTCTTTTTGTTTATCTATTATTACTTTATACATAAAAATACATAAAATGTTAAGGCATTTTTATTAATATGTGTATATATATATATATTTTTGTTTTAATACATTATTATATTATTAAATATAGTAATTATATTTAATAATATAATAATAATTAAATATATATTATTAATAAATAAATCGACTCCCCCTCCCGAAAAAAAAAATTAATTCGCACACGTGCGGAGTGAATTCATTTTTTCGGGAGGAGATGACGACTTATCGGAGTGTGGGACGGCAAAAGTATATCGACTTATCCAGTGGTGACGAGTTAAACGGTATCGAGTAAACCGGAGTTTTTAACATTAATGCCTATGTAAGTCGGCCGGGACCACAGAAAACTGACTACTTAACCGATGGTGTCGAGTTATCCGGTGTCGACTTATGCGGACTCGACTGTATGTACTGTACAGTACTGTATATATATATATATATATAATCAGAAGTAATATTATATATCATATAAAAAAAAACCAAAAATGTAAAACACCAATGCATAAGTTAAGAGCTTTAAAAAAACATTTTAACTAAGTACTTCCACGCAGATGGTAGCCCTTCGGTGTCCCTTTCATTAATGCACGTACGTATCTTGTGGCTTGCCCTTATAAATTTCAATCTTTTCTCGCTCATCACTAAAGTCGCGGAGTGCAATATCTGCTTCCTCCTATTTTACTACGGAGCCTTCAGCATTTGCCATCTCAGATAATATTGTAGCGTATCATCTATTATTTTTGAATTTGAATTTTTACATTCTACTTACCGTTATTATTTTTTCACATTTAACCCGAGGATAGCCTATCGAATAGGCCGAAAACGTTACTTACGTTTAAAATTTTCTCGGCAATTTAAGGTGTAGTTGGATGATCTATTATTTGCCGAGTGTGTTTTGTCAATTTATAATATAATATTACATTACTATACTACAATATAATAGTAACTATAGTAAAGCGTGTTTCGGGATATACGCGAAACAGTGTACTATAACCGTTTCGGGTATATATCCTGGCATTGTACAGTATATAGGTATTATTATATTGTATTATAATTTCGGTACTTTTTCGTAATATTTTAGCCTCGAATAATGTGCTACCGTATCTTCACAGATAGTGTTCGATGTCACGTCATTTGTATTGTATCACACCAGAGTATTTACAGGAAATCCGAGTTCCAATTAACAAATTGAAACTAGGATTCTTCGAATACGGCTACTTCGAAATGAAAATTCCGTCCGAACTGTCGTACGCACATGTCGACTCATTCGTTTTAGATCGAAATGCCTCCATATTGTGAGAGAACAATAGACCGAGAACGACTTTAATATGGTCAATACGGCTTCGCTTTTATGGTAACCCATTTTTGGGCGTTACATTACTCACGGACTAACCTTTTTTTCTTCTTGTAAAGTACTTTACAAGAAGAAAAAAAAAGGTTAGTCCGTGAGTTTTCGGTGAGTGTACGGCTGGTTTTCGGGACGGCAAGATCGGGCTACGAGTAGCAGAGATATTTCCAGGCTCTAGGCTACTACATTTGGGCGATTTACTACCTTTTCGGCCACTTTATAAATAATTTGGGCTACATTTGGAGGAATTGCACTTTACTTTTCATAAAATCTGTCCGAAAACCCACGTTGTTTACCGAAATTTATTTATATTAATTATTAACGAACGAAAATAGCATTCCGTATACGTAGCCATATTCCGTTTGCTTAATAAATTACATCGATTGCGTGGCATTCGGCATTTTATAAAGATATACGTAAATCTCGGATATTTTTCGAAGTGGCGATTATTTCGTTCCTCGAATTTCGAACCGATGAAGATTTCCCTAAGTAGTACAATATACTTGTTTCTAATATTTTGTAACATTTTTTAGTGTTCTTTTAATGTTATTTACTTATTTATTATACCCGGAAATTTAACTGTTGCGGTGATCGAGTCGGTGTGGCCGACTCGATCACCGCAACAGTTAAATTTCCGGGTGTACTATTTTCGACCTTGCCGGTGAAGTTGAACTATTATAATTATTATTATTTGTGCGCGCGCAGAGACGCCCGCAGCCGAGTTTAACCGGAGAAAAAGTGAGTAGGCCCTATTATTCGACGGCGGCCGAAATTAGCAGGTACGGCGAACGACGAGAGTCCGTTCTTTCCCATTTTCTAAACGAGAGCCACAGCGGCATCTTTTAATGCCGCCATCACAAAATTCCCAGAGACGAAAGACACACTAACCGAGCACAACTTAAATCGGACGTCCCCGCCACCTTTTACACTTTCGACGGGCTTAGCCGAAAGTCCCTTCGCGTCCCGGTTGATGCCAAATCCTTTCGTCGGTCGCCCACTTTCGGGTACGGTCTTTTCGGAGCCGGTCGACGTTTCTCCCGTTTTGCATCTTAAAAGAGGGGTAGAGTCGGGCCCGCTTCCCCGGCCTTTCTTTCGACTGCGCCGTCTCCATTTCGACCCCCGGTGCCGATAACGGACCGAGGTGACGGGTAAATACGAGCCGTGCCATTTGCCAAGGTAAGGTAGAAGTGAAGGAGATGGAGAACTGGTCTAATTTCTTTATTAAATTATATCAAAAATCCAAAATAAACGGAATCTTTCTTCTATCTCAGAATTATAGGTCTAAGCGTGCCGAGTGGAACAGAAGGTAAAAAAAAAAAAAAAAAAAAAAAAAAAAAAAACATATTTTCGAAGTCGGATAAAAATTACATTTGATTTTTTCGGTCTTTTATACAGCAAACGTCGTATCCGATTCTTAAAATTATAAACAACTTTATCAAATTTATTTACATTTCTTCACGGAATCGTCACACGGACAATCGCAGGAGAAATCGCAACGGGTCGGGTCCGTCGGTAGGTTAAACTCCACTTCCCGCAAAATAAATATTTTTTCTTCCCGTCCGGTGGCGCGCGCTTTCCACCGGTCCCGGACCCCAGACAAAAGTTTCTCCGCCACGTAAAGTGCATTTTGATTATTACGGGGCGGGAACCGTTGTCCGCCGGGTGACACGCCGGCCGGACTTTAAATTGTTCCCGGGCGGGTAAATCGGTTGGCCCGCTTCGGTGCCCGGACGTTTCCAAAGGAGAAAGTAAGGAGGCCGAAGGACGGCAGATTCCGCAAAACACAAGAAAACCGTAAATTGTATCTGGAAAAGTTCTGTACAAATCCACTATTTTATGTACAGAGTCGGCCCGGCAGTAGCCGGAGAAAGAAAATGCCAAATGACGAGCGGGCCCAGAACCGGGCAGCCCCCGATATCGAGGGGGAAAATAGCACGGGCCACCCCCAGCAGAAAATAAGAGCGCAGTACGAAGTAATTGGGGTGCCGTCGGGCAAAGGGTAGGAAATCCGCACCCGGGTGGAAAATCGTCCGAGCCGAAGAGATTCTTCCGTACTTAAATGCCGGGTTTTACTTCCCGAATTCCACCGCCTCCGACGGCTTCGGCCGCAGGTAAAATCCGCCCGGGCAAAGTTAAGCGCATCCGAAACCAGGAACGTTTCTAACCGCGATTTCCCGTTAGCGCCTGCCGAATTTTTAGATCTAAGCCCCGATGGCGGTGCGACCTCTCGTATCGATCGGCGGAAAAAAGGATTCGGGAAAAATCCGGCGGGTGGCGTCCAAAATTAGGCATTTTAAGAGCTACAAAGAGCCGGGCGGTACCTAACCGGGCCGAAGAGACGGCCGGAGCGGAAGAGTACCACCCGGATCTGGCCAGTTTCTATTTTAGTACAGATACAACAAAAAAGTGGTCGCCGGGCCAAATTTACCCAGGAAAAAAGTTCTTATTACTTTTTAAAAAACTGCCGATTAATTTAGAAACTTTCGCTAGTGCAAAAGACTTATCTTAATCTAAATTTCCTTTACGGACTATTCGAAAGGTGAATAGGGGAAAATCTTAGTAAGGAACAGATTAACCAGTGTAGCTTATATATATATATTTAAGGGATGGAGCGTTTCCAAATCTGTTTTTACGTCGGTAAGAGGCAAACGGTCCGACCGACCCGAATGGAAAAAAGTGCGCCCTGCCGGGCCACCGCCGGCAAATTGCTACTGCGAAAAAAGGACACGACGTTTTAAAAAAAGAGAAAAAAGGTGTCGAGTTCATACGGTTGTTTTTCCTGGCTGGCAATTAATACATATTTATATATTTATATTTATACGTAGTGTGTTAAATTTTATCTGACGGGCGTCGGACGAAGACCGCACCGGCAAAAGAAATAGCGAACGAGCTTTTTCCGTACTATGACTTAGTTTTAATAATAGAGTCAATCGAAATCTTCGTCGATAAAGTCACACAGTGTCGTTTGGTGCGTGGAAGTGGAATCGGCGTTGGATGAGTTGTTTCTATTGCTGGCGTTTCCCTGCGTCAGGTTGTCCACGTTACTCCTATTGCTGCAATTCTGACTTTCGTCGTTTAGAGACTTGCGACATATAGGACAGGTTCCGTGCTGAAAGACCGGATGCGGATTAAGACCCGTCCCCAGACCCAGTTCGATCGAGTACGAAAGAGTGAAACTTACCAGTTCTAACCAGGGCACTATACATTCGTTATGAAAGACGTGTTCGCAGGACAATTGCTTAACCGGCTCTCCTAGTTTATAGTCTTCCATACACACCGTACACTGAAGGGTTTTATCTGCAAAAAACAATCCGCTTCAGTAACCGTGCAGTTTTGACCACTCCCGCATACGAACCGCCGCTTTCTATCCGCATTTGGCCAAAAATAACTATCGTCCCCAATTATTACTTTAGAATTTAATACGTTACGACCGATAAATTACTAAACTATTCCTTTCTGAATCTGTCGTCCAATAAATATATATCCGCGTCGCCCGGCGTGCTCTTCCCCATTTCCGATTTACGTAAGTATTACATTTCACTCTCGTTCTCCCCGGTGACAAAACCTCGGTCGGTGTCGTCCGGTCGAGAAACGACCACTAGAAAAAGCGAATCTCGGGCTGCGTTCGCATTGCCGACGACGACAAAATCCCGTTTCCTTAAAACGTCGGCGCCGGTCGTTGGAAAATTAGCCAAAATTCGACATTTGTCATTGCCGTGACGGCATTGGCCGATCGACGCAAACTTCCGACGGTCGTTTGAATGAGAATCTCGCTTCCGAGAAACTTAAATTATTAATAGACGGTCTAAAGTATTTGCAGACATTAAAAAATAATTTCAAAATCCTTTTGTGTTTTAAACGTAATTCCCGAACCGAAGCACGAAAATTGCCTGGCGGTTCTCTCTAGATACAAATGGCTCCCATCCACCGTCGACATTTTCCTTAATGCTGGCTCTCCGCCGATTCGTACAGCGACGAAATCGCTGCCCTACCTGCCCGCACACTTTATGCAAAATGGATGGCGATTTCCAACGAATTGTGGCAAGTGTTTAAAATAGCGGCAAAATTTTCGACCTAAAATAAAGTTTTATATTTTTCAATTTAATTTTTTTAAATCTAATATTTGTCCCTTTTCACTACGCTGCACATACTGCTAAGGACGATACGACGTCGCCAATTGGCTGCGACAAAATCACCGGGTGAAAAGATACGTTGTGCCAGTAGTACTCTGTCGCCAAACTACTCGAAAGAAATTCTAACCGAAAGTCGATCGAAGCGCGTCAAAATCGCGCCGAGTGGACAGCCGGCGTAAGACAAAAACGAACGAACAATGCAAACGCTTTGACGACGAGACACGCCGTCGTTATCGTCGAGTATCTGCGGTGGTCGTCGTCGGTAGTGTGAATGCAACCTTAGGAGACGAAAATGTTTAATTGTACAAACCCTATTTATTTCTCCAACGGGTTTCTGCCCTCGCCGACACCATCTTTTTTATAAAATTAATTAATTAACATTTAAGTTTTGATATCGAGAACTAATGGCGTCTACCATCAAACGGCAAAAAATGTATTTCATTCGAAAGGTCCTTTAATTTTCTAACGCTAGTCGTGTTAGAGAATTACAGGAATTTTTGACATCACCATTACTCGCGTTTTCCAAATACGACAGATCTACGATATATTAAATTAGAAGAGATTACCGCAATGTGGCCACGATGCAAATTGCCAGTTCCATTTTTTTTTAAATTTATTGAATTTAAAATACACGCTCTCGATTTTAGTAGTGTCTTCCCCCATACGTCATACTTTTTCCCATAACGACGAGCGGTACGATCGTACGACGGACGAGCCGTACCGCTCGTCTAAGGCCACTATGTGGCACGTCCAGCGACTGCGAGCGTGAACGCGCTTCCGAGCAGAGAGAACAAGCTGCTTCGAGCAAATGTGCGCTTCCGGAGAAACCGCGTTTAGCATGCAGCGACCACCAGCTGACGCTTCTACACGGGCGTGCGGGAAGCAGCTACCGAGCGAGTTTGATCGCCGCTTCTGTGCTCGCGCTTCCAAAGAAGAAAATGGCTGATTTTGTAAATGGATGAAAACAGAATGACAAATAAATTGTGTATATATGTTGTATGTACTTTAATTAATAATCGCAATTTAATAATTTCTGGTTTTGTAAATGTACCGTTTTAAAAATAAAACTTTTTTTAACTTAATATTCTATGAAGATTCTTTATATTTATAGTGTATCTAGATAATGATAACATTTATCTTTCAAATTTACCGTTTTAATGCTTGTCGTATTTTCTATAGTAGCATTCGACCAGTCTTCTCGCCGCCATCTTGTAAACAACACGCGTCCACTCTGGACGAAAGTCGCTCGCGTACAAAGATTCTTTCCGCTCGAAGTCGCCGGACGCTGCCAGATAGAACGTACTGTACGTAGCCTTAACTGACACAGTAAGAGCGTGGGATTTCATAAGATACTTTACGTAAAATTATAAAGCAATTGGTGATTATTTCGGTTAATTTTCGTTACAGCAGTAGCTTAAAATAAACTAAAAACCAAGACTGTTACTTAATATAATGGAACGGCAAAAGAGACAAAGAGAACTGGCAAAGTTATTAATGTAATTCGCCAATAAAATATACAAATGATACGCAAATAAAAGAATAATTCGTCAGCAGCTAACAACTGGCCAATGACTTCTCGCAAACAAAACCCGACCCAATCGACAGAGTTCGGGAGTGAGGCTAGAGACACTGCCCTGGTGTGCGATCGACACCAGTAAACCCTTTAACACAGTGGGTGGTATTAAGTGAAAATGCGTTTTAAAAAGTATTTTTACACTTACCGACGTCCTCTTTTCTAATGTACATAATTGGTATTTCGTCGATTTTCTCTCTCGCTAACGGAGGTGCACCCATTCCATCAAACTGATTTAATAACTGTATAAAAGAGGTTTGGTTTAGAATAATTTATTCCAATTTAAGGTAATGATAAAATAATCTATACATATAAAAAAAATCGTGTTACTCTGTCCTTTATATCAATTGTTATTCTTAAACAGATTGGACCAAAGTTTGCATGGGTACTGTAGAAAGGGAGGATGTTCTTGACTCAGTGAGCAATAGTTTTATATATGTTATGGACAAAGTGATTAATACGGGCATTATTCATAATGCCCGTATTAATCACTTTCGGGCAGTAATTTATCAAATTGACCGGTCTATTATGAATATGCTATCATCTAGTCGGGCAAAGTGATGATGATACGTCGAGGAGTGATCATCCGACACACGCTAGCCAATCAGCACTCGCATCCGAGTAGCGCGTGTGTATCGCGTTTAGTACCGAATTTGACAGCCGCCGGCCGTTGATTGATTAACGTCACTAGTTACTTATTCACGGTAGTTCTCGAACACACGTATCAATATCTAGTATGTATCAATAGCGAGGTTGAGGCCGAAGTTTTAAACGCGAAAACGTGTACGTCGGACGTTCGGCGCCGCTTTCCTGTAAGCCTAAAAGTTTAACAATGGTGTTTGGAAAGTCAGTGGAATCGTGCTCGACGTTCCAAACGCAATTGTCAAACTTCTAGGCTTACAGGAAAGCGGCGCTAAACGTCCGTCGTACACATTTTCGCGTTTAAAATTTCGGCCTCAACCTCGCTAATATCTAGTGACGTTAAACAATCGGCGTCCGGCCGGCGGCTCCCCCCTGGAGGAATCCGTCAGGAGCACAAACAGTTGCGACCACTTGCGATGGTGCACATAGGTAAAATTTTACCCTTTAATTAATATGGTTAATACGAGGGCTATTTTTTAAATAAGGTCCGTTTTTTAATAAGAAAAATACTGTAAATATCGTTAAAATATATTTTTTTCTATATTCTACATACTTTTATCTACTTTTCTACATAATTTCCATTTTGTTTAAACATTTGTCATACCGCTCAACAATTTTTTGAATTCCGACTTCAAAGAAATCTGCCACCTGTCAAGAAGCCCAATCCACGACTGTAGTTTTCACTTCTCCTTCGTCGTTGAAATGTTGACCACCAAGGAACTCCTTTAAGTACCGAAACGAGTGAAAATCACTGGGTGCAAGGTCTGGACTGCGTGGATGATCGTCTCGAGTCAAAACGATAAAGCACTGTTTAATCTTTTTGTTTTGTGATCGTAAGAAAGCAGTCTTGGAACCCACCGAGAAAACAATTTTCGATAATTCAGTTTCTCCGAAACAATGGTATACAAAACTGATCTTGAAATCTGTGGAAATTCAATTGATAACGTTGAAATCGTGAATCGTCGGTCCTCTCGAATTTTGTTATCCACATCACGAACCAAATCTTCAGAAATCAGAGAAGGTCGGCCGGGGCGTGGCTCATCGTGCACATTAACTCGCCCATCCTTGAAAATTCTTACCCATTTTCGAACTTTACTGTCACTCGTAGCATTATCACCGTAAACTTCACAAATCTGACGGTGAATTTCCGCTGCTGCCAAGTTTCTTGCATTCAAGAATCGAATAACAGATCGTATCTCACAGTCGGCGGGAGACTCAATTTTCTTAAACATTTTAAACTTCTACAGCTCGGCATACAGACAGACGATATGGCTGCAAATGGCATCAAAACGCGCGCCAAGCTTGCTCGGAGCAGAAGCGCATGCATACTGCCGTGATTGCGCATTATTCTCACTTTTATTCACAAACGGACCTTATTTAAAAAATAGCCCTCGTAGTATTTAGTTTTAAAACATTACGTTTCTTTTAAAAATACTTTGAAATAATTCACAAATAATAAATATTTCTAAATGAAATAAGTGGAGATTTTTAATCAAATTAAAATGTCGCAGAATTTAAAATCTGGTACTAAACGCGATACGCAACTCAGTGCGCTAATTGGCTAGCGCATGTTGGATGATCACGCCTCAACGTATTATCATCACTTTGCCCGACTAGGTGATAGCAGTATTCACAATGACCGGTCAATTTGATAAATTAATCAATATTTATCACATTGCGCGCCCTTTTTGGTCATTATTCATAATGCCCGATTAATCACTTTGTCCATAACATATACATAGTTTAAACTATATTAATTATTATATATCAATTTAATAATAATATAAATTAAATAAAGGAACAGAGTTATATGGTATGACGTCATACACAGTACATTGCAAAGTTGATCAATGAACCAGTGATAGTTTGTAATTTGTCTTGATAGGAGAAAGTTCTTCATACCATAAGTTTATTTTATAACAACAATAGGACATATAATAACAAGTATTTTATAGTTAGTTATTCCTGCATGTAAAAGTGGTTTTTAAATGTTTCCATCACACTTTTTAGATATACAATAACAGCAGTTATATGTTAATATCGTTAAAAGTTCTTGCGGATGTGTTAGACATATCTCTGATTGTGAGTAGCCATACACCGTATTTACTCGCATATAAGACGAGATTTTTATTCATTTATCATAGCTTCAAATTACTAGGTCATCCTATATGCGCGAGGGAAAGGTCCTTTGCGTTTTGCAAATAATTTTTGTGAATAGTGTATTCGCATTCTTTACCAGATGTTTACCTTCTTGTATTTAAAAACTTAAGTATTTTATCTAGGTCGTTTGAATCGTTCTTGTATATTGTCAGGAGTAAAGATGAATAGTAGTTGGAAAAGCAAAGCTTTTGAATTAAATTCCAGATTGAAGTTCCAAAATCACATGGGAGCTCGATGTAAGTTTTAATCCATTCCCATGTGAAAACGGATGATTACTCAGAAATCGGAGAAACTCATAAGTGTAATTGACGGAGAGTGAATTCGACTGTTAAAAACTGGCGATAAAAGCTTCCCGATTGTCCTGCTTTACATCAAAAAATTATGTTGTCGATTTTACAAGATTTTCCTTAAAGTTTAAAATGCCAGTAATTTTTTCGGGCCAATGTGTACATTTACGTTCATTTGATATTTTATTTGTGATTAAACGAAATAAAATTATAATTGTATTAATAAATCTAATTTTCTTTATTTTGATCTTGAAAGTCACACCTGGTCCTATATGCTAGGTTGTCTTATATGCAAGTAAATACAGTAATTTATTTAGTTGGATTTTAATTTTTATCACTGCAAGTAAAAGTGTTCTTAGGATTTATCATAGACATTTTAGATAAGCAGTAGACTCATCAGAAGTTCTTCACCAGTGGTTAATTGTCAGTGTTTGTATTTCACTTCATAGTTGTGTCAGTTATATCTATGACTGTAAGTAACTAAATAATTTATTATGTCAAAAATTTAACTTAGAAAGTATTGTGATTTACATAAAAATACTGTAAACATCAGAAGTATCATAATTAAATCATCAATCAATAATTAAAATATACTATAGTCATCAGATGTAACCCACTAAGGCTAATGTCAGACAAGCACTGTTTTTCACAGTGTACATTAGTAGTCAACTTCAACTTTATTTTGGACATGCATATGTTGACAAGGATCTCCGACTGTGATGCTCTGATTTTTATTACACATGGAAGTGTTTAAAAGCAAGAAGAAAAGCAAGCAATATTGAGTATGCCCTTTTGATTGTAACCAGCTTTCCTTTTTCTTATTTCTGTTTTTATAAAGTTCAAGTGAAGTTTCTCCCAATTCTGACCCCTCGCTAATTTGTATGATTGTTTTTCTTTCGTCAATGTTTATTTTTTAAAAATATGTAAGTAAAGTACACCCTTTAGCAGGAACGACCCAGACCCGGTATTTCCTCGAAACAATATTACCGAGTCTGTCGTTTTTCACGCTCGTCTGGTGACCGTATGCTTCGGATGTATTCTCGGCAGGCAACGGTCGCACGACATCGCGAGATCGTCGCAAACGATACGGCAACTTGTCCGTGCCACGCAATGTGATTTTTCGCGTCTGCAACCGTCTGACTGCTCCCGTATGTTTTATGCAATCCAGCGTGGTCTGTCGTTTTTGATGAATGTGAAATTACGTTCGTCTGACATTAGCCTAATACGTGAATATGAACTCATTTGAATATCACTCAAGAATGTGACATGGTGAACAATCATGTGTTTAATCAAATCCATCAAACAAACGAAATTTATTTCAGGTGTTCCATAATAAGTTTTGAAGATAGAAGCACTGGAGGCTGGAACGGTTAAAAATCGAAATCGAACTCACATCGCACCAGAAAAATTTATGGAACACCTGAAGAAGACACTAGAAATGGGTCGAAGATGTTAGTGTTACGTTCTAAATATTATCTGCAAAGTTATACAAGGTTAGTGCGATGTATTTGTATTTAATCATGTGTTTACTTTGTAATAACCTGAATTGTATTTATCTTTATTTTTTAAAAGTATTGTATTATTTTTAGATATAATACTGAAGAGGAATCACTAAGACAGTACAATTTGAAATGCAGATTTTTCTGCTGATATCTGGTAAGTCAGCCACTGAAAATGAAGAAGCTATTGCTGATAACATGGGGCAAGTTGAATAAAAAGTAGTAAATGCTTAAAAGTTATTAGTAAAAGTAAAAGTACTTATTTTTTTTGTATGTGAATAAAAGTTTACTTTTATTGTAAGACACACACACCTTTATGCTGAGAACTATAAATTTAAATTTAATCATAAAAAACAAACGTTTTCGGCCACTCCACTGGCCATCATCAGGTTAACTATATTCGAATACTATTTCGAACAACCCGTTCAAAATTGAAATAGATTACAATAGAACTCACGCGCTCAACTACGTAAACCAAATGTAATATAAATAACTTAGAAAAATAAATAAAACAAAATAAATAAAATAAAACATGCCAATGGTACATGTAAACATAGCAATATCTATATATCTATAGGCAATCATTTGCGCCTAGTTAATGTGTTCTTGTGACTTTTTTAATTAGAAACTTCCAAGCTGATGGTAAAATGGTCGCATCTTTGTAATTTAAGCATTTTTTGGTTAAGCTGGACTTATAAATTTCACATTTTTCAGTTGTCGCTGCAAGTGTCGGCGAATGGACCGGTGTTATGATTTTGGCTTCTTCCCATTTAACAACGGATCCCTCCGTCTGCGCCATTTTTGCTAACGTTGTTGTGCATTTACTTTTCGTCACATCATATCTGTGTTCTTTAAGTCTTTTAGTTAGGCTTCTCGTCGTAACCCCGATGTATTCTTTCTCTATCCCTAGTTGGTCGTTGCTGTACGGTATCGAGTACACCCCTGGCTGCTCACTCCGTTTAATTCCTTCCTTGTCGTTTCTTAGTAATTTATATATCGAGGGAGCTCTTTTGTACACAATATTGCTGTTTACTTTTATTTATTAGTAAATGCTTACACTTTTAAGTAGACACTAGCAAAACTATCAAAATGGCATCACCATGTGAAGAAGGAAGCCAACTCATTTTTGCTGATGTTTTAAAAAAAAAATAGATTATTATTAAACATGTCAAGGGTTTCTGCTATTAAAAAAAGAAAAGAAATGGCCTTGTAACAAATGACTGAAGAACTGAAGATAAATCATGCAATTGAGATGAATAAGAAATAACTCATGAAGAAGCTGAACATCACGAAAACCAACTTAGAAAGAAGATGGATCTGAAACAGACCAGGAATAACCTGATTTTGCTAAAAGAATGGGAAAATGTGATTTTTGATTTGCTGGATTGGAGAGATGAATCCGACTGTAAATTGTATTAAGGTAAGTAAATAACAAAGTTACAAATTTATCCTGATTTAGCAGGATAGGTCATCAGTCAATGAAAGTGTTTTGGCTGTAACTAGTTTTAGCAAATAATTAGTTTTTGTTAATTATAGATGCACAGTCTGTAGGCATATTGCCAGGCCCCAGCAGACAAAACCAAAGCAATTTGACAATGAGAAGGATGAAAGGGCTGAAGAACAGTCTTTTATACCTTCCATACCTCCACCACTCTCTAGAAATAAAAAGAAAAGAAAATGTATTCTTCTGAAAACAGAAGAAACCAAATTCTTATCAAACAGCAAGTTATAAAGATTGTTGCTGCTTGAGCAACTAGAATTCATACGGATGAAGAAAGGGAAACTCAACAAATCGCTGTCACCGACCATATTTTTACTGTCGTCGAGTTCCAAATCATCAGAACATTCAGAAACTTTGAAAAGCGGTTAAAAACATTTGTATGAAAAATAAAATGATTCTCCCTGAAAAAATAATAAAGTTTGAGTTTTTCAATTACATTTTCTTGAGTTTATAATTTGATTTGGTTGTACTCATTTATGGTAGCACAACATATGGACACTCTTCTGAGAAATTATATCACGGGCAGTCTTTCATGGGAAACTGCCTCTTATTAAGATGCTACTAACGTAACAAAAATCAATAAAACTCCACATGGTTGGCCCGTTGGCCAGGGACAAACGTATCACCAACTACCAATATTCAGTGATTTTATAAACTCATCCAATGGTGGACTTTTTTAAAGATTATATATAATTATTTTATTTTCAAAATGATTATCTTACAAAATTTATTTAGTTTAATCCATTTATGTTTTTGTCTTTTTATCTTGCTATAAAAGACAAAAAAGAAAATTAGAGAGTTTATTGATTAGCGTACAAAATGTCAGTGATGGTTTTTCCTCACGTCTTTTCCTTGTTTTAGAATTTCTGCCTCACTTTCATCACATGGATCATCGTTTCAATCATCACAATCCTGCAATATTTCAGGGAAATCCAAGCAGTCATCATTTAGGTATTTCGATACGTTGTGGAGAACAAAACAACAAATGATTAAAGAAGATACATGATCCAGTGCAACTCTCATTATGCAGGCCAAAATAAGAAACCTGTGTTTCACCTGCCCTAAACAGCATCAATAATAATATGCTCCTTCATAAGCACTTTGTTAAAGTGTTCTTCTTCGATAGTCTTAGGGTGGTAGGGAGTCAACAACCAACGTGTAATACCGTAGCCAGCATCTGTGAATAGAAGTACATCTTTGTACTTCGTCGTAACTTTACATTTTCAATTTACATTTCTAAATTCGTGAACACATCCAGGCCAATGAACATCGACACTAGTAAACAACTTTTTGGCATTGCGTGCGACCCGAACATTTATCGTCCAAACTCCTTTTCTGTGGACAAATTCATCCCCACGAAGACAAGGTTTCAAGATTCACACATGTGTATAGTCAAGTGCTCCAATACACTTTGGAATCTAGAATCGTTTTCACCAATTCTGTTTCGCAGTCTCATTTTCACTAAATGTTTTCAAAACCTTATCCAGTGCCCTGCCTATGCAATAATGCAGTCAATTACCTATATAGCAATAAACATCAGTTTTCTGTAAATAATACTGCAAAACTTTCAAATTTACTGTCAGCAAGACTATTAAACAAAATAGTCTTGCTGACAGTGCTTGGGTGTTCACCCAAGCACTGCCAATGTTGTTCGTGATCAGAAATGTATCTTAGAAATATCATTATTTTAGTTTTGGAGGAAAAGGCACCTCTCCTTGTCTAACGTTTACATTCAAGAAATCGGTTGGCAATTTACTCCATGTTCTCTTCATCAAATCAATATAGTTTTCCGAAATCGGCAGTTACCGTATTGTTTCTGGATCTATACTGCTTAGTTTTTCTTAACAATATTTTGTGTACAGCAAAGCCATTTTATCTATATTGAAAATCAAAAATATATGAATATGAAACCTTTTACTTGTGTTTAATAGTATCCGTACAGCTAACTTCAATGTTTTGAAGTATTTACTTAAAAACGGAAGCTTTTACTTTTTTATTCACAAATTTATAAGCATTTACTAGTCTTTATAGTTGGTATGAATAAAACCAAGCTTTTACTATTTGCTGTTACTTCCTTTTACTCTTTGTAAAAGCATTTATTAATTTTTATTCATCAAACTTCTAGTAAATGCTGGAAAAGTATTTACTATTTTTTATTCAACCAGCCCATTGAGTCAAGCACATCCTTCCTTTCTGCAATTATGCCTAGTGACATTAGCTGTATTGTGTCAATAAAGCTAAAACAGAATGCTGAAGATAGGCTTAGAGAACGACTAGAATCTCTGCAGCAATAATAAAAAGTATGCCATACAAAGTAAAATTGACAAAGGATATGAAAGCCTCTCAGACAAAGAAAAGAAAAATAGTTTCAAAAACAAAGGTTTACAATTATTTGAAGATGGGTTAGTTATAAAGCAGCCAAACCAAACAAGATATATCATCTGACAAAAGTTCTATAAAAAAAAAAAAAAAAAAAAACTATTAACCTGGCTGAAAACTGTGTATTATAATGCTGTGCAGTTAAAGTCAGTAAAATTCTTTCCATTCTGGTGACTTTGACTTTGAATCTCGGGTATAATATAAAGTATGAAAAATAGGTTTTAATTACTTTCTAAAGAAATTTCTTAAACAACAAACACTTTGATAAATTTAGATATCAAAAAACTATTGATCTATATAGGCTATTTCAGCTAAAGTTTTATGCATATCACATGTAAAACACTCTATACTTTCAGAAAATAACTTTTATAACTTAAACAAATATATTCACATCATCTAGGAGCCGTACCCTCTAAATAACATATGCTTGGCTCGATATGCTTTTGCTATTCACAATCCAGAAATTATGAAACATTGACTTTGTAAAAAAATATCTTAACCTTTATATTTTATTATTATTTTTTAAGTAGTTTGTATGCTACACTAAAAAATTGAAACTATCAAGGGAACTGTCGGAGTGTCTTCTAATAAATTTTAATAAAATTTAGTTAATAATTACATTAAAACTGTACAAACTCTATGGCAAATTTATAGTATTCACTAAAAGTGTTAATCAGAGTTGTTAGCAATCAAATGTCGTACTATTTTATAATAGTTTAACACAAATATGTAAATTTTTAGAAGTGAAAGGGTCGCGGAGGAAGACGGCGATGTTACATTTAGAATAAATTCTGGAATTTTCGAAAATGGGAGAAGAATTAATAAAATTTAGTTTAATTACATTAAAAGTATACAAACTCTATATTAACTTCGTACTATTAACACAAATATGCAAAGTTTTAGTAGTGAAAGGGTCGCGGAGGAAGATGATGCTATTACATTTAAGAATAAATTCTAGAATTTTCGAAAATGGGAGAATTAAATGCAAACATTTCAAAACATTATAGCAGAATTTAAACGTTTATGTGATAATGTTTGGCCTACAGAAAAGATTTGTAGGCCTAATATTTCAAACGTTGATAAACAGGTAGCCAAACTGCTTTTTAATGCATTTAGCGATATTTTAAGTAGTAATGTAAGTAGAGATGACGAAGAGTTTTGTCAGATGGAAAATAATAATTTGATTATAGATGGGCCTATTTCAGATAATAAAATAATACGTCTGCTTCAAGAGAAAAAAATTGATAACGCAGACACTGACTGTGAATCAAGATATTCAGATGATGAAAAATCCGATAAGAATATAATCTCAACATAACAAAAAGAAGAAATTCTTAACTTGCATAAGAAACACCCAAAATGGAAATTACACGCATTACAGTGGAAAAGAGCTAAAGAATTAAAACGTTTTAGTGATTTATATAAATGGGAAAAACAATTTAAATCTCGAAAGCATAGAATTGAAATGTTAAAAATCATTAAAGAACATTCTAACAAATGTTTGACGAAGCTCGAGGCAGCTATAAAATTGTTAAAAGAAATCAATGAAAAATATGGGCATTACAGAAATTTCTTCAACTGAATAGTTCAATTAAGTTTACAGCTAGTGATTCTTGGGTTGCAAAATTTAAAACAGAATATAGAATAGTATCTCGAAAGATTACAAAACTTGTAAATAAAACAAATAGTGAATGAAAAGGATATTTTAGTAAAAGCTGCGCAATTTCAAACAACAGTAAAAAATTTATTGCCATCTTATTCGCGTAACTTCATATTCAATACGGATCAGTGTGGTTTTTCATGCGAAATGATTTCACCAAGAACACTTTCATTTAAAGGAGAAAAAATACTATTGGATTCGCACATTCTCCTAGTAATAAAGTTACGCATTCCTACACTATTCAATATTTAATTAATACTAACGGACGAGTTGTAGGTAATGTATTTATTTGCTTACAGGAGGCTCGTGGAACCTTTGGACGTAGAGTTCAAACATCGCCGTTTAATGCCCCAAACGTAAGTGTTACAGCTAGCTCATCTGGCAAATTATCTACAGCAATTATTACAAACTATGTACAAGACGTATTATCTCCAAATATAACAGAAAACTCTTTATTAATAATTGACTCGTGGAGTGGACAAACAAATATTAATATTTATAATACAGTATTTCAAACATCTACAAATCAAAATTTATGCGAAATATTAATTATTCCACCAAAGTGTACGTCTATATGCCAACCTTTAGATGTTGGATTTCATATACAATTAAAACTTTTAGCTAAAGAAATTTTAAATGCTATACAAATATCCTGTAATGATTCTTCGATGAATATCCGAGACCGTTTCACTACTAAAACTTTGCATATTTGTGTTAACAGTACGAATTTAATATAGAGTTTGTATACTTTTAACGTAATTAAACTAAATTGTATTAATTCTTCTCACATTTTAGAAAATTCCAGAATTTATTTTAAATGTAATATCGCCGTCTTCCTCCGCGACCCCTTCACTTCTGAAAATTTGCATATTTGTGTTAAACTATTATAAAATAGTTCGACATTTGATTGCTAATAACTCTGATTAACACTTTTAGTGAATACTACATATTTGCCATTAAGTTTGTATAGTTTTAACGTAATTATTACCTAAATTTTATTAAAATTTATTAGAAGACGCTCCGACAGTTCCCTTGTAAGTAATGTATGAGCCACTCAAAAAAATTTCTTTTGATGAGAATGATTGGTTTAGATACTCGAATGCAACATGAAGGCAATCTACCAATTGACAAATGTACCTTCTGAGAAGTCTTTTAAAGGAAACTGGCCTTTATTTGCAAGTTAATGAAATGAAGAAAATCCAAAAAATTTTATGAGCTAGCCCATAGGCCCAAGCATGAACCCAAGCCAATACCAGTAACATGGTGATAATAAAATACCTTATGGTATAGCTTTGAAGCACCAACCTTATCTTTGCCAAAGAGAAATTCGCAAGAAAAAAGTTGACTTTCATTTTGGGTGCTATAATTTTTACTTGGTGCAATGTTTTTTACATCTCAAATGTTGTTCTTTGGATATCAATTGTTTTTTGACTAATTTGACTAACACTGCCTTTCTATTGGTCGCAAGATCTTCATGTGTTTAACTATTATTGCTTTTATAACAATTTGCTCTTAAACTGGTCAATACAAAAACAATGAAAAAATAAAACTGAGATCAGAAGCAAACTACAATGAACTAACAGACTAAGAGAAAACTAAAACTGCAAAATGTAATTAATAGAATTGTACTATTATTCATTGGTTTAAGTTCCTGGATGCAATTGTACACATCAGTTCAAGATAACTGATTTTTTCCAAATGTCATATTTTAAAATTCTACTGCATACTTGAGTTTAGTCAACCGTCACTAAAAAATTAAATATTCTCATAAGCAGCCGGAGTGGGAGAAACTATTTTACAGACCAATTTGTTACATCAATCATTAAATTGTTTCTTTAATGATTGACTGTTACTAATTACTTACTCACTACTTTACTAACACTGATAATTAAATTACTTATAAATAAACTATATTTTTATCTATCCAGCAAAATTTAATAAAATAATAATGCATTCAATTGCTTTTAACTATCTTCCTCAGTTACAAAAAAAAGGAAACATTAACTGTATAACATAAAATGTGTTCGGAATAAATATAAAAAGAATAGTGCTTAATTACATCCTATTTTTAACAAGATATCTTGGTATCTTGTTAAAAATACCGCCAGGTCTAATAATTTTCGCATTATATACCGACATAATCCCACTGTTTTCAAACTTTTAAGAAACGATAAAAAGAAAGAGGATCGAAATTCAACAACGGGTATATATTCGGCCTTTACACGACCAATGTTTCAATTCTAAGTTTGTTTATGTGGGTGCAACGATGCACAGTTTAAAACAAAGGTTCAAGGAGCACAAATATACAATCAGTAAGCAGCGCCGCATCCAATAGGTGCGAGGCCCGATTGAATTTTTTTTTTGCGGGGCCCCTCAAACTTTAAATAACAAAATTAATTAACTGTTAATTTACACATTGAAATATGTTGTTTTATTTTTAATAATAATATACCTAGATATTTATTTTTGTAACATGTACCATTTTTAAATATATAAATTTTGACGTGATGCGGGATCCCTTCAAGCGCGGGGCCCGATTGGCACCAATCGCTCCAATCGCCTAAAATCTGGCCCTGTCAGTAAGAACCTTGACAACATTGCGCTGGCATCATACGCAAGACAGAAGGATGTTAACGTCCAATGGGATCGAGCGGCAATTATAAAAACGACGACGAATAGGCAAACGGTCAAACATCTTGAGAGATTGGAAATGTGCAAGGCACAAATGGCAACCGGTCGTATAAACCATAGAGATGCGGTCTCATTGTCTACCGCATGGAGATCCTTTTACATTAATTAATGTTATTAACAGACAATGCTGGTTTTGTTGTTATATCTTATATTTTTTTCTTTTTGCTATTTATTTTGTTTATTTATGTATATTTTGTCCGCTTGGGCATTTTCCGTTAATTTTTATATTTATTCTGAACATATTTTATGTTCTATATTTAATGTTCTATTTTTTTTGTAACTGAGGAAGATTGTTAAAAATGATTGAAAACATTATTATTTTATTGAATTTTGCTGGATTGATAACGGTGTAGTTTATCTTATTCTACTTCCAGTACATAGTTTTTATATACTTACTAGCTGACCTGGCCACGCGTTGTTGTGGCTCAAAATGTATCTATTATAAATGTGTAACACTTCCCCCGTGGGGAAAATTTCAAAAAATCCCTTCTTAGTGTACAGTACATTCTCTTGATGTACCCTATTAAAACACAATCAAAAACACATTTAAAATAGTATAAATAGAAGCCGAGTTCTTCACAGTGAGCCTTAATCCTGTCCCTCTCCCCGCTGGAGAATATTGAAAAATCCCTTTTTAGTGTATATTCTGTTGACGTACCCTAATAAAACGCAATTAAAAACGCATGTAAAATAGTATAAATAGAAGCCGAGTTCTTCACGGTAAGCCTTAATCCCGTCCATCTCCCCCCAGTAGGGGGAATTTCGACATGTATATTATATAAAAACACGTGCGTATTCGAATGCAACGTTGTGTCAAAATTTCAAAGGAATCGGTAGGAACAAATGAACGTTATATTTTATTTATATAGATAGACAGAAAATGATCTGCTTTAGTCCATTCTCACAGAAAAGCAAACTTAAGTCGTCAGAAGTTAGCGCCATCTGTTGGACACGAAAGCCTTAATCCATATATAAATATATTTTTGAAAGAGGGGAAATGGTGGTCTTCACATATGCCACAAACCTTCGCAGCAGTGTATTAAACAACTTCCCGAAGTTTCATGGCAATCGGACAAATGGTGTGGTAATGCATGAAGGACAAACACACAGACACACAGACAGACACACACAGACATACATTCGTTTATATATATATATATAGATAAATAACTACAGACTAATATGTAGAGCCTATATAAGAAAACTGGTAAGACCGATAGCCAGTTAGCCATTGATTATCCATCTTTACGTTATTATAATATAATATACTAATATAAATTAATTAGTAGAATTACCTTTGCTATTATTTAACTTAAAGATTACATTATAATTATAACCTAACTAAACATTTAAAGTTAATTATCTCTATGTCAAATGTTAAACTGAACCAAAGTTAAGTTTACTACCTAAACGCGTAAGAAGTTTTATTGATTTATAGTGACCAGTCTAAATAATAAAAGCTTCTTAAGTACTTTAAAAAAATGTTTTATTTCTTTAAAAAAACCCATAAATTGCTGGATAGATAGACAGACAGATAATGCTTTATTGCATCAAAAAATACATTCATGCTGGATCCAGCCGGAATGATTTGGTCCAGCAGAAATCCAGCTGGATTGAAAACACTGCTGGATTGCAATCACAGTGTGCGCTGACCAATGCCTTGTAGATAATGGTAAATTATTTAATATTATCTCATCACAAAAAGTAAGTAAAAGAAATTCGTTAGTTACAGTTCAACTGATACAGAAGTATACTTGTGGAATATTGAACGATTGTTTTAATTTTGGTGGAAATTGTTTTTAGAAAAAAGTTATGCTGTTATATCAAGATGGATGAAACTAAAAATATTTTTTTTCATTCCACCTACTAAACACAATTCTTATAAAAATTTAAGAACAAATCGACATGTTGGGACCTCAAATATAAATGAAGAAGAAGACATAATTTATGTTGCTAAATAATCAATTTAAGCAAAGTAATAATAGCAATCATTGTAACAGTAAGAGAACACTTATTATTCATTTTTGCGAATAATCTTTAATAAAAACTGTACGATAATGAAGTTTCTCTATAATGAAAAAAATTATGTGAAAACTGAATTTGATGTTACTACGTTTCTCACTTGCCATATCAATTAACTCCTTCAATCATATCAAAATCATAATAATAATAACAATGATTATAGCATATCTACACTATCTTATACATTTTATATGTTGTTAAATAAAAGCTACATCTACAATAATATGTTCTACAATGTTTATTTGAATTTATATTATAAAAGGAATTTTAAAAAAGAATGTATATTACTTTGTCACTTTTATCTACTTTTTGTTTTATGGAGTTAATTGATTTGGCAAGTGAGTGGCACATATATAAAAGAGGGAAACTATGACAATTGGTCAAAAAACAATCCCCCAGATTTTTACATTTTAGTACTTAGGACACCTTGAAACATCAAGAAATGTGAAAAATCTCAGTGTTAATTTTTGTATGTATGGGTGTTTAATGAGTTAGTGTGTGGGGCATGATTTTGTTCACCCTGTTTGAAGCTTAATAACATCCATACGTTTTATCAAAAGTTTCTGAAATTTTGCAGGGAGGTTTGTTTATTAGGAGGATTGATGCTATTAAATTTTGGCGATTAAAGGTCGAGGTGGTCGGAGATTACGGGGATCGCGTGTATCTACCGTAGGGTCGGACTTAATGACGATTTTACTCGTTATTAGCATTTACGATTTTTTACGAAACTCGTCTCTACCTTCAAAACTAAATTTTTTGCCATTTTATAATAGTTGAAAATATAAGAAGTTTATAAAATAAAATATCATAACAGTTAGCACCACACAAGCAGTTTTAAATGTTGCTGGAAAAGTTGAACATGTGATTGAATGTGTTATTTGGAATTATTCATTAAATAAACCAGCAACCAGCTAATTTATTTAATGAATATTTCCAAATATGACATCTAATCACAATGTTTAAACAGTATTTCACAGGTTCTGCCATGTCAAAAATTTTATTTTAGTCTACTGAAAAAAGATCAAAGTGGAAAAATTTCCCAAGATTTCTGTCAGTTGATTAAAACACTGTACTCACAGCCTGTGGGGCAGCATTGCACAAAACTGCCTTCAGTTCTCAACATCACTTCTTACTTTTCTGCCCTTTCCTTTCCATGTGACATCTTGAAATTCCTAGGTATGCGGTGCATGGGACTCATACTGTATGGATGCTCAACATTTTGCTGGTTTTCCTGAAGTATGATTTGTGACTCAATTTCATGCTGAATGTTAAAAATTCTGGTCTGTTTGTTTCATCACCACTTGCTATTGCCAGTAATATATTTGTATCACCACTTTAATAAAAATATCGCCAAGTGGTAATTTTGGTGCTATGCAACATGACCTGATTAGTTATCCATTTTTTATTCTCGTCAAAAATTTTAGTACAACTTTTTATAAAGAAAGTTTAAATAAAAATATTTGGATACCCAGTAGTGTCTTTCCTATAAAAGGAATCATAGTCTGATATTTTAAAAAGAAGAAAAGTCAGAGTCACACATTTCAAATTTGCCAGAGTTGGCCTATTTGTTTATCTACTTCACTACTGGTTTTACATCCAAACAATGGCAAAAAGTTATTTTTAGTGACTAAAGTACATTTGTGTTAATATAAATAACGGAGGAAATGTCTGGTGCTTGAAATGTGAAACCAATAATCCGGATTGATGCTGAAGTTATGGAGTGAGGTTCAGTTGTCTACAATGAAGTTAGAAATTTATATTTTCTTAATGAGAGAGTAAATGGTAGTGCAATGTTTTATTAACTGTACTAAAATTCATGAAAACTACATATTTATAGAAAAATGATAAATGGCATTACTAGCAGATACATTTCAAGTTGTGAATAAATATAAAATTAAAATACTTTTTATTAGAATTTGGAAATAATTTTACATACAAATTGCAAAAATATATTAGAACATCTTGTATATCTTACCTGTGTAATAATTGCGTCTAATCCTCCTGTGCCCCATGCATAATCCGCAGGACTACTATGCAGGTTTAAGAAACTAGATTTAAAAAAAATACTGGTATTATTTTAATAAATGTCATATGACAATGATAATTTATTTACATTCATATCCCTAATCAATCTACTCAAATTCTATACATTTTCCAATTTTTTTTCTCCAGCTTTTTAAACAATAAATGCTTAATCTTAGTTCTTAAGAAACAGAAAGACATTAGATTAGACATTAGACATTAGACATTAGACAGAAAGAAATTAGACATTTTATTGTGTGGTAAAGTTTAAGAATTCATACAATAATATATTTATAAAAATATAACAGCAGCTATCAAAGTGTAACTAAGGAGATGAACACATGTTTTATGTATGCATCAACCTCAATTTGTAATTAAATGTGTGCAGAGTCAGAAATATGCTAAATATAACAGTATTTAATTAGCATACTCTATTCAGAATTAAATTATTGACAACTGAGAAACTTACAGCAGTGAAAATAATAATTAGAATAATGTAAAATGCTTAGTATGCTTGTACCAGTTCTAATTTGGCACATTAATTATGGGAAATTTTCATAGCACAAAATACATTCAGTATAACATAATTCTTAAGGTCAATTGCATTGTATAGAAAGATTACATTAAAAGAATATATCTGCCGTGTTAAAAGAGAATTACAGGTTGAGAATTCTTTATTCAACATGCTTTGTGGAATTGTTTCAATTTTGGAATATTTCAATATTTGTATATACAAAATGGAACAGCTTTTGAATGGGTTCTAAGCCTAAACACAATATCCATTTACATTTGACCACTAGTCTTAATTTGACATCTTCTTTGTCACATTTGTAGGGATTTTTATTACTTTTTGATAAAACAAATAACTTTCACACAAGTAATGTGAATACATTTTTTTAAATGTACCTACTGTAGATGCATGGAAATACTTTCAGATACACCTGTATTTGTGTAGAGGTATTAATTGATCTGTTGGAATGAACACCTATTTGTTTAAATTTTGAATGTATCTGATACATGTGTTAAAAATTGGAATGGAACTACACATGAGAAGTAAGTCACAACTTTTATGTGTATATATATATGAATACTTCTCAAAGTTACTCAGCTGGGTGACCAGAAATATCTAGACAGGACATCTGGCAAAAATGTCCCAAGTAGAATATAATCCATGTACCACAATCCACTGGTGCATAAACAACAAGAGACATTTCACATTACAGCATTTAAAAAAATTGCCAGAACACATTGTGGCTCTTTGTAAGTATCTCAGCTGAAAAATTTCTTGTGGCTGTTTCTATGAAGTAACAATGCATTCTGGTCACTTTTTTCTATTCATTGAACATTTTTGATCTCTGAGTCAAACATATGCACTTGTTTCTTTTGAACTTGCCACACTTCTAGGTTTTTGGATAAATCTCAAAGTATCCACATTTAGTCATTAAAATAAAAATTTACTAAAATGTAATAACAGTCCTTCCTCTATAGCTCATTTTTATTTAAATATGAAGCTTGGTGATAAATTCAAAGTACCTGATCTGCTTCACTTGAATGGAATAAAGTGTAAACTAATGTAGCCTAGTTACAATAAACTCTTTACAGAACACAAAGGATGATGAACATAAACAGCAAATTTATGACGACAATTAGTGTCAAAGGCAGACATGACCAATTATCCCCACTGATTGATTAAGGTTGAAACAAACTGGTAAAACTAGTAACTTATGATAACTGTCATCCAATTAAGCTATCCACATGCATCAGTCCTGTGTTGCTTATTGCAAATGGTTTTATTTATGAATGTACAAACCTAAGTTTTTGGCTCTAGATTCATATTGAAACTTAAAGACAAAAGGCCAATCACCAATCAACATTTTATTTATTTTAAATATTTAAAAAAAAGTCAATTTAATATATGAAAGAGGGCAAAGTTAAATGTATACTTTTTAAATTTGAAATGTTTAAACAAGAAATTAAAAAGTGTTATGAAATTTGGAAATGTAAATTCTTCAAAAAAATATATATATTCTATAATCTGAAATTCTTATACAGATGTGACTGTATGCCATCTTATTTTTGTATAATTTTAATTTTAGTTATATTCTACTTCTTTGAACCTTTCCTTCCAATCTCCTTTGTTCCATTGTTTTCAAACTTCCGACTCGTCCCTTCCCCCACCAGGAGGTAGGGTGTAAAACAATAGGCTACGATAAGGCTGGAGGGAAAAATCTGAATTTGGGTGGACATTTTTCGGCTGGACACAAGAGGAGATGGATGTATAACAGCAAGGCTTGCGAGTGAAAATCGTCGAGTGCTGTGGAAGAGTGTCCGAGAGAACGGATCGAGAACAGAATCTGAGAGATAGACCTGGAGGCGAACCCTCAGAAAAGGGTAATTTGTGAGAAAAGAGAACCTACAAGGCTTGGAAGTAACTACAGAGAATTATTTGCCAAAAAATTGGGTACCCCACTGTCCTATAACTCTTCTTACTTCCCCTTTTGATCTATCCACCTTCTATTTAGATTTAAGTTAGATCAAGGATTGTGCGCAACTGTTACATAAGTACTATTGTCAGGTTAATAGTTGTGATGGGATCCAACTACTGTTGTGAACACAGAAATTAATTGGAATTGTAAAAAGAGCGAGAATCCTCAAAGAACTTGTAAATATCTATTTCTATTGCAAAATTAAACAACTTGTTTTAATTGGTTATCACGTGTACGTGTTTTCTTTTTACACAGATATCCTTCGTATAATGTGGTATTTACATTTCAAAAAAGTGCCATGTTATGCAAATCCGTGCTATACGAAATAAAGGACTAATGCAAAACATGGTATTAGGTTCCAAAGCTAAAAAAAGTATACTGTTCTTTTTAATTAATAAGAGTGAAATAAGTTTATTAAAGCAATCAATAATTAACTAACAATCACAATTAAAAGTACTATATTACACGTTAATGTTAATTTTAGTTAAACAAGGGCATTTTCCTTTCACAAAGCGTCATCACCACCTCGGCATTTTTGCCGATCACGATCAGAAATAGCAGCAATATCTTCATTTTTTTTGTTTTGATCATAAAAATTTTAATATATGACAAAACAAAAAGTAAAAATATGCTATTAATCACAAATTTGTTCTAGTGGGTTTTGATTGTTCAATTCAGGACCAAATGATTTTTTTTCCAGAATTTTTATTTGAGTACTGAATTGTTTGAGTTGAGAAGAGTTCGAGTACAAAGATATTGCCATATTTTGTTTCATTTTTATGAATGATTACTTACTTACTTATGATTTAAAAAAGTTCAATAACACTTACCTAAAAATGTTTAAATCAATTTTACTAAATACAAAGATTAATCTATAAAAACAAAACACAGTGACAGTTTTAAAGGCTAAAGTCTAAAAGCAACAACAACAACACCTAGTTGATAAGAAAGCTAAGAGATGGAAGAAAAAAGTTGCACTATCAGTTTTCATTAAACCTGACAAAACAATTGAAAATTTCAATATTCTAAAATCCATGGGCAAATTTGAGATAACGAACATGCTTACTTGAATAAAAAAAAATATAAAATAAAGGAGTTTCAACTTAAAAGTTGTGAAATTTTGTACGGAGAATTTCCCAATTTCTAAAACTGTGTTAGAGCAAAACCAAAAACAGTGTTGTACAGGGGATATCCCCAATTTTCAAACTACGTTACAGTGAAACCACGTTGTAGAAGTGCCGTGTCATACGAAGAATACCTGTATTTTCATTAAGAACTAAGACTTCACTATCTAAAGCTGAAGAAAGAATGCTAAATGGTAAGAGTAAAATTCTGAATAGAAAGTCATACATAATTACTTCCATTTCTCCTTCCTTTTTGTACATGAGAAAGAAATTGGGATCAGAACAATCCACTTTATGTATTAATTTTTATCATTTAATCTGATTAAATAATAAAAATTATAAGTTACTTACAAATAAATCTTTACAGATTTGTCATTTTGTTGTTGAACGGGAAAGATGTTGAGCGCTGTAAAACTTTACGATTGCTACGTGTACAGTAACAAAGTCAGGACAAGTTAACCAATCTGGCTGAAATTTGGGATACAGACACAATTAAAAGATATTCTTAGCAAAGTTTAGTATTGTATTCAAATTAATTTATGCTAGAAAGAACGTTACAAGTATTATC
This sequence comes from Centruroides vittatus, assembly GCF_030686945.1. NCBI lineage: Eukaryota > Metazoa > Arthropoda > Arachnida > Scorpiones > Buthidae > Centruroides > Centruroides vittatus. The sequence goes on from NW_027122320.1 coordinate 314,930, forward strand.
ACCTGAGTCTGGTCAACAGAGAAAGAGAAGGAAACATCCAGACATACATAATTAGAAATAATAAACAGTCAGTTTTTATTTAGAATTTTCATAACTGCATAATTATTAGTGTGAAATTAGATTTGTAGATTTTCATTGCTATACAATTTACATATACCAAATTTCATAACGGTTGATTTTGTTTAATTGCTTGTCTTGACTTTTACAACATACTGTACCCTATATAAATTGCTTTATTTTCATAGCACTATAACTTTTTTCCTAAATCCATACACAAATACAGTGGAACTGTGCTTAACGAGCATAATTCGTTCCAGAATCTCACTCGTAATGCGAGACACTGGTTAAGTGAAAAATACTAAAATATTTTATGTATAACATTTATTCAAAGAAAATTATACAACATACATCGTTAAAGAGTGTGAATCATCATCACATAACTCTAGTTTGACAAGCTCATGTGTTGATGAAAACAAAAAGGATCTTCTAACAAGAGCAAAAATGGTTGAGTTGATGTAGTGAGAGAAGATTGAAAAGATGCTGCTAAGACAATATAGGAAATAGTGGTACACTAAGTAAGGAAATCCCCAGAGGATCTATGTATGTGGAGATCCAAGAATTCTATCTTCTCATCCATCTCTTCTTCTATGGAGGAGTACATGGCAAATAGATGTATAAAATGGGACAGTTCCTGGCTTGTACTCTCCCACACAACACAAACATTCTCTACATAATGTAAATATAGAAGCAGATAGCAGATAGTGAGTTAAGGAAATGAACTCTTTATCCCAGCAATTCTCAACCTTCTTAGCTCCGCGACCCCCCAAATAGAAAATATACATAAAATTAATATTTTGCAATCCCCCACCCAAAGAAATAATAACAGTAAGCCTTACTATTACGAATTGAATTTGACTATAGTTATAAATGTAAATTTTTTAAAATATTATATAATCACATTGCACTAATTTTATACACTAAGAAAATACCGAGAGTATAAAAAATGTAATACAACTATTCATATTATTTTACGCCGCTGCGTTTATAGCGATGAATATGAACATGCATGTACCACGTGTATATGCAGGAGCAATTTACAAGTTCTAACTTGATGTGTACATGCTCTTCGTAATTTGATCTCTTCTATAATACTTGCAGTGAGAGCACGTTTGAACATGCGTATGGATGAGTTTGAACAAGTCGTGCCATCACTAGTATAAAAGAGGTGCTGGTGATTGCACCACTTCAGTTAAGTTTCGAATGCAAAGCGTGCGTCTGGTGCTTTTATTTTAGTGTGCGATCAACCATGGAACTGAATTGTTTTCTTTAAATTTCTAATGTGAAATGGATAAATTTGTGAATAAACAAAGTGAACCATCTACATCCAGTGAATCAGTTGGTAAAAAGACAAGGTTGTACAATGTTGGTTATTTAAATTATGGTTTCATCTCATTGGATGGAAAGCCACAGTGCGTTGTTTGCTCTCAAGTTCTCTCTCATGAAAGCACGAAGCCATCAAAATTAGTTTGACACTTGGAAACTAAACATCCGGCTCATAAAAACAAACCCTTGAAATTTTTCAAAACAAAATTACATACCTTGAGAAATCAACAAACTTCTATTTGTAAGTTAAGCCATACTGATAAGTGTACTTGAAGCATCTTACCTCGTAGCATTAAGAGCAGCTAAAATGTCCAAACCCCATACAATTGCCGAAAACCTCACATTGCCTGCTGCAATTGATATGGTCCGTGTTTTAATAGGTGTGGAAGAAGTGAAAAAATTGAAAAACATTCCACTTTCTAACAACACAATATCGAGGCGCATCGATGACATGGCTAGCAATGTTCGCGATCAGATAATTGAGTGAGTGAGTTCAAGTGAATTTTTTAGTATTCAATTTGATGAATCAACAGATGTAGCAAACGTGTCTCAGTTCTTATGTTTTGTGAGGTATGAATGCAATAGGGACACATCAATCAAAAAAAATATGTTGTTTTGCAAAACAGTACAGAGTCATGCAACGGGACAATGTCTTTTTGATGCATTTTATGAAGCTACGAGAAACTATACTAACATAGATTGGACATAATGTATTGCAGTATGTAGTGATGGTGCAAAGGCAATAACAGGAAACAACAATGGATTGATGAAAATATTAAGATATCGTCTTATACCAAGGGCAGAATAGATGCACTGCTTCCTTCACAGACACACTCTTGTCACAAAAAATATACCGTGAAATCTCAATCAAATTCTTTGTGAAGCTGTAAAGTTGGTTAATTTTGTTAAAAGCCGACCGTTACAGAACGGGCAGTTTGCTAAACTATGCGAGGAAATGGGCAAAAATAAAAAAATCTCTTCTTTTCCATTCAGAACTTAGATGGTTATCGCGAGGGAAAGTGTTAACCCAGATATTGGAATTAATAATATTTTTCCAGGATAAACAAATGCCATTCTCATTGTTTTTACAGAATAATGACTGTATATTGTTGTTGGCTTACTTAGCTGATGTATTTTCGCATTTAAATGACTTGAATGTGAATTTACAAAGATGTGATAAAAACATTTTATTAATGACAGACAAAGTTTGTGTGTTCATTAAGAAGCTTGATATTTTGATTATTTGCCTTCAAAGCAAAAATTTGGATATGTTCCCACCCACTTCAGATTACGTTGTGAAAAATTTGAATAAACAAGACACTATTATTCACCACAGTTTGGATTGCACAAAGATGAATTCGTGCGAGCTAAAAACTCAGTTGACTGAGTATTTACCGAAAGACAAAAATGATTTCTCAAAGAGATCGAAACTGAATCCATTTAGTGAAGATGTTGTTGCTGCTGCTAAGTTACCAGTTGAGATTCACGACCAGCTCGTCGAAATGTCTGCCGACAAAACGCTACAACTGCAATTTACATCTGAAGATTTAAATACATTTTGGCCTGCTCGTCGACATGAATAGGAAAATTTAGTCACAGAAGCATTGAAAATATTAATCCCTTTTGCCACGTCTTATCTCTGTGCAAAGGGTTTTTCGTCTATAGTTGTGCTAAAAACTAAATACAGGAATTGTCTTTTATCACTCAAAAACAATTTGCTTTTGTGTGTTTCTACGTAGATCCACGTATATGGAGAAAATTTTAATTGAAAAACAAATGCAACTATCACATTAATTTCTTTTCTTTACATGTGTACTTATTGTAGGTAAAATGTTTATAAGTTTATAATAAGTGAATTTTTTCTCATAAAATGATTTCATTATTGTTTTGTGACCCCCCTTTAATATCACCGCAATCCCCAGGTTGAGAAACGCTGCTTTAACCTATCCTGAATATTTTTGTACTGACCTCATTTGACATGACCCATTGACCCAGAACATATTGGTTTCTCTATCAGAATGTTTTTGATACTAGATGTCACTATACATCATAATTTTTATATTAAAACAAACTTTCGAAATATAATTACTTTTGTTTTTATATTTTTCAATATTTTTATTTTGTTTGTGCAAATTAAAAAAAGAAATTTTAACGACACAGTAGCCATGATTATTATTTTAAAATATTTGTTAGGCTTAACATCGACAAAAATTCAATATGGCGGCCACACCCAACGAAGAAAAATTTTAACATGGGCTAGCTTAAACTCTACTTCCTTCATGATTAACTCTGGCAGGGTAGCAGATAGGCAGGAGCCATTAGGATTCACTGCTTTTCATCAGAACTACAATACTCTTCATCCTGACTACTTTGTACTCCATGCAAAACTCTGCCATTTACATGGCTGTACAATTGTGTGAGGCAAATCTTACTGGAAATAGAGTTACAGTCTACTCTGACAATGCTTCAGCAATAAATGCATTGATGAATCCCACTAACCTTCATCCTCTGCTTAGAAAGATTCTTAAATATACACTCTGGGTGCACAATTCTTAAACTCTTGACTGGGTGAGGGGTCATCAAAGGCATCCTTGGTAACGAGTGTGCTGACCTTCTTGCCAGGTCTGCAGTTACTGCCAGTACCACTGGTCCTTTTGGGTATTCATGCTCCCAGCCTCTCTTCTTAGGTGCCAACTATGGAACTACATCTTAGATCTCTAGTAACAGAGATGTGGTAACTACAATAGCCTTGCCAGGAACTTTTTTTTCCATTAATTCATGATTGTCTTTTCTCATAACTGGATGAATCCAGACTGTAAAACTACCCATATCTTCACTGAGTATGGGAGATTTGACACCTACCTGCAGATTCGAAAAATCAGCAACAGACAACCATATCATCTGTAATTGCCATGATAAATTGAGCAATACTATCATTGAACAAGTGTCCAATGACTGACAATATTATACATGAGCTTGTCCTAACTCTTGACCAGAGGTTATTAACTGGTCATGTGATCTTCATGTTCTTAACAAATGTGACACCTACAAGGCATTCAAAAAACTAAATTCATAAATATCACATGCATTAAGCTACACATTAAGCTGATCATATACCTATGTCATAAATGTATTATAATCATTTGCTCACTGTCATTGTTTGTATGGTATCAGGGATAAAAAAAAAAAGTAAATAATAATAATACTTCTTTCTGCAGAGATCTTTTAACATCTACTTTAATAGTTATCACCGTGTGCAAATAAATCTTTAAAATTAGCCAAATGTCTTTTATTAAATGGCTCATAATTAAATAAATTTTGTTTAGAGATGTATTTTAACAATAGATAAATTTCTAGTATTGCAAACCCTGAAATAACCATTTATTTCAAAACCAGAAATATTTAAATATTTTTAGTTATATTTAACATTTAAAGTAATTTAGACACATCAAAATTTTTTAAATTCATCAATGGTGATAGACAATTTTCAGCAACAATGTATTTTGCTTTAGTTATAGAAAATAAATTTAACTCATTTAACTACATCCACAAATCTGTTACTGGTGTAAAACTCAAATAAAAACAAAAAAAACAATCATTGTCGACTCTGTTAATGACAACCGATATGGCTTAACTCTGAAGATTGATCAGGCACACCCTACAGAGGTCCATTTCCTCGACATTAGCATTAGAATTAAAGGGTCGGCAATCCACACCTAGGTGTACCCTCACCTGTAGACACTCGCTTGTCTACTCAACAAGCTCTCCAAGCCAAACTGAGGCATACCCATCGCATAGCCACCAATCATGGATACCCCAACCTCGTCTGTACACTGATCAACAGATTCAATCTCTCCCAACACGCAGCCCAAGTCCAATCACATAATGAAAACCAATCTGAGGATGAGGAAAGGATCCCAGTCACAAATAACCCATATCTCAAATCACTATACACTGAGATAGCCAAGAAGTGCTGCATTCACATGACATCACATACAGATCCCCAACTGTATTTGACATCCTTCATAAAGGAAAGGTGCTCCCAACCAGAACAGACTCCCTGGAGTGTATAGCATCCCACTTAAGGATCACAGATGTGATAAAGACCTCATCTACATTGGCTCCACTAATTAAAATCGTAATTAAAAAAAAAATTTTGAAATATCCCTCCATCTAGTATTCACCCTACTTTTTACCCTTCTCCACCCGAGAGTTTCATGAGAACGTCCCGCGAAACAGGACACCAGCTGTTCTCAAGGTCATCCAGCTGTGTAAACAATGACTCATCAGTGTCAAGTTTCGCGCTAAGGCGAGAAAAAGGAAATTGTACTTGGAAGCTTCTTCAAAATTAACACATTTCTTTCGTTTTTTTTTCATTTTTATTATTTTTAATATAATTAATTATGTTTAATTACAAAATTTTAAAAAAAGTAGGAAAAAAGGGGTTAATCACAATGAGGAATTGACCCTATCCATAGTATGACAAGCACTAATGGACAACGACCTATAAATCTCGACAATTGCTGCTAGATAAAGTGTGCATGCCCAGTAGGACGACATCAAGAAACACATTCAAATCAAATTTCAAATCGTGTTCTTTTTTATTTGCATTTCATTAAAAATTTCTCCGTTCACCCGAAGAAGAACTGTTTATGGTTCAAAAGCGTTTTTGTCAGTGTGTATGATAAATTATAAGCGGTACTTTGGTATATTCTTTATCTTTTCAAATCTAATACATCACGAAATTGAAACCATCATATTTTATATCAAACTGACTGACTGTTGATCTCCCTTTTACATGTTTTTTCGTTTTTATTTGAGTTTCACACTGGTGGATGTAGTTAGCTTTACCCTGGTATTGATTATTGTGGTTATTTAACCCATTTAACAGCTTCATTTGTACATGTGCGAATCCTGTCCAAATATTTCAACGTATTTAAAATATAAATGACAAATCTGTTAAATATCAAGAGGAGATTTGCTCTTCTACGTAACTTGTCAAATCATTGCTGATTCTACAACATATACAATACATACAATACATGCAATTCTACAATATATACAAAGTAATCAATAATAAAACAACATTGAAATAAAGAAATTGTTTTCCCATGCTTGCCTTTTGTTTATTTAAAAGCAAAGAGAAACTGTTACATTGCATTTACTTTATAGTGATCTCAATCAATAGATTATTTATACATCTCCAGTTTAAAATTCTACAGGCAGAGGATAATTAACAAATATTCCTGTATTTTCTAACTCTGAGAAAATTAACAAGAAGTTTTCTGATGGATGTGATCTATTGCAGATTCTCAAAAAAAAAAAAACTTTACGTAACTCTGAAGATATGAAGTGTTGATATGTAATTCTATCATATCCAAAAATGTATAAAGTGTAACCTTAACGAATTAGAATATGTAATAAATTATAATTTCTTTCAATGACTGTATTTTTAGTTACTTTTAAATGTAATAATTTATCAAAAATACATCATCAAATTAAGCAACAATACAGATAAAATATTGATATTTCTAATAAGATTGGGACTTACCCAGGAAAGGGAACACCTGTATTATCTAAATAAAAAAAATTAATCAATTATTAAAATATTTATATATTTTAAAATATACTTATTTATATACAAATAATTTATCAGATAAACAGAAAATAATTTCAGATTAATATTCTGAAGTTGAGTAAAAATTAAACTATAATTTTTTGCTTTAAATCGTTTTTAAAAAGTTTAAACAACAGCTCCGTTTTGAAATTTGAATTCTCCATTAAATAATATTTGAAAGAACTTAGAAAATATTATCGAGAATTCTTATTGCAGAGAAATAAAGTTATGGTTCATAGGTAGCTACTGAATTTATTCTTTTTGACTTTAGTTGTTGTAAAGCTGTAAGGAAAACATGATATGTAAGGCTCATTTATACTGGTTTGTATTATGTAAAGCTTGTATCACATATTGCACAAGATCTAGGATCAAATTAATATTAAACTTTGAATACTGAACCAAGACTGAACATTGTTTAAATGCAAAGATCCTTTAAATATATGAGCCTTAAGAGCACAACGCACTTGCCAAAACTTTATGCTGTTCCCGATTAAAACCATCACTAATAACATAAGTATGTTCATGTATGTTACAGTGTGTATGATAAATTGTAAGTGGTAGTTTGGTATATTCTTTTTCTTCTTTTTCAAATCTAATACATCATGAAATTGAAACAATTGTATTTTTTATCAAACTGACTGACTGTTGATCTCCCTTTTGCATGTCATATGCATTCATTTTTTTCTTTTAAATTTTTAAGTTGACTAAAACAGTTGGTAAAGTTACTCCTAACATCAAACTATATAATTCATAAAACCATTATGCTTTACAAATTGTATTGTTTGTAACTTCCAACTATACCAAAATGAAAACACATCAAGAACTGAATATCACACAACAGTATACACAAGGTATAGAATTAACTTTACCTAACTCTGAAGATATGAAGTGTTGATTCCCTTGTTGTTATGAATATGTAAAGCCTTGTTGTTATGATTACAGATGTAATAAATACTTCATTGTATACAAATCCAAATACCCAGTTCATTACGGCAGAATGCAGAATGCATAATTGCGCACTAATAACACTTAGCTACTATGTTTTAGCAAAGGGCATAGTAGTGCTCTCAGAGCAGAAAGAGTTCAGATCTGAACTCCACAGGAAAAAAAACATTGTATTAAAATTTAAATACATGTAAAAGAATCTAATGAATGAAACTACAATATACAGATAAACCAACATTTATATTACTACATAACACTACGTACAACATTATAACAATAATTATAAAAAATATTCATAAAAATTGATGTTAAATTACCGGACACCATATCCATCTGCATAGGTGGATAGGGTGGTGGTGTAACGAGCACGGCCTATGTCAAGGATGGGCAACCTGTGGCCCGCATTCATATATTTTGCAGCCCGCGACACATAAAATGTGAATAAATATATCAATTTCCCAGCTTAAGGAAGTATGCAGCAAAAATTCAAACAATTCAAAATTCAAAATTCTACAACTTATGTATGTGAATAGTTTTTCCCGCAATGAATTTAGTAAAAATTAAAACAAGAAACTGGCAAACAGACACATCGAAACTAACTTAAAACTAGCTGTAATGAATATTTAACCAAATATTTCCAATATATTACGTTTACATCAGTTCCAGAAGCTAAATTAAGTATACCTATGCTAATTTATAATTATATATGAATAAATAATTCTGATTTATCAATATTTTTTTTTTCTCTTTCTCTTGTATGTGGCCCGCATCAATTCAGAAGTCTTAAAATGTGGCCCTTACATAGAAAAAGGTTGCCCATCCTTGGTCTATGTCATATATCCAACAGAGGATTAAGGACCACAAATATGACACAGACCATGCTCATTACACCACCGCCCTATCCACCTATGCCACTGACCCAGATATTCACGTACAACTATCCAACGCCAGATTAATAAATAGATCTTTTCATACAGACCACATCAGAGCCCTCAAAGCCTTGGAAATATACGGAGCCGGCAGGACACGGAAATGTATAAACACCAAAGACAGCAACGTGTTTTCCTATGCCTGGTGCTACATATGTGAAGAACAAAAAAAATGATGATGATGCATAACACATGCATAGGTTTGAATATAGTTTAAAAACTAAACATTTGTTCTAAGAGTGGAATCTACCTTAGGGACAGAGAGACTGTCATTAGAATTGGGCAGCAGCTTTTCTCAAACAAACTACAGCAGGGGTGTCCACAGGGTTCCGTCTGTGGTCTCTTGTTCTGAATTATTATTTTCGGCAACTTTCTTTGTATTGACTTTGGTCATCACAGCCGAATTTTTGCTTGCGCTGATGACGCCTTTCTTGTCTTTCCGCTAACTCTAGAGAAATGATTGAAAATGCTGCCAGTGATATTTTGAAGAAAGTTCACGAATGGGGCATCAACAATAAACTAATATTCAATGCAACTAAGACAAAGAGTATTGTGTTTTCTACCTCCAGGTCGGAAAGTCTCTACAAGCGTGTACCATGTGTTCACTTTGGGAACACCGCCTTCAAAATAGAACAGCAAATTACATTTCTTGGAGTGATTTTCGATCATAGACTTACTTGGAAGAGTCACATTGCCCACATCACAAATAGGACTAACCTCATTTTCAGTAACCTTTTATGTGTTGCCAGGAACAGCTGGGGACTTACACACGAGGCTATGAATGCCATATATGATTGTGTGTTTGTGCCTATTATAAGTTATGCATCTGCTGTGTGGGGTGAGGCGGTACTCCATTCTCACAATCACTGTAAGCTCAGAACAGCTCAACGCTTTGCGCTCCTGCACATGACCAGATCCTACATAACCATTTTGAATGTTGTGCTTCCCGTTTTAACAGAAAAACTTCCTATCCTACAGCAGATTCAATATAGCACCGGCAGGTTTCTCCTCACCTGAGGAAAATGTATTACAATCACGGATTACTCACTTGATGCTTCTTGTTATGAGGTTAGTAGATCATTTGCTGATTTGCCACACCCTGCTTTCAGAAGAGGGTTTGGATCTTGTGATTGTTCATCTGTTATAGAGGTCTACACAGACTGGTCAAAAACCGAACAAGGCACCGCCGGTGCTTTTGTGGTATATATCAGCAATGAAGAAACGCACCATGACGTCTTTCTCCTGCACCCAGAGTGCTCTGTGTTTCAGGTGGAAATGTTCGCCATTTTCAAAGCAATTGACTTTTGTAATGAAAACTTTTACAGCTGTGACGTTTCTGTCTTCACGGACAGCTACGCTACTGTTCAGGTGTTGACAAACAAAGACAGCCTTCACCCTATCGCAAGGGATATCTTTATTTTAGCTGATCAGTCTAGCAACAAGTACATCATCAATTGGATCAGGGGACACTGTGGCACTCCGGGCAACGAACGTGCCGATAAATTGGCTTGTGCGGCAACTTTGCTAACAGGCATCAATTTTTCATATGTCCAGCTTCCAACTTACAGAATTAAACAACTTTTATGGCATCACTGCATCACAGAGCAAAGAGAATGGGATCGTTTACCACAACAACATATCTCCCGTCAATTTATTCCAGACATTGGAAGACATCTTACATGGAAATGGTTTCATCCACAACACCAGATCTCGCAGATGATAATCGAACGTGGATGATTTAATGTATACTTAAACCATTTTCATCACAGTGACACGAATTGCTGCCCAATCTGCGATGTGTAGAATGGGGTAAGACATTATCTTCTGTCCTGCCCAATGTTGGAAGATATCAGACATACATTTAAACTGCAAATGGAAGAGGACAACCTTAACTGGCCGTGCAAACTTGAACTACTAATATCAAGCAGAAGATACTTCGATCTTTTTAACATCTTGACCAAACTTTACATCAGTAGGACTCTAATACACTAAGTACGCTACACCTTAATTTTATTCTCTTTGTACATATGCGATATTCTGTTTTCTTTTCTTTCCTTTTTTTTGTTGTTTTTTATTTTTGTTTAATAGTTATTTGATGTCGGTTTTTTTCTTTTGTTCAGCATGTGTCGACTGTGTAAACAATGTACATTCTTCCGACTGTGCCCAGTGGTGTCGGGTGAATAAAGAATAGTTTGTCTGTCTATCTGTATGTCTAAGAGTGGAATCTGATTGTTCTTTTAACCTGAAGCAGACCTCGACTGAGGCCGAAAATGTTTGTTTTACAAATGGTTAAGCAGTACCGGACAATAAAGGTTAAGTGAGTATGAATTTTTTAATAGATAACAACAGATTTGAAGCTTATATTGAATAGCTATTTGAATTTTTTTGCAATTACACTGATTTAGTCAGAAAACATAATTCTTTATGTTGTACTAAGTCAGGAATGATGATGATAATCAATTTTTAAATCTCATACAGTGCTATTTAAACAGTAATTAAGCTACAATTTGAAAAAATTGTAGCTTAATTACTGTTTAAATGTGTAAACCTATACTGTGTAAAGCTATAAATTCTCACTGTCATCTGTCCATCTATCTTTCCTTAATCTTGAAATGAAATTAGAAAGACAAGACCAGATACAGAAACCTTAGGAGCAGGGGTCCTAATTAACTATATATAAACTTCCAATGCAAATCAAAAGTCATGTTATTTCAATTAAAAAAAAAAGGTGTTAGATAGCTTACCAGCAGACTCTATTGTTAAAGGAAAAGTATGATGTACAGGAGCAAGCCACAACTAATTTGAAGTAGAGAGCATATATTTTAAATTAAATGAACTACAACTACAATTAAAAATTGCAACCCGGCATTGTGATGATGTCACAATAAATAATTACTTACTTCTATTTGCTTTCTTGAAAGCTGATTTTTTAAAGTTTATTCTCAACTTTCAAAAATGTATAGAGGTTGAAAATTAAAATTACTGTTGATATTATTGATACAGTAAGTAATCAAAATAATTTATGTGCTGTTTTAACAGGAAACAAATAAACATTATACCAATATAACAGCAGGATTAAGTGTGAATAGAATGTTTTTAGTCTACTTTATAGATTACCTTAAGGTTCTTTTAATTCTCTTAATAATTTCAAAATAGCAAATTTAGAAAATGTTAAGTTGAATGTACAAATGTAATTTGAAAAGTCATTTATATAAATGATAAATATAACAAAATGCATGAAAGGTTATGTTGTTAAACCTGTTACATAAATATAATAGGTTTAGCAATAGTCTTAGCATGCTTTGCTAACTGGGAAGATGCCAAAATTTTGTGGAAGAAGTTAGTTAGTAAGATCAGGGGCCGTATTCTGGTAACTTATCTCTCGTCTCTTCTTTCACAGACGAATGACGTCAAAGCGAGAGACGAAATTCGTCTCTCATACACAGTGGTGATTCTGGTAGTTCGTAACGATCTCGTCTTTGTCGTTGACGTCACGATCCTATTCGGTTGATTATACATGTTCGGGTTATCTGCGCACGCAACACAGTATAAAATTTTAACCAATGAAATTGTAAAATTTTTGAAAATGCAGAGTACGTAATCATAGATCACGTGGCAAGGAAAGCATGTGTTCAAATAAAAGACGTAATTTCAACAAAGTTATGTTATTTGTTTTATAACGTTTTTACAGATTGTAATGTCAATTTGTCTCTTAACAAATAAAAATTTTAAAACCTAACTTAAAAAAGCTTGCGTACTTAGATATTTTTTGAAATATTATTATCTAATTTCTCCTTAACTATCTAAGTAAGTTATAAAATTAAGATTAAAAACAATGGGATCAGTTATTAAATAAGTTAAAATAATAATTCTAAAAAAGTATATTTCCAGAAATAAATGAGTTAAAATTACTCTCTTTTATCCGACTTCGAGAAATTTAACACAGATATGGATCACAATTTAAATTTAATATTTATTTCTTACTATATTATTTTAACTTATCTAATTAAGATTAACATCATATTCAATAGTTCAGTAATTGATATAGGATAATTAAAAAAAAAAAAATGGAATCAGTGTAGGTATTGGAAAAAAAAAAATCAAGCGTTTTCTCTCTCGAAATATTTTTTGCCGAGATAGAGAACGTTCTCTAATACAATTGTACAGTGCAAATAGCATCAAGTCGTCCATATTGGATATAACGAAATCGAGGCAAAAGACAAAAGACCGGTCAAAAGACAACTATCCACTTGTCTCTAATAAACAAGAGAAGCGAAGAAAGAAAAAGTTGTCCAGAATCGCGTTTAGAGAGACGCGATGATCTCTCGAGACGTAAACAAACGATTAGCCAATCAGCGACCGGCTTGTGAAAGACAAGAGACGAGAGACGACGACCAGAATAGGGCCCCAGTTCTTTTTCTTCATGGTTGCTGGTGCATCTGAGCAGAGAGACAAAGATATCAACTTATAAGTTTACATAGAAAAGTTCATGGTATGTATAAGTTCATTAAAGTAAAAGATAATGAAATTAAAATTAACAGAAAAAAAAGATTATTTTTAAGAAAAGTGCCATGTTATCAAGGACACCACCTGGAAAACATTTGAGATATCATTCACTGGAACTGACATTAAAAGTAGAAATGATAGTGAGAATTTAAATTGGAAACTGTTTCTAGAAAAAATAAGTATGTTACGAGAAATGGAAGAGGCAATAGAATCTAAAATAGATGGTGAAAGTCTTTCATAGAAATGAATAAAAAGTTTAATACATTGGCTGAGAGAATTAATAAATTAGAAACAGAGCATGAATGAAATTATTAGTGTAATGATATACAGATTACCAGTTTAACAAAGAGTTAATATACACAAAATAATTTTAAAAACCTTAGCATTATTTAATGTAGAGGTGAATGAATGAAAAAACTTACTAGTGATAATTTTAGAGTTGGTCAAAGAAGTGTCTGGTTTATCAAATGTCATTGTTGACTGCATTAAGCTTAGAAAGAATGGAATGAAAAAAGCAATGCTTTTGGTCACCTGCATTTCATTCAGTGTGAAAGAGATATATTAAAGAATTGGAAAAAAATTAATAGTAATAGTATTTTTTGATATCTCTAATTGGAGACAGACTGTGCATGTAAGAGATGATCTTTCTTAGGAGGGTAGGAAAATTTGTTTTATTTTTATTAAAAAACACATTAAAAAATAATTTAAGACAGGCTATAAAACAAAAAAAAAATTGCATAATTCAAAGGTGATAAATTGATGGTAAGTGAAAATGCTAGAAAAGATAGTAAGAACATAGAGGAAGACATTTGTGCCATTAACAATTGTTTTTAGGAGTAAGTATGACCCACTGAACAAGCAAGATTCTGAGTCCTTAGTTGGAATATAAATGATGAAAGAAAGAATGTGAAATTGATTATTAGAAAATTACAAGAAAGTTTTACATATCATGTTGGATGGAAACTTGGTTGGGAGAAATGGATATTAGAAAATCACCAGTAGATGTAAGTAATGTGTATGATTTTTGTAAGATTGGGTAAGAAATGGTGATTACTAGTATAGTTGAAAAAGAGTGTAAAAAAGTGAAATGATATTGATAATAGATAAAGAATTGAAAGGTACTGTGGTTCATCCTTTTGAAAACTGGTTACCTGCAATAAGTTAGAGGTTTATCTTTGTATATGTTACAGTAAAAACCCGTTTTTAGTGAAAACGCGTTTTAACTAATTGAAACTAGTTTTTACTGGATGTCATTGTTATTACTAGAATTTACTGCTAGTCAAAAATGAATTTGAGTTAAAACTAGTTTTAACTAGACAAAATGGGTTTTAACAAAATGGCTTAGTAAAAACTGTTTCGACCAAGGTCATTCGGCTAACACGTTCCTATAGTGTATGACGAATTTCGTATCGCTTTAACCCTTTTCCCCCGACATCGTGTTTACGTTCATTTTGCGATCCTTCCTAGGGCAATATAGGTCAGTCGGGCGATATTATTTTAAAAGTTCACCAAAAATCAAATTATCATTATATCTATATGAAAAAAATCACTTACATTTATTAATATCTTTAGTTTTACATACGATATTTTTCAATGCATTTTATTAGAAAAATTTATAAGAAAGAAAATTATATATATCAGAACTGACACATAAACTTGATAATTTGTAACATTTTGTGAAAATTAACATTGTCTAGTTACATAGTTGTTTGCTGGCACCGAGCCAGAAAGACGTGGAATATTGTTTTGTACAATTCGATATAACACTTACGCCTGTATGTTTATTAGTTGTGAAATTATCGCACATTATATCAAACATTTGTTTGAAATCAAAATTTTATACTGCTATCAACTAATATAATGAATTATTATACTTTATTCACTTCGTATCGAATGAGATTATATCTGTTGTTAATAAATTTTACAAAAATCGATATTTACCAAAGTAATGATGAATCGATACCCTCGAAGTTTTGCTTAAAAAGCCAGGGTACCGATCGATCGGTGCCTTCAAGGACAAAGGGTTAATTAATGTTAATAACACAGATGTGTGACCAATATTTTCAATAAATATTGTATTAAATAATACAAATGTTTTAATCCCAATCATCACTTTATTTATTTTCCCCAAACATATTTATGTAGCTAAAATTAGTTTTAACTAGACAAAACGGGTTATAACAATGACATCCAGTAAAAACTAGTTTCAACTAGTTAAAACGCGTTTTTACTGTAACATATATATTAAGTTAGAAAAGTAGGAACTTTGAAGAGATGGTGTTAATCCCCTGTTGGATTATAATATTTATCAATGTTCTGAAGATAAATGTATTAATAAAATTGGATTGAAGTTAGTAGAATTATGTCAACTGAATGTCTGATAATTGTAAATGGAAAACTCAAGAAAGATGTACAAGAAAAACACTTTTATTTCAACTTAGGTAAAGTATAATTGATTTTTTGTGTATAAATGATTTAGTGTAAAAGAATTTAAAGTATTTTAGGATAATTGACCGTGCTGAATCAGATCATATGATGCCATACTTAAAAATCACTGCTAAAGGTTTAAAAAAGGTTTATTGTAGACAATCAGATAGAATTAGTTAAGATGGAATAAGGATTGGGTAGAGTTTTTGTTGGTGAAATGCAATATATGAAGCATGCAATGCTATAATGTTGTAAATGCCAAAAAAACAAACTTTTCAGCAGACATAAAAAATACTTTTCCAATGAATGAATTTGTTTCAATTTTACAATTTTAATATTTTCGCCTTTCTCTCTCACAAAGATCTTTTCTTACCGTATAGCATCTCACGTACGGCCTGTGGAACCATACCTATATCGTGATTTTAATATTTTTAAAATAAATGTAAATCTATTTTACATAATACATAATATAACTTATTGTTACTTTTTGAGCTACATAGATTTGACTTGGCTACGTTTTATTTATAAATATATTCGTTGAATAAAAATGCACTTTAAAATGGTGTTTCATTGTTTTTTATTAATTAGAGACCCAAATAAAACAAATATGTGTGTTCCCTGTTCCCTGTGCCCCCCCCTCCGTTCCGTCTTCTGATTGCTGGAAACGAAGACGAGCCTCCATCTTCAATACCTAGGGTAACATTAACCCCGTTTTTTATTAAGTAGACTATGTTTGAATAAATATTGTTCATCTAATTGATTGCCTTTTAATTTTATTTTAACCATTAATATTCTTGAATAATAATTCTAAATCAGTTTGGCCTAGGTCCAGCTAGTTAAGTCTAAAGTATTTAGGCCAAACTAGATTGTCCTAGGTTAAAATAGTATATCCTGACACGTGTAGGACAAACTAGTTTGGTCTGAAATCGGGTTTGGCATGTAACATATGAATCAAATTCTATAATATAACAAACATTAAAATGAAAAGCATATAACGAGTCTGGTTATTTCAGCTTACTATCATCATGTTTATCATGATACTCAGATGTTATGAAATGGCACAATTTCATTGGTCAAGGGGACACCAATTGAAAATGTGATATCTTAAATTTTTTAACATGTATTTTTTTCCTAATGTTAACTCTAAGAAACTGTGCCATTCACAGCTGAATATCAAATGGTAATCTGCCAATCAATCAAATTTTGCAAAAAGTGGACCATATATTTAAACTCAGCATCCTTGAAAACCACTTAAAACATATTTTGTGTTTACCAGTAACCTCATATTTTCCTATTAAAATGCCACCATACAAGAATCCATCACAAAAAGTTAATGAATAATAATTAAAATCGAGAAAATAAAACAAAACTTTCAAGGTAAAGAAACTTGTCGTAAAAGTCGGGAATGCAATCACGCGACACCCATCTCCCGACTTTGCGAAACCAAATGGTCAAGGTTGAAATAAAAGTCTAAACTCCAGTAGAAGTAAAAGCAAACATCTGCATGTGTCTAGGAAAATAACCTTGAATGGGAGCGAAGATGAAACATGACACTATGTAATTTATGCTAATTACCTTCTAATATTAAAAAATTAAAATTTTCAATAAATTATAATTAAATTAAATTTTTTTTTTGACTGAGTTTGACTAGAAGCATATTGAAAACCTAGATTAAAGTGAAAATAGCAGTTTTTCGATGCTAAATATTTACAAATTAATTTTTTAATTTGATGCAAGATTGACCGCAGGTGTGCAATTTATGAGCACGCGCATGACGAGTTGAACCAAATGCTTCATGCTGAACAAAAAACAAAAATATTAGTACATCCTCAACTACAACAATTTTGTAAATAATTTTACATAAATACATGTTTGTTACATTTTTATACTTTATTTGTATTTTATCTCTCCTGCAATTCATTTTGTTTTACTATATATGTTATTACTGTATATTGTACGCGGAGTGGTATTTATATTTGTATTTTGTGTTTCAACAATATTTTAGATTTCAACTTTACTATCAGTAGGATGTAAATATGCCTTGTGTGTTCTACCATTATATGTATTTTGCACTCATCATCAGTATAGAATGTGTAAATTTTTGCATGTTTTGTTTGCATGTATCCTCTCTTTTTACAATCATTTCTTATTTATGCAGTTTTCTGCACTTCTATTTATGTGATTCACCTATGTACCCTCTGCCAATCTATCTTGTATCTGCTACCTGGTAGTGCTATGTGGAACCAGGTGGCACCTTTTGTGCCAAATTAAATAGATGATGATAGATGATGTTTCTCGCAGCTCGAATGTTCGAAGATTGAATGGAAACATTTACTAGATACTCTGATGTTGAAAGCACATTGTGCAGAAAAGCTCTGAGTCAGACAACCTATGTCCCCAAGATGACACCACAAAACCATTTGAGTTAGTTTAAGAAGCCAGCCCTCCCTAAGTGTGCACTTTGCCTTGCTCATGGTTTACTTTAGGTTATAGTTTCTGTCAAAATGGAAAATTAAGGACACGACAGAAAGCAGAAAACCATAGTGCATGCCAAATATATAAGCAAAACTTAAAATCAAACTTTTGCCTTTGTCTAAAGGTTGTCTCTACAGAAGTTATTAATATTTAGCATACTAGTTTAAAATCTTGTACTTTCTGGTATGAGTTTTACTCAATCTTTAATTTTACAGAGTGCTACAAAAATACAAGCTTTTAAATGAGTGTCCTACAATGTTTTATTTAATAACAGTAGAAATCAAATTTATTATCGCTCAACAATTACTATTTTCGGTTTTTCTATGGTAGTCAAGAACGAGTGATGTCATCGTTTAAGCTAAAGAAAAATAGTAGAAAGACCATTGGGAAGGAAAAGTTTACTTAGCAACTTACTTAAGAAAGTATTGGATTCTATATGCTTTTCCGTTGCTAAAAGACAAGTTTCTACTGTTAGTATTAAATAAAATCTATTTCTTTATTTTGTACACTGCATTTACATAAATACAAATGCCATACAAAAATCATTCTTAATGCCGAATTATAGGTGTACTTATGCCTTAATGCAGTGTGATTGTATCAAAGCAATGCAGAGATCAGTATTTCACAAGGATACGTGCAAGGAGAACCCACACGTGAATTCCTACAGGATGTGCAGAGTAGCAAGTCTTGGGGAGCTCCTTGTTATGTTAGCCTATATACATGTAAAGGTATACCTTGGGTTATGTCGTTTCAAGTTAAGTCATTCTTGATTATATGTCGTTTTTAAAAAAAAAAAAAAAAAAAATACATAGAAAAATAAAAATCAAGTTTAAGTAATTTTATTCAACTTTATGTCTGTCTGCCACAAATATTGAAGTCGTAATATCACTAGAAGAGTGTTAAAAGCACATAAAATCATGTTACTGTACAATAAATAAGAATAAAAGTATATAAAATCATATTAAAATATGTACATTTATAGTAAATGTTAATATAATCAAACATAACTCTAGAAAATGAAATATGAAAATATATGTCACTCTGTGTTGTCATCTTATTTAGCTGTCTTTAAGAGCTCAATACTGGCGTTTTCCACGATAGTTCCAATATCTACCATTTGGTGTTGTTGTCAGCCCACAAAATTGAAATCCAGTTTAGTTTACGCATACGCATGGTATACGTCCGCTTATCGTCTACTCTCTCATTCTCATTCATTTGGGCTATATTTTGCTCCAATGGCTCCTAAGAAAATTCTTAATGCATCATCATGCCATAATGCTGGATTATGATAAAACTGGCTATGATAAAATGCCATGAAAAAAATGAAAAAGTTACATTGATTGCTCAATCTTTTGGAATGAGTCGGACAACTGTATCAACGATTGTTCATAATAAGGATAAGATTTTGGAACATATCAAATCTGATACCCCAGAGATGAAGAATACCATTATCAGTAAGAAAAGAGAAAAAAATCTTTGAGGAGATGGAACAACAACTTTCTCTTTGGATTGATAGGTTGAATCATCAGTGTGCTGCTATTAGTCAAGAAATCATTCAAGCAAAAGCATTGTTTTTGTTTGAGAACCTAAACAAAAAATACCCAGATGAGAAAGATGTAGAGTTTAAAGTGAGTCAAGGCTGGTTTATGAGATTTAAAGGACGAAAGAGTTATCACTCTATTAAGAAGCAAGGTGAAAGTGCATCAGCTGACAAACAAGCAGCAGTCAATTTTCCTAAAGCATTGGCTAAGATCATTGAAGAAAATCGGTTTCTTCCTTAACAGATTTATAACATTGATGAAACTGGATTATATTGGAAAAATTGCCAGACAGTTCTTTCATTTCCAAAGAAGCAAAATCAATTCCAGGCTACAAGATCTCAAAAGAGTGTGTGACCATTATGTTAGGAGATAATTGTGCTGGAGGTTTTAAATTAAAACCATTGCTGGTGTATCATGCACACAACCCTTGTATCCTGAAGAACATAATCAAGGCATCTCTTCCTATTATATGGATAGCTGATCAAAAGCATGGGTGACTGTTGTTATTTTTGAAGATCGGTTCTTTAATCATTTTATCCCGGCAGCAGAAAACTATTGCAAGAAGAAGGGGATTCCTTTTAAGATATTATTACTAATTGATAAGGCTCCTGGCCACTCGCAAAACATTGTAGATTTTCACCCCAACATTACCGTCACGTACCTCCTTCCGAACACCACGTCTCTTATAAACCAATGGATCAGGGAGTCATTACAATCTTCAAGCCCTACTATATGAAGCATATGTTGTGGCAAGCTGCAGCTGATCTTCATGAGTCATGCACACATCATGACTTTTGAAAGGAGTATGATATATACAAGACTGTACAGAACATAGCAGGGGCATGGAATGTTGTTCAGAACACAGCTATGAATGGTGTGTGGAAAACAACTATACCTGCAATTTGTGAATGGTTTCAAGGGATTTGATAATGTTGAAATCAACAAAATGTTGGTAACCATGAGCAAAGAGCTGGAAATGGATTTGGAGGAAGATGATTTCATAGATTTATTTGAAAAAACCAATCTGCTCCTAATGAACAAGGATTTGATAGAGCTCAACATGAAAAAATACGTCGAACCTAAGCCACATCACTTTTCCCTAAAGAAAATGCAGGAAACATTTGCTTTTATTGAAAAAGGACTTGAAATATTCAAGGATATGGACCAAAATGGTCAACACTTTTCAAAAGCTATGCACACTTGTCATGAAGCTTTTGCTCCTTATCATGTAATCCTTGAAGAAAAGAACACAGTTCAAGGAACTCTCGACCAGTATCTTATTAAAAAGCGTATCAAACAACAACAACTACAACCAGAATCAGCTGTTGATGCTGACGATCCACAGCCATCTAGGTCCACAATGTAAATAAATAAATTGAATGTAAATATTAGTGAATTTAACATAAATTCATTTATTTTCTACTATTGCAAAATAACTTTAATAACTGTATTTGTTATTTAACCTTACAAAATCATTTTATTTTATAATGTATCAGAGCAAACCACATTCACAAATAAAGAGTCCACAATGTACTGTAAACATTGCCAAATTATAAACATGTACATTTACAAGTATGTACATACATGTTTTCGTAAATTTAAATTATTTTTTTTCTGTACTATGTTAAAAATTAAAATTTATTTGTTTCTAAGCTTAAAATAGATTTTTATTAACCATATATTATTAAAAATGCATTTATAAATAAATTACAGAACTGGGAATGGTTATTTGTGGTTAAGCCTAGTGACAAGTAAATTCGACTTAAGTCACCTCTCCTGGAACAAATTACTGAGGTATACCTGTACATGTGTAGACAACAGTGCCTTATCATGTTGCGCACAATCACATAAGGCATATGGGGGCATGATGGTTGCTATTTTGCTCCTGTGTGCATTTACGGAAAAAAAATTCCACATGGAAAGTGTAAAAAAGTGAGAAAAGCGAGTTTGCCTCAGAAAAAGCTAAAAAAGAGAGGAGCTATGAAAAAAAGCCAGCCTTTAAACCCTGCATTAGGACTAAGATGAACTTACTATAACTTTTAGCTGACTGAGTCAAGCATTGCAAAAAATTCTTCTCTCACTAAAACCAGACATTGTATTAACATAAAAGCATACACCACAGCCTAAGATAAATCCAGCAACACAACTGTGATGTATGTTTTTAAGCTAATACATTGTCCAATTCCAATGAGATGTTTTACTCATATCCGTGTAAGGAGTGGAAACATACATTTGCAAACATAATACATTCAAATTTTATTAAAACCATAAGTTTTATCAAATGATTGGATTATCAAAGGGAAAACTTTCTTACCTCTTCTTTCAAGAAGCGTAGTTATTAGCTGCTGTAGATTGAAAAACCTAAAAAAAAAAAGACATTTATGTAAAATTTTTGAACATTAAATGTGATAGTATATAAATAAAATATAAGTAGTAATACAGAAATGTAACAAAATATAATATTGAGTGTGAATTTCATTATATATGCAATAAAGAAACTGTGTCTGAACTTCAAAACAATAACATTTTATCATAATAACAGCAAAATGAAGCAGAAATTCTGAACTTAATCACAATGTAACGTGTGCAACTTAGCAATCATGTATTAACGTTACATAGTAAAACATACATCCAAAAACATAGATGCTTAAAAGATTTGAGGAATCACTACTTTATTCAGATAAAACATTCTGCAGCTATTGTCAGCTTTGGATCCCACCTCTATTCTGCTGCAGAGTGGACCACAGATGGGATCCAAAACTGAAAAAAGTTATGTTGTATAGCATTTCGTAGATGCCAGTTTTTATTCTAAAATTGTCAAAATTTGTTCTAATTTTATTCTATAATCAAAACTATGATTATATGTTTAATTTTTCTATTTGGTTTTATTTCTAAGGATATAAAATATTTAAATAATACCAAAAATGCTTTTTTTCCTGTTTATTTTATTGTAATTTGATCAAAAAATCCTTAATCTTTGCAGAATTTTCTAAGCCATCAAAATCTTTTTTTTTGCCCAACCATGTGTGATAAATATTTTGTTTTTTTACCTCCATTCAATAGATCAGAAGTAACAAAAACCAATATTTATAATCAAATCTGTGCAAAAGCTGTGGGGTATGCAAGAAAAGCAACAAGGGGGAAAGGGAGAGTGAAACAAGCAAAGATTGAGTTGAGCAATGTAAGTGGGAAATAAGCCAAGGTACTTGGCCCCTCACAGGTCTAGAATCATCAAGAATTTTTTGTTATGCATATTGGAAACAAGTGGGCAAAGCCTGAGGAGGAAGCAAGTGATGCCAATGGGGTGTTAGGCCCCCTACAGTGGTCAGGAGGGATAGTCCCCTAGTAATTAAATAAAAATATCCTAAAAAGTTGTTTAACTTTTTTAGTAATGTAATCTATTATATATTTTTATATTAATTTGTAGAATTTAGTTGGATGGCAATTAAGTTTAAAAATTAAATTGAAGGCAGTTTGTTGAAAAGGAATCACTATTTATTCATTTACAATGTTCTGGAATACAAACTTTTGACAACTGACCTTTCTTTGTAAGCTACTTGGCCATAAAAATTGTGTGTTCTGAAACATTGAAAGTGAATAAATAGTGATTCCTTTTCAACAGACTGTGTCTTCAATTTAATTTTTAATATTTTTTACCCTATAAAAATATTAAAAATTAAATTGAAGACACAGTCTGTTGAAAAGAAAAAAAAAAACATTTGATGGCAGAAACGAATTATTAAAGCAGAAAAATTAGTACACCAAAGACAAATTCACATTAAACCAATAGCCCCAACTACACTGATTCTACATCATATTTCCATAGCAACTGCAGTTGATCAACCAATGTATCATTCAATGTCAATGGAATTCAATAGTTAAATTCTTATAGTTATTTGAGAAAAAATTGAGCAATTCTCTTCAAACAGCATATAGACCTCTTTGAAGTGCTAGCTTATATTGCTATTGTAAAAACAAAAGTTTCAATAATAAATAAAATATAGGATTTCAGCAAACCCCAGCTAACCTGGATGAATAGGGATAAAGTTTGTTTTCACCATTGATGAAAAACAAGAGTGTACAATACAGTAATTTATTACAACTGGCTGTATACAAAAGTTTTAGCTAGTAAATTATATTGCAAAGTTTATTATGGGAAATGAGCTCAAGAAATTGCATGCTAATACGGTATAGAACAATGTACAGTCTTCAGTAACTTACCAATTACAGTAATGTAATAAATAATATTGCAAAGACTTCAAGATATCAAAACACTCATTAACCTATGACATGCAAGATGTGCCACAAGGCAATAATGATCATGTGGCCTTTGATCTTAAATAAATTAAATACAAATTAATTGAATTTTTAGATAAATCTGTGTTTACGGTTATTTAAGCTCTGATTCACTCTTCTGTGTGTGGCTTAACTTTAAGCCAACAAGTGTTTTGTTACCATCCTGGGCCATAAATATTTCAGTAAAGACATCCCCTACCATTCTACAGCAATTAGATGCACGAACTGTACAATTGGCTCAAAACAATCAAAGGGAAACTCTTTCTAAACTTTAATTGGCTACTTTCTGTTTTTATAAACATTAACAAATCACTGACTTGTGAAAGCTATAAATTGCTGCAGAAAGCCTACCTTCTCTGACTATGATGGTGGGAGTGAGATGTAAATAATCACAATAAATTTGCTTTTTTAATCATTATTTTAGCTCTATCTAATTTAGCATTCTTAGACAGTATTTAGGCAAATAATTATTATTCTAGAATCAGCAAGGTATAAACTTTCCGGGAAAGCCAACTCCCCCAACATTATGTAATACGAGAAAAGAGGTAAATAATAGTATACAAAATTGCATAGTATAGTTCATTATTGTCAAAATCATCGAAATAATATAAAAATAATGTTTATTATACATTATCTGGAAGAAAACTTGTTTTAACTGACTTTCACATGACTCATCCATTCCCCTCCCTAGAATGTAATTAGAGATGTAAATAATGGCTATAACTTCTCTCAGCTGTAGTTTGTTTTGTTTAAAAGAAAACATATATGTAAGTAACTGATGTAAACAATTCATCAAATCTGTTTAAATAAATTTTATGTTTTTTTTTTGTAAAATTTAATTATTATTTTAAATTTGTATTATACAGTAATACCTCGACTTATGCTACCCCAATTTACGCAAACTCAGAGTTACGCGATTTTCAAATCTCGTCGATTTGTCTTTTGTTCGAGTGCCACGCAACTCTCGATTACTCACTCCTCCCACACTATTGTTTGGCTTACACGTTCGAACATGTCGTGCAGAATCGACGCACAGCTAAAATTTATTTCATGTTATTTATTTCTGTGTTTGTTATATCTATGGCCACTTGAGAGACTCTACTATGTCATCCAAACAAAATAGAACTGATTCTTCTGCATCAAACAAGAAAAGAAAAACTTTATCTTCGGAATGTAAAGTTAACATTATCAAAGACTTCGATACAAAAATGAAAATTTGTGAATTGGCAAAGAAGTTTGATCTACCGAAATCG
This sequence comes from Centruroides vittatus, assembly GCF_030686945.1. Classification (NCBI taxonomy): domain Eukaryota; kingdom Metazoa; phylum Arthropoda; class Arachnida; order Scorpiones; family Buthidae; genus Centruroides; species Centruroides vittatus. The sequence continues at coordinate 340,302 of NW_027122320.1, forward strand.
ACGGTCGGAACAATTATAAAAGGTAAAGAAAAAATTCTCGAATCTGTGAAAACTTGACAGAAGGCCCGAGTTCAATTGAAAAGGTGTTACAAATTTTAGAAAATATAGACTCCAACAAAGCACGCATTTCTTCTACAAAACAAGAAATAAAAAAATTATTAGCATGCTACGAGGAAATTTTGTGGGAGAAAATAAAAATCTTTGAGCCGTCAGACAAATTTGTCAGATTACATCAAAATAACTTCGGTTTATGATTTTAATACTATAATTTGTTATACATATGTATTATCTAAGATTTTATTAAACATTTTTTTCTAAATTATTGTTTTCTTTAGTCTCCGGTTCCAATTTAAAATAATTTGTATGTATTTATATGAGAAATTATACCCCAACTTATGTGGTCATCACTCGGTCCCACCTATCGCGTATTACTGTAAAAAAAATTAAACAATCAAACTGTAATATGTTTGTGATTAAAAAGAAAACAGAATGAATCTAGCACAATTTTGAAATGAGATATTGCAGTTTAAAACATTATTGTAAAATGTTATTTTTTTAATAGGTCACACAATAAAGGTTAATGATAATTTTTCTATTGTCAAAAGTTTTAAATTACTGTTTTGAGAAAATTCGTCCAAGTTGGTAATGATTTACTGTATCTATGAAAATATAAACACGGGTATCATAATCACAAAGATCTACAGAAAAAAATATATAAATAATTCATAGAGATACTGCAAAGAAATTGATTACTTTAAGTTCAGTGAAAAAATAGCAATTGTCAGTGTAAGTACTCTTATTCAAATATATTCAAAGTAATCCAATTGTTTTAACTAATGTGTTTGATCCAGTCAACAAATGTAAATTCATGTTAACAGATTTAAAAATCAGCAGTGAGTAATTTGTGTAGCTACTTCACAATACCTATGCAGAATTCTTTTGAACCTGTAGAACTGTAATGCATTGTATACAAAACTAACTAAAAATAGAAACATTTTGAGATTAATTATTTTTATTAATATATTTAAACCAGCTAATGAACATGCCAACACTTGGTTATCTTAACAAAACAGTGAATGAGTTTGAAAACTATAATTTTGTCAAATGTTGGTACATATGGTAGTCAGGAACTATATACAAAGGCCACACTAAAGTTTCCAGATCCTGTTTGTTGTTACCTTCTGTTCATCCTCATATCTTCTCAAAGTACTCTTCCTGACACTTGATGCAGCATTGCATGATGGAGAACCAGCTCTGGAAGCACTGACAACAGTCTTCTTCTGAGATATCTGCCAAGGTCTCTCTGTATAACAGCTCCCTCTTCTGGACTCCCAAAATGACATCCCTACGAATCTCTTCGACTTTCAGAAACAGAAAGAAGTTGCAAAATGCTGAAACTATAGGATGAATGGGTGACCAACTGCACTTGGGAGTTGATCAAGTAGACCACCATTCTCATTGCAGTATGCACTATTGTAAGGTTGAGGTGCAGCAAGAGTCCATGAAGGCCTATTTTAGGTTGTACTTTATGAATTTCTTGAAAGACTTGAGAAAGACATATGATGACAAACTACATGATCCTGTCTTCCAAAGAATGTCTCTACAATTTTCCAACTGACACTTTTTAGATGTTTCACTTTGACAGGTAGTGCTTTGTCGGAGACTATACAAACTGTGGACTGTCTCTTGCTTTCAAGGTCATACTGGTAGATCCAGGTCTTATCACCAGATTTTTCTGATTCAGATTCAGATGTTATATTAAAATGTACAAAGTACATAACCTGATGCCACAAAGCACAATCAGGCCAGCAATACAGTACAGATAATATTGGATACATTTGATATAATTACAACAGGATTAGATAATGCAATTGAATATATCGCACATGTTCAAAACAGACATGAAGTCCGGCTAGGAGCCAGCAAGAAGAAACAATTCAACAGAAAAGGTGAACACCTTGCACAGAATGCTGAATGTTAATATGTTATAATTAGTAAAGCAATAAGATATGACATGTATACACAAAATATAGATGATGCCTGGCAAAGTGTTGGCAAGAAAACAGTACAAGAAGAGTGCTGACACTTCGCATAGAATTCTAAATGTAGAGAGGGAATACAATTAACAACAACAATCCTGGGCAAAAAACAAGCAAAGTCAGTAAGCAACAATTACAGTTATGTACAGTACAACTTTGAGGCAAGCAAGGAAAAGGTCTAGTTGATGGGTGTGGCCTCATGGTACTTTATCACAAGCTGCTGAAAGAGGTTAAAAGTTTCTTCATTCTCAATGAGATCATAACAGTTGCAAGGCCATTTGCCGCCATTCCTGTGTGTAGTTAATTCCAGTTTCATTCTCTCTTTTTTGATGTTGGGGCATTCGAAAAGGTAATGCCTACTACCATCTTCTTTTTTGCAGTAAATGCAAGTGTTGCTGCTTCCAAGTGAAAACCTATGGAGGTACGAGTTAAACCTACCATGGTTTGTGAAAAATTGAGTTTTAAAATGATCAATCTTAACTCAACTATTATTAATGTGTTGCCTGATGTTGGGGAAGAACTGATGATTAATGGAATAATTCCTATCATCCCAATTGTTCTGCCAATCCTGTACAAGCTCTTCCCAGAGAAGCTTCTTCAAGGTCTTAATTGAGATCTTATGGTAGGCAAACAATAGAATGGTGTTGCTAGCAGCACTTTTAGCAAGACAGTCGGCACGGCACGTTCATTGCCGGCAATGTCTGTATGCAAACAAATCCATTGGAATAAGTACCTGTTGATAGAGTGAAAGAGGATGAATTGTATGTTGGTAACCATAAGGTGGAGAGTCCTCTTGGGGATGAGTGAGAGTACAGAGGCACTATCAGAAACAATGGTAATGTCTTTGCTATAAAAATGGTGGTCATTCCACTCAATGGCATGGAGAATTGCATGAAGCTCTGCCTGGAAAACAGGAGCACAGAGGGGTTTAAACTGGAAGAGCCTGTATGTTGTCTCAATACCATTCTCGTAAGTGACAAAACTGCAGCCAATTTGCCCGTTGATACAAGACCCATCAGTGTAAATTGTAATACAGTAGAGCGTCGTTTATCCGAATCAATTGGGGACTGGGGTTGTTTGGATAACTGATTATGTACGAAAAAATATATTAACTTATCCGATGTTGAAATTTTTCTGTGTTGTGTGTCGCTTTGTGTTGAATTTTCATCGATTTTAAGCTTAACAAAAATTTTTATTATAATTATCGAGGCTATTGTATCATTAAAAATTATTTCTTTATTTTGTACAAACAAAATAAATATATTGAAAAATATAAAAACAAAATATATACTTATTATACTTTAGAAGTTAATCTGGTATCAAAAACGTTCGATTCAGCATGACACAGTCCGACTGGAAAGCTTTCAGTTAACCGATGTTTCGGTTGACCGGCTTTCGGATAAACGACGCTCTATTGACCTGGTTATCTAGGATACTGTCAAGTTGCAGAATAAGAGAGCCAGGATCTCTCATTTGAGAGTAAGGGACCTGGGTGTCAATGTCCTCGGCAGTGAATAAAGTATCACCAATTTCTTGTCACCAGTGATAATGCCCACATACGTTTTAAGCTTCCCTGTTAAAATTTTTCCAGCATTTTGTGGCACCATTCCACATGTGTCTTCTTTTTGCTGTTCAGTCAGAGAATGAGGCAACTACCAAAATACCAACCACTATCTTCCTGACATAAAGATGATTGTGCAAGATACCAATACCCAAAGTGTGTTAGATATCCTTATGGGTTATAAGGGGGGTCTTCTCTAAGCAGTTTCTCAACACAAACCACATTTTCCAGAGTCACTGTAGCTGCAGGTTGACTGCTTCTCTCTTCATTGCTTAAGACTGTTTCTGCCATGTCTAACTTCTCCAAACCCCCAGAATATTTATGTTCTTGATGGACAAGATTCAAAAAATGCTGGTTGCAAACGGTGGAGGCACTGGGACTCCAACAAACCAGATATAGTCTTAAATCATTATTGCTCAAATGCCTCACATCAGCTCCATTCTAAATATCCACGTGTGGTGGTGTTTCCAAGGTCAGGCACTTACCATGCACAAGAAATTTCAAGGATGCAGATATACTGATGAACTTATGCTCAGAAAATGTTCAGTAGTAAAATATTGCAGACTGTTTCTGTGTTCAGTGATTTTTATCTATCTGGAAACTTTCAGAGTGGCCCACATACATTAAACAATTGATCTATCACAGTGTCATAACTTTTAGTTTAGCTTTCAATTCTCTCTTCATAAAAATTTATGTTAAAATAAACTTTTATGGTCATTTAAAAACAATTTGTGGACTTCTGCAAATTTTTCTATAAAATACAATGGAACAGTTCATAGGAAAGTATATACCGTATTTTACGGACTATAAGACGTGCTTTTTTCTTCGAAAAATTGCCTCCAAAATTCAGGTGCGTCTTATAGGTACTTTTTTTTTAAAAATTGCTTAAAAATTAAGGTGTGTCTTATAGTACGTAGCATCATATAGTCCATAAAATACAGTAAGTAAAAAGAGAAATTTTCTGAAAAAGTTAAAAAAAAAAAATGAAATTTGACACCACCTCCAATCCAAATACAAAATGTCTACAAAGACTTTGCCTAGATAGAATGCTTCCACCAGTGATGACAGATGTAGCAAAATTTTTCCATTTATGCAACATAGCAGCAGTATTGAAAAATAGCTTAAAATGTAGTCATCATTGTTGATATTCCTTCTAAAAATATTGGGAGACTTATCTCAATGTGGTCAATTTCTAAAAATTTTCAAAATCACTCAGTTAATGCATGAAACATTTTTGGGAATCTTCTCATAATCTCAGTAGTGCCTCAGAGCAACAATCATTGCAGTACCTGTGCATCCATAACAAGGTTATCTATCAGGTAAGAAAAAAATCTAAATTGTAAAATTAAAAATTTTTTTTAACATTCTTCTAAAAGTTTTAAATAAAAATAGCTTTAAGGGAATCATTACAATATGTATGTGTTTTCTTTATGTATTTCAATAGCTTCTTATTGTAATTGTAATTGTATTTTTTGTATCATTGTTGTAATGCAGATATCAATCATATGTACTTGATTAAATTGTGTGTATTTCTAGGTAAATTCCAGACAAAAGTGTAGAGATTCAGAGCAATAACAAGCACAATTTCATCTGTGTTTTGCTAGAATATGGTTTATATTGTTTTGTTAAATATTTTTTAAATTAAACATTACCAATCTTAATGATGAATTGAAATGAAAATTGTAGATACATGAAATGAACTACTGTATAATAGTATCAATCTCCTGATTATAAGGAAAGGGTACAGGAATCTATTCTGAAAAAGAAATTACTGTGTAAAAGAGAACCTGCTGAAAAACATAAGAAAAGATATATAATACAATTTTTCTCAGAGAATTGAATGAATAAATACATTTTCATAATTGGTTGCAGCCTGTATCAATGAAAAAAGCAAGGGCAAAATGTAAAGCATGTAATATAATTTTAGGATCCAAGACAAATGATTTAATAAAACATTCCACCATCCAGTGGAATGCTAAAAATATAAAAACTTTGAATAAAGTACAGCCAATCACAGTTATTTAAACTTAGAAAAGAAGAAAAACAAAACATTGTAGCTGATATAAAGTTTAATCAACTGCTTGCTGCACAAAATTTTAACTTCCATTCTGTTAATCATATTGTTGATGTAGCAAAACTAAATTTTAAAGTTTCAGCAATTGATTTCATCTATTCTGTAGATGATAAACTGAAAAATTTGTTTAATGTTGTCTGTTTTGAGCACTTAACTGTCTCGACTTTCTTTTCGACGATCATGAATGCCTTGAAAACATCATCTTTGCAACTGCCAATTATTGGCAAGTAACGTCTAAGGATTCTTAATGCTTCTAGCGGGGTTAGCTCTTCTAGTGTTTCATTCACTTCATCTCCAGATTCATTATTCTCGCCCTGAATTTCTGCAACAATGTCGACAACACTCACTGAGTAACACACCTTCACACAATTGTCCACTGTGCCGTAGTTTGTTTCATCAACAGAGGCAGTTTCTCGTAGATTGCAACAATGTTGCAGCAATTCATTCAATTGAACACTCTGTTCTTCACCCTTACCTTCATCTTGAACTGCCACCGTAGAATGAAATCCTGCATGTTTAAAGCAGTTTGCAATAGTTAAGCTTGTTACATTTTCCCATGCAACCTTCACATAATGAATCGCATCTAACAGGGAAAGTCAATCGATTTTCCGCTTTCTACCGCATGAATCAAATCCAAAATAAGCTTCTTCCGATAATGACATTTGAACGAATGAATAATATCCTGATCCAACGGTTGCACTACAGCAGTGGCATTTGGCAGTAGGATAAATACATTAATCGCTTGTAGTCCTTAGACTTTTCCATGAATAGGACAGTTGTCAATGACAAATGTTACGCTCCTGTTTTGCTTAACAAACCAGGAGTTGTATTTGTGAAGAATTTTCCTCCAAATTTTGGAAATCATCCAACTTTTTGAATTTGCCATGTATACGATGGGCAAACTCTTCACTTACTTGAAATATTGGGGCTGTCAAAATTTTTCTATAACCAAGGGCTTCAGCTTTTCAGAGCCATCAGAGTTTGCACCGAGAAGGATTATAAATCACAGCTTTGATCTGTACCATAGTAACTCAGTTTTCTCTGGAAGCAATTTGTAGAAAAGTCCAGTTTCATCAAGATTGAAAATGTTTGCCAGTTTATACAATTTCTCAATCTCTTGTAAAACTCTCTTTCTAAGTTCCAACTGAGGTCATATCAACAGATTCTTTTTCTCTGCACAGCTTTTTAAAATTCACGCCGTGGCGATCTTTAACCCTTACACAGCCAAAATACCGATCTGTCGTAAGCCTAATTCTTAAGCGAATCGGCCAGGGTACCGATTCATCATTACCCTGTAAAAATCGACTTTTATAAAATTTATCGACAACAGATGACACTTGACGGCAACATGTTGTTTATTGTCTGTTTCACATATTTTTGTCCAGGTGGTGTTTTGTTGACTTAAAAAATTTTAATTATCGATCTTTTTTCTAAAGTTTTCATTTCCTGATAATTTTTATTTCATTTTTAGCATATTCATGCAATAATATTACTATAATAAGTTTATTCATGCTATAATAAGTTTATTCAGCTATAATATGTCAATGTGTTATAAATATTCAAGTTGTAACCCTTTAGTTCTGATATTTTATATATTTTTTTAATTTTTAATTTATATTTTAATCGAATATATGAGAAAATGTTACATCTATTGCTACTGATAATCATATGTTTATTACAAGAGTAAATAATCTCGTTCGATATGAAGTGAATAAAGTATATTAGTGCATTATATTAGTTGCTAGCAGAATAAAGTTTTGATTTCAAGCAAATGTATGATATAATGCGCGATAATTTCACAAAGAATAAATGTACACGCATAAGTGTTATATCGAATTGTACAAAACAATATGTTACATCGTTCTGGCTCAGTGCCAATAAGAATGAAGTAACCGGACAATGTTAATTTTCCCAAAAAGTAACAAATTCTCAAGTTTGAATGTCAGTTATGATAAATTATTATTTTTTTCATAAATTTCTCTAATAAAAATTATTGAAAAATATCGTATTTAAAATGAAAGATATTAATAAATGTACGTGATTTTTTTCATACCAATATAATAATAATTTGATTTTTGGTGAATTTTTAAATGAATATTGCCTGACTGACCTTGACTGACCTATACTGCCCTTGGCCATTTTACAGAATAAACGTAAACAAGGGGGCAGTATTATTGGCCAGAAAAAGGTTAAATCCCTCTAACCATCCATCACCGACACTAAAGTTGGTTTCTACTCCAAGTACCCCAGCAATTTCCATCGTCTTTTGTTTCAGTATCGGCCCTGAAACAGGAAGATTCGATGCACAATTTTGCTTTAGCCGACGTACCAGAGCATCTTTGACGTCTTTGTATGGTGACTTTCTCTGGCATTTGAGACAGCTGCAATGAAGACCCAAAAAAAAAAAGTTTCTTAATTTCCTCTTCTTTCTTCAGGATTCCCACCAATGTCGTTCTTGGAAGGTTTTCTTGTTTTGAAAATTCAGCTTGAGAAGTTTTATTACATTCAAATTCAGACATAAGTTTGTATTTTTCCTTCAGTGTAAGCGTTGTTAGGTTTCGGAGACTCATTTCTAACAGAAACGTGAAACAAATGCTGTAAAATAATGCATAAATTAGAAATTGTAAATCAGATTCTGCTGTGATGTTAAGCTGTGTGGTGTGAACTCACTTTTTTCAGGAGGGGAGTCAACTTATCAGATGTCTAAAGAAGTTTGGGACAGAAAAAGTTTGTCAATTTATCCTGTGATAGAGAGTTAAATGGTGTCAAGTAAACCAGAGATTTTTTAACATTAATGACTATGTAAGTCAGCTGGGACCACAGAAAACTGACTACTTAACCAACAGTGTCTAATTATACCTATAATGACTAATGCGTTTATTACGTTTCTCTAGTTACATTCGTTTCCTCTGAGAAAATACTTTTTTTAGTTTATAGAAAAGTACTCTATCCATTAGAAAAAAATGTTCAATGGCTCAGAAAATTTCTATATTGATCCCATTTACTTAATTTTAACTTTCATAATTTTGATTGGTATAGAAACAAAACTATACTTTTGATTTAGATGGGATATCATCATCAAAGCTTCTATAACATTAATTTGAGTTTCCAGTATACAGTTAATAGGTAATTGGTAACACTCTAAATAATTACTTTAAATTTTTATAAACAAATAATTTCTGTCCATAATTAGCAAGCAAAAATATTTACTAAATAAATTTTCTGGCTAATTAACTAAGTCAAAATTATAGCGTAACAGGAAATGAATAAATACAATGACTGTAACTGATGCAATAATTATAATATTTTAAATACCCTTCCGATGGCCTACGAAACATCTCTATTCTTTCCTGTCGTGTTCTTCTTCGTGGTCTTCTAAATATACAACGCCTACGCTGTGAAAATGGTAGCATGGGTGAGACAGAAGAAAACGATGGTCCACCTGATGAAGTACCTGGAGTTTCCATATCTTCATCTTGGTTTCCATTTCCCTGTCTTTGTTCTAGAGCCACTCTTTGCAAAAAGTCAATTACATGGAATACCTGCAACACATTAATATTTTATAAAAACATTATGCAAATATTTTAAAACTCTGTGTTTGTTTACTAAGCATTTATAGACGTTTTACGCACATCTCTTGCACTCGCCGGAGGCTGTAAATCATTTAAGTCGTCCTCCTCCGATTCTTCGCTAATTAAAAACAAAATTTTGTGTAATTTAAAAAATTAAATTCTTACTACATTGAATTTTTTACAATGCAATGTGAATTGAAAATAAATTTCTTATAATTAAAACTATTTTAATCAACAATTTTGCAATATAATAGTTCATATAGAATAAATGTTGATTAGATGATTTTGATTATAAAAAGGTATGTAAAAATTTCTATATACGAGGGTAATCCCAAGAGTAATTTCTTCTATTTTTTTTAGAAATACAAAGAAACATTTATTTTCAATAATTTTTACATCATTTTAAAGCTTGAACATTTATCCATTTTTCTACATAATCGTCATTTCAGTCGATGCATTTTTGTAGGTGCTGTAGCAGTTTTTGTATGCCCATGTCATACCAACTTGCTGCCATGTCGTGGGACCCACCTTGCTCAGACCTTTCGATATTGCACTTTTCTGTTAAAATCCTATATAGTGTTTGAAAATCCAAGGAACCAAAATGCAGAGATCATCCAGAATGATCTGCTGATTATCATACCTGGTTTGCTCAACCTTTCCGACTGGCTCGTCAGAAATTGGCAGTCTCCCGCTTCTTTATCACGAATTTCAGTACAACCAGCTAAAAACTTCCTACACTACTTGCGGATGTTTTTGACATCCATGCACGACTCGCCATACACTTCCATCAATTGGCAATGAATTTCAATCGATTTAACAAGACATAGTGGCAAGCTGGTATGACATTGGCATACAAAAACTGCCACAGCTCACACAAAAAAGCATCAACCAAAATAGCGATTATGTAGAAAAATAGATAAATGTTCAAGCTTTAAAATGATGTAAAAATTATTGAAAATAAACACTTCTTTGTATTTCTAAAAAATAAGAAACCTTACTAATTGGATTTACCCTCATATTTATAACATAAGCAGAGGAGATTTATGTATGGTACAGTACCTATCTAGATAGAGTTTCCAGTACATATGGCACACATATCTCCAGGAATGAGACAAACCTTTTTTAACAACATAACTTATATAATCAATCTTATAAACTGAAGATGATGAATAATAAATACTATAAAAGCACACTGAAAATTTAAATCAAAGAAATAATTACAAGAAAAATGATTACTTAAGTGGCAAATTAACAACCCACACTTTATAGCTAATGAAAAAAATGTGTTAATGAACGAATTATGAATAAGCTCTTGTATAAAAGCTACATTTATCAGTTCATATTATTCAATTTTCTATTACAATTAAAATGTCAGACACAAGAGCAGTCTTGCATACTTGATGCAAACTTTTTAAGCCCTGGTCACACTATGCGATTTCTAGCCGTGCGGGCGACTGCAATCGCGACGGCTGTTCCTATTAACTAGTAATCCTCCCCTTGAAAACCGGCGTGATTGCAACCGCAACTAGAAACAAAAAGTTTGTTCTACTCGCACCGATTGCAAACGTGCATCCAATCAGCAAACGCCTTTTTGCCACGTCATACGGTGACAACATTGAAAATAGTTCGTCCTCATGGCGGATAGTTAGAGGATTTATACTTTTACAGAATCGAGATTGTTCGAGCTTATTCGGGTTCACGAATACCCATGGGATTTTAATTCTTCGTTTTATCAAAGATTTTATCTTTTTGTGTATTCTCACCAGCTATATCAAAATAATTGCCTTTTTTTATTTTATTCATTCCAGAAAAAGAACTGCTTACCATTTTAATACGAAAAGTGGCTAAAATTCCGTAAATGCTATGAAGTAGGACATAAAATGTCAGTAAACTCACGGAAGTAGTCAAAAACAAGCTACTGTAATTTTATTGGTTTATTATAGGGTCACGTGTTTTCGAGTTGCAACGTCAACGAACAACGTGTGACCACGAGAAGACGCGCGCGATTCGCGATTGTTGCAGTTGTGGTCGCCTGCGTGGCTGGAAATCCCAGGGCTTTACACTTAACTTATATTGTTACATCTAGCTATATCATTATTATTCTTTTATATATTCTTCAAAGAAGCTTATTTTATGCTCAGATATGTCTTGATCCTTTCTCAGATGGCTATTAACTAGCAAATTTTCCTAGCATTTTAGTCATTGTATTTTTAAAAATTATATATAATTGTCTCAAACACAAAAACCTTGAAATAGTATATGATATCTCACACAAATATCTTTACACACTTTTGTCTTTATTTATCAAAATCTTTCTTTTTAATGAATTTCATTATTTGAACAATTTATAATTTAAAATATTTTTAAAATTATGAATTTTTAAAATATCTGTATTTTAAAACTTCAATTTAAATTCAACAAATCATAAAAAATGCATTAGTGATGAGAAAAAACATTTGATATAGGACAAAATATGCACTATATTTGATTCACTGAGCTATAAATCCTATTGGTAATAAGATAATAAACAACAACTGTATCCTGTAAGTGGACACAGATACATTCTTGAAATTATTATGTAAATTCAAAATTTACACAAGTTGAAAGAAAGTTAATTATTTAGTTTGAAATAAAATACATAAATGATAAAAATTTTACATGACATTAACTCATTGATTAAATTAATTGGAGTCAATTTGAGAATAAAAATTGATACCAGATAATGGAAAGCTTAAGGGCCAGAAGCCCCAATTAACTATATACAAACTTTTGGTCTGGACCAAAAATCACAATTTTTTAAATTAAAATATGATTAAACATTGCAGCCCAGAATTGTGATGATGTCACAATAAATAACTGCTCATTGTAAATTACATTGTTGTGGAAAGACATGTACAGAGCTTCACTTGTATTTAATACTTTCACTGGATTTGTATACATGTAATATCTATTGAATAATGCTTTTCTAATGTAAATACTTCAATTTGAAGCATTGCTTATAAAATTTTGTTATATTAATTTAAAATAATACATTCATACTAACAGTCTGCATTAAATCAAAATTTATGTTAATAAATATCTGCAAAATGAGAACTAATTAGTGTAATTAATCATAAAATAGTTAACATGCAATATTTTAAATATTTATTAAAAGTAACACTCTGTTCCACAAAGACACAAAGTTGCATAGACAATCAATTTGACACAAAGCACTAACAATACTTCTCCAATTTACTTTTAAGGACTACTCAAATGAGTACCAATATCATTTATCTGTCAAATAACCTATCAATGAAGATCACGTGAGTAATTTCAGTTTTTAAGAGATTATAATAATGAAAAGTTATAAACAGTAGAAATATAAAAACATTATACTGTATAACTTTTTCACTTTTATTGATACATTACTACCTACATATAATAAATAATGTTAAATTCTGCTTATATTTATTTCAAACAAATTCAGTCTGAAATCATTTTCATGTAATAAAATTTTGGAATTGCAGCTAATAAACAATTATTTACCTAGAGTTAGTTGGTGGTTCTTGAACAAGCTCTTCGATAAATCCAGATTCACATCGAGGGCATATATATTCCTACAAAGACAAATAAATCACTATATAATTGGTAAATTTGTAACCCCATGTCAGTGATGCATTAAATGTTTAAAGAACTGAATAAGATACCAAACAATAAATGAAAATATACTTTGTAAGTCCAGCAACAAATTTTTGATAACTTAATAACCTTTTTACCTTAATTTAATAGGTCTTCCTCAGAACATAAATGAGTTAACTGAGTCAAACATTTAAACATTTGCACATTTATGTTCTGACTGTTTGTATAAACAAGAAAGCTGGCAAGAAGTCTTGCTCACTTTTCCCAGCAATCGAACGAGAGGTTAAGGGGACAGAGAAGGAAATCTGATAATTTTCAATTATATTATAATATAAAAATTTTAACAACAGAAGCATAAAAAAGTAATTTTTTTTGAATTATGAGAAATTTCTATTAAAAAATATTTAAGTTTAAAATACATTAGCTGAAAGTTAAAATTCTGTTCGGCACTATCTGTTACAACATTATATTAAAGAAAACTTTTTATATAATTAATTATTATAAAATGGCAAAAGGTTTAATTTTGAAATTACAGATAAGGTTTAAAAAAATTTTAAATGCAAATAACGAGTAAAATTTTAATTATGTCTGATCCCATTTGAGATACAGTATCTATCTCCCCACTCATTTGACCTTTAATTACCAAAATTTAATAGCATTACTCAAAAGCTCCAGGATCAGATCCATGCCAAGTATGTAAATAATTGTGACTGCGTATTTAGTGAGTTCGATCTTTTCCATCTTCTATACATGTAAGTAATTAAATACTTCAAGAATTGAGTCATTCGTCATTTGTTGCATCAAGGAATGGCTCTAAACTTAATCTAAAAGTGATGCAACCATGTATAATTTATTACATTTCAGATATATAAATTATACAAAACTTTTTACATGAAAATTGTTATTACAAAACTTACATAAAACAACATTTGTTGTATTTTTATTTTTTCTATATGAACAAAAGGCATTTATCACATCTTAACTATAAATGTCTTTCATAAGTTCCATTTTTCTCATCCTAGAAACACAATTCCAATTTCATTGAAGTTGTGCCAAGCTCATATGCAGGAAGAATTAAGAGGTGTTTAAAAGAAATAGAAGTGTTTAAAATTTCAGAATTACTTCTTATATTGTAATAACCAATACATTGCATTAACAATTGTAATGTATTTATTATATTAATATATTGTTTACAACATCAATTTAAACATTTTCTGAAATTTTTAGAGCAATCTGACAATTACAAAAAAAATTATCATACATTTTCAATTTTTGATTGTTTCAAAAGTATAAACACATGTGCACAAAAAACAATTTGTGATGTTTCAATATTTTGTAGGTCCACCATTTGATTTAATTAATTCAAATACTCTGTCATGCATACATTTTATTAGTTTTTGAAGATGTTCTTGTTTAATATTTTGCCAACAATCCATGATAGCTAATTTCAGTTTATTTACAACATAGTATTGTCTGTTTTGGCCATAAACAAGATGACTCAAATGCCCCAAACATTCTCTATTGGGTTCATATCAGGACTCCATGATGGTCAATCAATTACATTAATTGTTTTTTCAGCAAACCAATTTTTAGTTGACTTTGATGCATGAATAGCAGCATTATCCTCTTGGAATTGCCAGTTTTCTCCCCCAATAAGTGATCCGAAAGTTATTAAATTTTGATACAGCAGTTCTTGATACTTTTCTGAATTCATTCTACCTTCTACAAATACAATGTCTGTTTTACCCACTGATGCCACATCTACCAATTTTGGGTCCAATTACCGATTGCAGCACCTAATCTACCGAAAAGCTGACGATAATTCAAGAAAGAAACTTTTATTTTCAACGTATCTAAAAATTCTCAATAAAACATTTCTTTGTACCTTCATTTCTTATATATTGTAAAAGACTTTATTGCAATACAAAGTTATTTTTGCTGGTCTGTTTAGCGCCCTCTATCAGGTAGTAGCATAATCACTGGTTACATTATAACAGAAATCGCCAGAAATGTACTCTTTTTAAGCACACAATAATTAAAAAGAAATTTTTTAATGAACCAGACAAAACTCTTTAAATCTCCGAAAATTTTCAGCACCCGAGGCAATAAATAGGAGCAGCACAGATCATTTTGACGTCATTCTATATTTCGTTGAGTGAACTGTTGCAAGAGTTGGTGTGAATAATTAAAAAAATATTAGAAATCCAAAAATGAGTAACCTAGAGTACGATACTGGTGGTGGAGGCTCTAGTACTGGTGTTTCTAAAAAAATAGAAATATGAACAATTCTACAAACACGAGTGGGAAGCCCTACCAGAGTTCAAAGGGTGATTAACCCAAAGTAAAAAAAAAGGCGACAATTTGCACTTTGCGAGTCTTGTGGCAAAGATAAACATTTCAAGTGCAAAAGACGCTTTATTTAAACATAGTGTCGGGAAAAATTTCATATAAAAAAAGTGGAGACAATCTCCAGTAAACAAGTCTCAATGATGAAAACTTTTGCTATATTCGGATCAAGGCAAAAACAATTGGAGGCATCAATTAAAGAAGGTACGTTTTTGTGACAGTTTAAAAATAAAAAATAAAACTAATTGATTCATTACTGTTTTATATTTAGTATTATTAATGTTATTTGTTATTCGGGGGAAATACGCCTTTCGGCATTTGTAGCAGAGAGCAACCTGCCTTTCTTGGTCATGGAACATCTGCCGAAATTAATTATGAACATTTGTCCCGACTCAAAAATTTCTCAAGGATTAGCATGCGGCAGACCTAAAACAACAGCCATTGTGAAGTACGTGACTGGTAACGAGGGTTTTCTTCGGGTTTACGAAGATTTACAAAATAAGAAATTTTCCCTTATCGTGGATAAATCGACGGATCGGAGCGCAATAAAACACTTATGCTTAGTTGTAAGGTATTTAAAACGTGACGTTATTCAAGATAGTTTTTTTGGTCTTGTTAGATTAAGCGCTTCTGATGCAACTACCTTATATAATCACATTGCTGAAATGTTTAACCACAATAATATTTTCTACGAAAACAATTTGATAGGGTTTGCATCCGATGAGCTAATGTTATGATGGGAAGTCACCATTCTTTGATGACACTATTAAAAAATGATGTACAGTACCTAATTGAAAACTGACAACTGGAACAGTTCTGTTCCATAGGATCGAATACAAATATTTAAACTTCAAAAATTGACAATGGATTAAAAGTTAATAAATAATAAACGACTAGTGTATAAAAAATTATATCTAATAAAAACAAGGAATAAAATAAAAATAAAAAATAAACTCAGAAAAACTCCTAAATACAAGTATCAACTAACACTAATGTAGAATAAAATAAACGTGTAAATTAAGAGTTAATTGCAGAGTTTTTAACAATATACTTCCAGGCCGATGGAAGGCCTTCAGAGTCCCTCGCATTTATACGTCCCTTCTAGTTTGCTTTTATAAATCTCTATTTTCTCAACGATCCTTGCTAACGTTGGGGAGCTCACGGATTTGATAATGTCCCTTCATCCCATTTAACTACAGAGCTTTGTGTCTGAGCCATTTGGAATAGTACCATGGAGTTGGAACTTTTTCTGATGTTATACTTGTGCTCCTTGAGTCTTACACTCAAATTCCTTGTCGTAACGCCGATATAATCTTTCCTAATTCCCAGTTGTGCATTTTCGTACGGTATCCTATACACACCTGCTTTTTCTTCCTTCTTAATGCTATCCTTGTCATTTCTTAAAATCTTATATAGGTTTGGGGCTCTTTTTAGAATTATTGTTGACTCATTGTGGTTTGCAATTTCTTTCATAATGCCTTTGGCATATCTGTTATAACTGAATTTTGTGATATTACTGGGACCTTGTTTTGAGCCCCTTGCTATGTTCTTCTCGCATCTTCTAACAATTCCTGTTATTGTGTTTTTCTTGTACCCTAAGGTTTCGGCTACTTGTAGAATTCTGTCCATAACGTTGTCACAATATAGAAAGGCCCTTCGGATTAGAGCCCAGAATGCCACCATTTTATAATGATATGGATCATTTGATTGTGAGGGGATATAAAGCGGACTGTGCATTGGTTTAACGTAAACACTGGTAGATAAATGCCCTTTTTTGAATTGGATGTTGATGTCTAAAAAGTGTATTATTACGGAACTTTTCTGTTCTAATTTCAGTTTTAAGCCGTCGTTATTACGATTGGTACTTTCAATGAATTCATATATCTTATGGTTATTATTCCATAATATAAAGATGTCGTCCACATATCTTTTAGAATATACTAACCTATATCTTTACGGAAATCATACGAAACTCTTTTCTCCAGTTTTCTAACAACCAATTCACAAAGAATTCCTGAGATCGGACTTCCCATTGGAATCCCCCTTTTTTGTCTGTATGTTTGACCATCACAGCTGAAGATAGATTTGTAGCATATCAGGTTAGCCAATTCTACTACTTCGTTGTTGTAATGTATCAATTCAGGGATTTTGCTGAACAAGAACTCGAGTAGTGCTTCCTTGCATGATAGAATTTTTATGGACGGATACAAGCTCTCATAATCCAAGCTATACGTATCCCTTGCCTTTATTAACTCCTTTGTACAGAAAAATTGCACAAAGGCAAGGGATACGTATAGCTTACCGATGTTGTCCATCTATGCTTCAACTCCTGCGGAATGATAAAGATAAACTGAACAGGGATAAATTATCAGGGGTCAACAACTGCCGAATTATCGGGCTAGCAAATGGCTATAGTAATATTAATAATTAAAGTTAATTTGCTACTAGAGTTAGGCGTTAGGCGCCATCTCTTGCTAAATTTAATAATTAGAATTTTAATTAAATAATTTTAATTAAATAATTTAATTCGAATCCCGCTTCGGGCCGATTCTTTTCTTCCAGTTAGGCCTAAATTTATTTAAATTATTTAATTAAAATTCTAATTATTAAATTTAGCAAGAGATGGCGCCTAACGCCTAACTCTAGTAGCAAATTAACTTTAATTATTAATATTACTATAGCCATTTGCTAGCCCGATAATTCGGCAGTTGTTGATCTTTATATGTAACGGGTTAGTTGTTGTTTATTTATATATTATCAGGGGTGTACGCAATCCCAGTAATGGATCATAGATGCAGCAGAGAATTATTGTACATAGGAGCCACGAAGCATGCAGTAGAAGTGAGATGGAAAGAACATCAGAAAGATATTCAGCATGGCAGAACTAACACCTCGCTAGCAATATATGTGTCGGATCCGGAAATCATCCCGGACTTTAAGTGCACTAAACTACTAGTCACCACAAAATGTGCAGATCACATTAGATGGTTGGAACAAATAGAAATTTGTAAAGCTTTCCAGTCATCCCAGCCAATCAATGCCAAAGATGAAGTAATTTTATCGCTGGCATGGCAGGCACTACTGCAGAAAGAGATGACAGAATAAAGGAAGAGAAATGCAAAGTTTATGAGGATAACGTAAGGTGTATGAGTAGGAGGGGTTCAGACACAGTTGGGTATGAATGCTTTGGCACCATAGAGTAAGTTTTTGGCGTCGTTTTATATCGGCATGAAATCGGCTCATGTGATCGTTTTTTAAAAGAATGGTGGAGCAATTTTTAAAATTTCTAAAAAATTTCTAAAATTGGCATCGTATTACATTGGCATAGATCTCCTCACATGATTGTTTTTTAAAGGAATTGTGGAGCGTTTTTAAGTGTTTCGGTTGAGGATTTATTCGTTTGGAGTTTCTACGGAAGCTATTCAAACGTTTTGAATTTTTGGTTGGCACGTACGCTGCGGAAATAGGTGTTCGATAATTCGAAAATTGTTTTAAGAAGAGAAGAAAGCTTGAAAAAGGACACAGTGAGGTGTTCGAAAACGTTTGCTGAGGGACTTTGAGCAGACTTTCACTGGTTAAAGGTTTTTGGATGAGTTAGTGATTTCAACCCAGTGTTTTAGGTGATTATTTAACTTGTTTACCTTCTTTGTGCATTTTAGCAAATGCAAACAATCTTGGAATAGCAGGCCTTGGGTTCCAGCACTTCTTAAGAAACGGTAATACAGTACAAAGCTTTGTTCCTTCTAGCTTCTTGACTCTTCTATCAATGGTCTTGATAATTTTAACATTTACCTTTTCACATTCCGTTTTTTCGATGTAAACTTCTATTGTCTTTTTGTAAGTTTCTCTTTTCATGATCACCAAATGTTTACTTTGTCTGCTTTCTCGGCAATGATAAAGGTGTTTGATTATTATTTAATATTTTGCTGAGCACATTCTATATAACATAACTAATTCTTTCAGAATAAGGCAGCACTTTGTTTTTGTACGGTAGGTTATGGATGATGGCATATGTTATTTAAAGTGTCCACTATTTAGAAGTAAATATTATAGATATCTTATTTGAAAGGTCTGGGGATTGTAAAAATGTCTGTTATGTAGAAGTGTCTGCTATTTAAGAGAGTCCATTAATGGAGGTTTTTTCTGTACTACATCATAGAATATTGCAAATGTATTGGCCATCTTGTCTGAAAATCTTTTATTCATACATTTCAGTACCAAGCAGCTGTACACAAAGTAAAAGGTAACATTGCACAATACCACAAGTATTACTGCTTACATTGTCACTGAAGCTATCCAAATATGTTTATACTTGTTTACATGACTTTTCATCTTACAATGGAAACAGTTAATTCTATCTGTATTGCTAAAGAATGAAATAGGATGACTCTCATGGGATTAAACACCCTTAATGTCTGAATATTAAATAATTGTAGAGGTCACACAGATCATAACATATTATTCATATGTACTAGAACATTGCGTGACTTTGTTGTATCACAACAGAATTGAAGCAGAGCCAGAAGGAGAAAAGCAATCCTTGACCCTGTTAGGCACAGAAGAAGCAATTCTTGTACAGTACCTGTCAGATGAAAACAAGTGAACTTTGCACTTGTTGCCACAAAAGAAGCTATCCTGATACCTGCAGGCAAAGGGAGATGATCCTTGCACCGGACAGGTATCCAAGAACAAAGCAATCTATGGCAATTGCTTTGTTCCTGTGTTTTGTTCGTTTTTGTGCTTATTTTCCATTAGAGAGATATAATACAGTTTTTATGTTTGACCCCTAGGCCTAAATTCTGTTAGATGCACTCATCGATCAGCATGGGCATTGTCACTGTAATATCTTTGTACAGTAACTTCTCCAGTTACGACCACCTCAACTTATGACGAAAAAATTTCATAAGAAAATTTTAAAAATGTACCACTTTTTATAGTTTTTGTCAAATATATATCATATACATATATATTTTGCTTGCTTCTGGTGATTGATTGCGTTATCTTTAGTTTTGTTGTACAGTTAGTTATCTTTCGCATGTGCTTGTGTAAGGTCGCCAATTGTTTTGTTATAAGTAGTTAACTTGCAGTGTAAATTCTACTTTATTTTACATTGATTTGTGATATTTTAGTCCCAAAATGGCTGGTAAGACCAATAAAAAAAAAAGAAAGACAATAGACTTAGAGATGAAAATAAAATTAATAAAACAGCATGAGTGCAGCAAAACAGTGTCAAACCTGTCATGTGAACATAAATTGTCACATTCAACCGTTTCAACTATAATAAAGGAAAAAGAACGAATTTGTGAAGCAGTAAAGAGACTGCATCAGTAACATAAACCATCAAAAAATACACTTACGTAAAACCAGATAACCGGAGTGATTAGTATTCGGGTCGCACTGAATACTAATCACTCCGGTTATCTGGTTTTACGTAAGTGTATTTTTTGATTGAATCACCTGTGTGTAAGGAAGATTAAAAATAAACCATCATCACAAAAAACAAAATAATCCCATACATGAAATGGAAAAATGTTTAAAAACTTGGATGGAAGATTTATTACAAAAGAATGTTCCACTAAGTCTCATGACAATCCAAACTAAAGCATGCAGTCTTTTCGAAGATTTAAAGAAAAAGGAGGATGAAAACTATGACCAAAATTTCAATGCAAGCTCCGGCTAGTTTGAAAGGTTTAAAAAACGTGAAAACTTTCATAATGTGAAGATTTGTGGAGAGGCAGCAAGTGCAGATTTGAAAGCTGCCGAAATCTTCAAGGACAATTTTGAAGTGATGCTTGAAGAAGAAAATTATATGCAGGAACAAATTTTTAATGTGAATGAAAATGCGTTATATTGGAAAAAATGCCTGAATGGATATAGTACTAGAGGTGGGCAAGCAAAAGTTCAGTGGGAACCGAAATATGGGTTTTGCAAAATGCATGGGAGCAGCAGTTCTGTACTGTCGTGGCAGATAGTATAGTAAGGCAGGGAAGGATAAGGTGTCCCCCGTCCGGGTCAAGAACTTGTTTTAAAACAAATAGATTTTCAATTTAATTTATTACAACAACTTGGAAATAAATTACTAAATATTATATATATATAATTACACATATTCACAAAATTCTGGAAATAAAATTGTAAAAATAATAATAAAAAGCAGAAATTAACACTTTCAGAAATAGCCACATGTAACTCAAAAAGAGCCGCATTTGCCCATGTCTGGGATATACATTCAAAAAGAAGTTAAATGCATGCCCGGTTTTAAAGCATTTAAAGATCGTGGTACCCTTTTCTTGGGTGGAAGTGTCACTGGTTATAAATTGAAGACATTTATGATATATCAACTAACACTTCTCCCACACCGGGTTGTATAAACAGAAAAAAATTTAAATACCTTCTAAAACCGATAACCGGTGCGAACTATTTTTCTAAATGGCGAACGTTTTCATTGCCCCTCCTGGGCTCTTCCTCAGGCCAATTCTGGATTTGATAATCGAACAGCATAAATAAATGGAACGTGTTCCGTAATTTAAACGATCGAGTACGTTGGGCAACCGCGTGCCGTTCCAAATATTTAAATTTTCTTTTATTCCGTTTGGGAACGATGTGCGCCTCCTATGATAAATACGCGTGACGTCAACTGATTTACGGCCTTTCTTCTAATAAAAACTGCCAAGCAGTGGAGAGTTTCCTTTCTTCCTTGAAATTAATACATGTTGTTGTGCGATCGGCTTTATAAATTTCAATTTCCTCCAGAGTTCTCAGATGTTCTTGATGTTGGGTGGTGCGGATCACCTTTGCCTCGTTAAAATTCGGTGTTATATCCGGGTTTGCTGCATACGTTGACAATGCCGTTGTGTATTTATGGCGGGTAATGTCGGATTTATGCTCCTTTATTCTAGTGCATAGTGGGCGTTTAGTGGACCCTATGTACAGTAATTGTTTCTGCCATCTGTCGTCCTGTAGAGGGATACTGTACACTCCCGGAAGCCTATACGGGTTAGGTGCGTCTTTTCCGTTTCTCAATAGGCTGTATATGGAAGGGTTTCTCCGATAAGCGATTTTAATTCCCCTTTTTTTCGCAATTGTGTTGTATATTGTTTTAAGGTGCGGGTTGTATGTCATCGGGGTCCTTTCTGTGTTTTCTTCTCTGGTAACTTTTTTCACTACGCTTTCTTGGTTTGTTATACTGCTTGTATGGAGGTGCCGGTTATATAACTTTTTTACGATGTTAGTGTAACCGTGCTCTCTTGCTATTCTATTAATAAACGTTAATTCCTGTTGTAGAGCATCGTTTGTGGAAGAGTGCGTGTAGGCTCTTTCTATTAAAGCCCTAAAGGCAGCCATTTTATAGGAGTAGGGGTCACAGGAATCGAAGGGGATGTACGATGGTATGGTTGTAGGTTTTCTGTAGACCCTCGTTTGTAGTATCCTTTTTTCGATCCTTATTTCTATATCCAAGAAGTGGATTATTTCAGGACTGTGTTGCTCCATTTCCAGTTGTAGGCCATAGGGGTTGTCGTTCATGGCCGTTTTAAACTGCTTTAGGTCCGGCATCGATTTCCAGAGGATAATGATGTCATCTATGTATCTTCCGTATAAAATTATGTTTGAGAGAAACGGTGACAGTGTTTTGGCTTCCAATGCTCTAATTACCATTTCACATAGGTCCCCGGATAGCGGACTCCCCATGGGTACACCCCTCTCCTGTGCATAAGCCTTTCCTTTGAATTGGAATACTGAACTATAACACGCCAAATGGGCTAACTCTAAAACTTGATGGTGCAGGCTGTCATCATTTACTTTCTCCATGAGGAAATCTCTCAGTGCACAAAAACAAGGTTCTATTCTAATTGAGGGGTATAACGATCTAAAGTCCCATACTGTGGCATAACCGGGTGTGTCTATGCCTTTAAGTTTTTGTATCAACTCTTTCGGACTTGAGATATTGAACTGATAGCCATTCAGATGTGTGGATAACATATTATGCACTGATTTCTCCAGTTTAATAGTAGGAGCTCTTCCTTTGTCCACTATAGGTCTTAGCTCATGGCCTTGCTTATGCGTTTTAGCAAAAGCGAAAAGTTTAGGTACGTCCGGAGCGTCCGTAATGATGTTTCTCATACTCAGCTTCTTTGCGAGTTTGGTGTTGGCGAACCGCTTAACTCTCGCTTGCATTTTATCTACCCAGTTTGCTTCCATCTCTGTGCATTGCGTTGCGGAGAGGTATTCATTTAATTCTCTCTCATACGTATCCCGCTTCATTAAAACCATTATTTTGGCTTTATCTGCCCTTGTTACGACTATATCGTTAGATTTTATCCATTTGGAGGCTTGGCTTAGTTTATGTTTAAGCTGCATGATCTCCTTTGACTGTTTAGCGCTATTAATTCTTAAAGCAGATAGCCATCTGTAATATTCTTTTTGGTTGTGAGAAAGACCTCTTAAAAGGTTTTCTAGGTCTGGGATACAAGATTTGACCGTTTCATTTGGGGAAGGTGGTGGTACAAATGCTGGGCCAAGTTTTAGTATCTGCATAACAAATTCTGGAACTTGTATATTATCCCAAACTACTACCGGTGCTTCAGTCTTACTTAATCTCTTTGGTACTTGGAATTTTAGAATCCATTGCATTTTTTGATTAAAATGCACCTTCAGTTTATACTTCAGCCTATTTTGGATGTTAATCTGCTTCGCATTTTCAACTTTTAAAACATTCGGATCCCACTGGAATAAATCGTTCTCTACTTTCACAATTTTGGCTATCGCCGAGTATACATTCTTCCTGGTGCATCTGATTGCCCTTGTAAGGCACATCCATCGTACTTTGTTAATTATAGGCTCATTACCTGGAGGTAGTCGTACTCGGAAAATGGTCATCGGGAACACTCCGTTATTTTTACAATTGATCAAGAAATCCAGTTTTGCTCTTGCTTTTGTAAGAGCAATAATTGCTTTGCGGTATTCATTGGCTGGCATAGCCTTAATAAACTAACACTTCTCCCACACCGGGTTGTATAAACAGAAAAAAATTTAAATACCTTCTAAAACCGATAACCGGTGCGAACTATTTTTCTAAATGGCGAACGTTTTCATTGCCCCTCCTGGGCTCTTCCTCAGGCCAATTCTGGATTTGATAATCGAACAGCATAAAAAATGGAACGTGTTCCGTAATTTAAACGATCGAGTACGTTGGGCACCGCGTGCCGTTCCAAATATTTAAATTTTCTTTTATTCCGTTTGGGAACGATGTGCGCCTCCTATGATAAATACGCGTGACGTCAACTGATTTACGGCCTTTCTTCTAATAAAAACTGCCAAGCAGTGGAGAGTTTCCTTTCTTCCTTGAAATTAATACATGTTGTTGTGCGATCGGCTTTATAAATTTCAATTTCCTCCAGAGTTCTCAGATGTTCTTGATGTTGGGTGGTGCGGATCACCTTTGCCTCGTTAAAATTCGGTGTTATATCCGGGTTTGCTGCATACGTTGACAATGCCGTTGTGTATTTATGGCGGGTAATGTCGGATTTATGCTCCTTTATTCTAGTGCATAGTGGGCGTTTAGTGGACCCTATGTACAGTAATTGTTTCTGCCATCTGTCGTCCTGTAGAGGGATACTGTACACTCCCGGAAGCCTATACGGGTTAGGTGCGTCTTTTCCGTTTCTCAATAGGCTGTATATGGAAGGGTTTCTCCGATAAGCGATTTTAATTCCCCTTTTTTTCGCAATTGTGTTGTATATTGTTTTAAGGTGCGGGTTGTATGTCATCGGGGTCCTTTCTGTGTTTTCTTCTCTGGTAACTTTTTTCACTACGCTTTCTTGGTTTGTTATACTGCTTGTATGGAGGTGCCGGTTATATAACTTTTTTACGATGTTAGTGTAACCGTGCTCTCTTGCTATTCTATTAATAAACGTTAATTCCTGTTGTAGAGCATCGTTTGTGGAAGAGTGCGTGTAGGCTCTTTCTATTAAAGCCCTAAAGGCAGCCATTTTATAGGAGTAGGGGTCACAGGAATCGAAGGGGATGTACGATGGTATGGTTGTAGGTTTTCTGTAGACCCTCGTTTGTAGTATCCTTTTTTCGATCCTTATTTCTATATCCAAGAAGTGGATTATTTCAGGACTGTGTTGCTCCATTTCCAGTTGTAGGCCATAGGGGTTGTCGTTCATGGCCGTTTTAAACTGCTTTAGGTCCGGCATCGATTTCCAGAGGATAATGATGTCATCTATGTATCTTCCGTATAAAATTATGTTTGAGAGAAACGGTGACAGTGTTTTGGCTTCCAATGCTCTAATTACCATTTCACATAGGTCCCCGGATAGCGGACTCCCCATGGGTACACCCCTCTCCTGTGCATAAGCCTTTCCTTTGAATTGGAATACTGAACTATAACACGCCAAATGGGCTAACTCTAAAACTTGATGGTGCAGGCTGTCATCATTTACTTTCTCCATGAGGAAATCTCTCAGTGCACAAAAACAAGGTTCTATTCTAATTGAGGGGTATAACGATCTAAAGTCCCATACTGTGGCATAACCGGGTGTGTCTATGCCTTTAAGTTTTTGTATCAACTCTTTCGGACTTGAGATATTGAACTGATAGCCATTCAGATGTGTGGATAACATATTATGCACTGATTTCTCCAGTTTAATAGTAGGAGCTCTTCCTTTGTCCACTATAGGTCTTAGCTCATGGCCTTGCTTATGCGTTTTAGCAAAAGCGAAAAGTTTAGGTACGTCCGGAGCGTCCGTAATGATGTTTCTCATACTCAGCTTCTTTGCGAGTTTGGTGTTGGCGAACCGCTTAACTCTCGCTTGCATTTTATCTACCCAGTTTGCTTCCATCTCTGTGCATTGCGTTGCGGAGAGGTATTCATTTAATTCTCTCTCATACGTATCCCGCTTCATTAAAACCATTATTTTGGCTTTATCTGCCCTTGTTACGACTATATCGTTAGATTTTATCCATTTGGAGGCTTGGCTTAGTTTATGTTTAAGCTGCATGATCTCCTTTGACTGTTTAGCGCTATTAATTCTTAAAGCAGATAGCCATCTGTAATATTCTTTTTGGTTGTGAGAAAGACCTCTTAAAAGGTTTTCTAGGTCTGGGATACAAGATTTGACCGTTTCATTTGGGGAAGGTGGTGGTACAAATGCTGGGCCAAGTTTTAGTATCTGCATAACAAATTCTGGAACTTGTATATTATCCCAAACTACTACCGGTGCTTCAGTCTTACTTAATCTCTTTGGTACTTGGAATTTTAGAATCCATTGCATTTTTTGATTAAAATGCACCTTCAGTTTATACTTCAGCCTATTTTGGATGTTAATCTGCTTCGCATTTTCAACTTTTAAAACATTCGGATCCCACTGGAATAAATCGTTCTCTACTTTCACAATTTTGGCTATCGCCGAGTATACATTCTTCCTGGTGCATCTGATTGCCCTTGTAAGGCACATCCATCGTACTTTGTTAATTATAGGCTCATTACCTGGAGGTAGTCGTACTCGGAAAATGGTCATCGGGAACACTCCGTTATTTTTACAATTGATCAAGAAATCCAGTTTTGCTCTTGCTTTTGTAAGAGCAATAATTGCTTTGCGGTATTCATTGGCTGGCATAGCCTTAATAAACTAACACTTCTCCCACACCGGGTTGTATAAACAGAAAAAAATTTAAATACCTTCTAAAACCGATAACCGGTGCGAACTATTTTTCTAAATGGCGAACGTTTTCATTGCCCCTCCTGGGCTCTTCCTCAGGCCAATTCTGGATTTGATAATCGAACAGCATAAAAAATGGAACGTGTTCCGTAATTTAAACGATCGAGTACGTTGGGCACCGCGTGCCGTTCCAAATATTTAAATTTTCTTTTATTCCGTTTGGGAACGATGTGCGCCTCCTATGATAAATACGCGTGACGTCAACTGATTTACGGCCTTTCTTCTAATAAAAACTGCCAAGCAGTGGAGAGTTTCCTTTCTTCCTTGAAATTAATACATGTTGTTGTGCGATCGGCTTTATAAATTTCAATTTCCTCCAGAGTTCTCAGATGTTCTTGATGTTGGGTGGTGCGGATCACCTTTGCCTCGTTAAAATTCGGTGTTATATCCGGGTTTGCTGCATACGTTGACAATGCCGTTGTGTATTTATGGCGGGTAATGTCGGATTTATGCTCCTTTATTCTAGTGCATAGTGGGCGTTTAGTGGACCCTATGTACAGTAATTGTTTCTGCCATCTGTCGTCCTGTAGAGGGATACTGTACACTCCCGGAAGCCTATACGGGTTAGGTGCGTCTTTTCCGTTTCTCAATAGGCTGTATATGGAAGGGTTTCTCCGATAAGCGATTTTAATTCCCCTTTTTTTCGCAATTGTGTTGTATATTGTTTTAAGGTGCGGGTTGTATGTCATCGGGGTCCTTTCTGTGTTTTCTTCTCTGGTAACTTTTTTCACTACGCTTTCTTGGTTTGTTATACTGCTTGTATGGAGGTGCCGGTTATATAACTTTTTTACGATGTTAGTGTAACCGTGCTCTCTTGCTATTCTATTAATAAACGTTAATTCCTGTTGTAGAGCATCGTTTGTGGAAGAGTGCGTGTAGGCTCTTTCTATTAAAGCCCTAAAGGCAGCCATTTTATAGGAGTAGGGGTCACAGGAATCGAAGGGGATGTACGATGGTATGGTTGTAGGTTTTCTGTAGACCCTCGTTTGTAGTATCCTTTTTTCGATCCTTATTTCTATATCCAAGAAGTGGATTATTTCAGGACTGTGTTGCTCCATTTCCAGTTGTAGGCCATAGGGGTTGTCGTTCATGGCCGTTTTAAACTGCTTTAGGTCCGGCATCGATTTCCAGAGGATAATGATGTCATCTATGTATCTTCCGTATAAAATTATGTTTGAGAGAAACGGTGACAGTGTTTTGGCTTCCAATGCTCTAATTACCATTTCACATAGGTCCCCGGATAGCGGACTCCCCATGGGTACACCCCTCTCCTGTGCATAAGCCTTTCCTTTGAATTGGAATACTGAACTATAACACGCCAAATGGGCTAACTCTAAAACTTGATGGTGCAGGCTGTCATCATTTACTTTCTCCATGAGGAAATCTCTCAGTGCACAAAAACAAGGTTCTATTCTAATTGAGGGGTATAACGATCTAAAGTCCCATACTGTGGCATAACCGGGTGTGTCTATGCCTTTAAGTTTTTGTATCAACTCTTTCGGACTTGAGATATTGAACTGATAGCCATTCAGATGTGTGGATAACATATTATGCACTGATTTCTCCAGTTTAATAGTAGGAGCTCTTCCTTTGTCCACTATAGGTCTTAGCTCATGGCCTTGCTTATGCGTTTTAGCAAAAGCGAAAAGTTTAGGTACGTCCGGAGCGTCCGTAATGATGTTTCTCATACTCAGCTTCTTTGCGAGTTTGGTGTTGGCGAACCGCTTAACTCTCGCTTGCATTTTATCTACCCAGTTTGCTTCCATCTCTGTGCATTGCGTTGCGGAGAGGTATTCATTTAATTCTCTCTCATACGTATCCCGCTTCATTAAAACCATTATTTTGGCTTTATCTGCCCTTGTTACGACTATATCGTTAGATTTTATCCATTTGGAGGCTTGGCTTAGTTTATGTTTAAGCTGCATGATCTCCTTTGACTGTTTAGCGCTATTAATTCTTAAAGCAGATAGCCATCTGTAATATTCTTTTTGGTTGTGAGAAAGACCTCTTAAAAGGTTTTCTAGGTCTGGGATACAAGATTTGACCGTTTCATTTGGGGAAGGTGGTGGTACAAATGCTGGGCCAAGTTTTAGTATCTGCATAACAAATTCTGGAACTTGTATATTATCCCAAACTACTACCGGTGCTTCAGTCTTACTTAATCTCTTTGGTACTTGGAATTTTAGAATCCATTGCATTTTTTGATTAAAATGCACCTTCAGTTTATACTTCAGCCTATTTTGGATGTTAATCTGCTTCGCATTTTCAACTTTTAAAACATTCGGATCCCACTGGAATAAATCGTTCTCTACTTTCACAATTTTGGCTATCGCCGAGTATACATTCTTCCTGGTGCATCTGATTGCCCTTGTAAGGCACATCCATCGTACTTTGTTAATTATAGGCTCATTACCTGGAGGTAGTCGTACTCGGAAAATGGTCATCGGGAACACTCCGTTATTTTTACAATTGATCAAGAAATCCAGTTTTGCTCTTGCTTTTGTAAGAGCAATAATTGCTTTGCGGTATTCATTGGCTGGCATAGCCTTAATAAACTAACACTTCTCCCACACCGGGTTGTATAAACAGAAAAAAATTTAAATACCTTCTAAAACCGATAACCGGTGCGAACTATTTTTCTAAATGGCGAACGTTTTCATTGCCCCTCCTGGGCTCTTCCTCAGGCCAATTCTGGATTTGATAATCGAACAGCATAAAAAATGGAACGTGTTCCGTAATTTAAACGATCGAGTACGTTGGGCACCGCGTGCCGTTCCAAATATTTAAATTTTCTTTTATTCCGTTTGGGAACGATGTGCGCCTCCTATGATAAATACGCGTGACGTCAACTGATTTACGGCCTTTCTTCTAATAAAAACTGCCAAGCAGTGGAGAGTTTCCTTTCTTCCTTGAAATTAATACATGTTGTTGTGCGATCGGCTTTATAAATTTCAATTTCCTCCAGAGTTCTCAGATGTTCTTGATGTTGGGTGGTGCGGATCACCTTTGCCTCGTTAAAATTCGGTGTTATATCCGGGTTTGCTGCATACGTTGACAATGCCGTTGTGTATTTATGGCGGGTAATGTCGGATTTATGCTCCTTTATTCTAGTGCATAGTGGGCGTTTAGTGGACCCTATGTACAGTAATTGTTTCTGCCATCTGTCGTCCTGTAGAGGGATACTGTACACTCCCGGAAGCCTATACGGGTTAGGTGCGTCTTTTCCGTTTCTCAATAGGCTGTATATGGAAGGGTTTCTCCGATAAGCGATTTTAATTCCCCTTTTTTTCGCAATTGTGTTGTATATTGTTTTAAGGTGCGGGTTGTATGTCATCGGGGTCCTTTCTGTGTTTTCTTCTCTGGTAACTTTTTTCACTACGCTTTCTTGGTTTGTTATACTGCTTGTATGGAGGTGCCGGTTATATAACTTTTTTACGATGTTAGTGTAACCGTGCTCTCTTGCTATTCTATTAATAAACGTTAATTCCTGTTGTAGAGCATCGTTTGTGGAAGAGTGCGTGTAGGCTCTTTCTATTAAAGCCCTAAAGGCAGCCATTTTATAGGAGTAGGGGTCACAGGAATCGAAGGGGATGTACGATGGTATGGTTGTAGGTTTTCTGTAGACCCTCGTTTGTAGTATCCTTTTTTCGATCCTTATTTCTATATCCAAGAAGTGGATTATTTCAGGACTGTGTTGCTCCATTTCCAGTTGTAGGCCATAGGGGTTGTCGTTCATGGCCGTTTTAAACTGCTTTAGGTCCGGCATCGATTTCCAGAGGATAATGATGTCATCTATGTATCTTCCGTATAAAATTATGTTTGAGAGAAACGGTGACAGTGTTTTGGCTTCCAATGCTCTAATTACCATTTCACATAGGTCCCCGGATAGCGGACTCCCCATGGGTACACCCCTCTCCTGTGCATAAGCCTTTCCTTTGAATTGGAATACTGAACTATAACACGCCAAATGGGCTAACTCTAAAACTTGATGGTGCAGGCTGTCATCATTTACTTTCTCCATGAGGAAATCTCTCAGTGCACAAAAACAAGGTTCTATTCTAATTGAGGGGTATAACGATCTAAAGTCCCATACTGTGGCATAACCGGGTGTGTCTATGCCTTTAAGTTTTTGTATCAACTCTTTCGGACTTGAGATATTGAACTGATAGCCATTCAGATGTGTGGATAACATATTATGCACTGATTTCTCCAGTTTAATAGTAGGAGCTCTTCCTTTGTCCACTATAGGTCTTAGCTCATGGCCTTGCTTATGCGTTTTAGCAAAAGCGAAAAGTTTAGGTACGTCCGGAGCGTCCGTAATGATGTTTCTCATACTCAGCTTCTTTGCGAGTTTGGTGTTGGCGAACCGCTTAACTCTCGCTTGCATTTTATCTACCCAGTTTGCTTCCATCTCTGTGCATTGCGTTGCGGAGAGGTATTCATTTAATTCTCTCTCATACGTATCCCGCTTCATTAAAACCATTATTTTGGCTTTATCTGCCCTTGTTACGACTATATCGTTAGATTTTATCCATTTGGAGGCTTGGCTTAGTTTATGTTTAAGCTGCATGATCTCCTTTGACTGTTTAGCGCTATTAATTCTTAAAGCAGATAGCCATCTGTAATATTCTTTTTGGTTGTGAGAAAGACCTCTTAAAAGGTTTTCTAGGTCTGGGATACAAGATTTGACCGTTTCATTTGGGGAAGGTGGTGGTACAAATGCTGGGCCAAGTTTTAGTATCTGCATAACAAATTCTGGAACTTGTATATTATCCCAAACTACTACCGGTGCTTCAGTCTTACTTAATCTCTTTGGTACTTGGAATTTTAGAATCCATTGCATTTTTTGATTAAAATGCACCTTCAGTTTATACTTCAGCCTATTTTGGATGTTAATCTGCTTCGCATTTTCAACTTTTAAAACATTCGGATCCCACTGGAATAAATCGTTCTCTACTTTCACAATTTTGGCTATCGCCGAGTATACATTCTTCCTGGTGCATCTGATTGCCCTTGTAAGGCACATCCATCGTACTTTGTTAATTATAGGCTCATTACCTGGAGGTAGTCGTACTCGGAAAATGGTCATCGGGAACACTCCGTTATTTTTACAATTGATCAAGAAATCCAGTTTTGCTCTTGCTTTTGTAAGAGCAATAATTGCTTTGCGGTATTCATTGGCTGGCATAGCCTTAATAAACTAACACTTCTCCCACACCGGGTTGTATAAACAGAAAAAAATTTAAATACCTTCTAAAACCGATAACCGGTGCGAACTATTTTTCTAAATGGCGAACGTTTTCATTGCCCCTCCTGGGCTCTTCCTCAGGCCAATTCTGGATTTGATAATCGAACAGCATAAAAAATGGAACGTGTTCCGTAATTTAAACGATCGAGTACGTTGGGCAACCGCGTGCCGTTCCAAATATTTAAATTTTCTTTTATTCCGTTTGGGAACGATGTGCGCCTCCTATGATAAATACGCGTGACGTCAACTGATTTACGGCCTTTCTTCTAATAAAAACTGCCAAGCAGTGGAGAGTTTCCTTTCTTCCTTGAAATTAATACATGTTGTTGTGCGATCGGCTTTATAAATTTCAATTTCCTCCAGAGTTCTCAGATGTTCTTGATGTTGGGTGGTGCGGATCACCTTTGCCTCGTTAAAATTCGGTGTTATATCCGGGTTTGCTGCATACGTTGACAATGCCGTTGTGTATTTATGGCGGGTAATGTCGGATTTATGCTCCTTTATTCTAGTGCATAGTGGGCGTTTAGTGGACCCTATGTACAGTAATTGTTTCTGCCATCTGTCGTCCTGTAGAGGGATACTGTACACTCCCGGAAGCCTATACGGGTTAGGTGCGTCTTTTCCGTTTCTCAATAGGCTGTATATGGAAGGGTTTCTCCGATAAGCGATTTTAATTCCCCTTTTTTTCGCAATTGTGTTGTATATTGTTTTAAGGTGCGGGTTGTATGTCATCGGGGTCCTTTCTGTGTTTTCTTCTCTGGTAACTTTTTTCACTACGCTTTCTTGGTTTGTTATACTGCTTGTATGGAGGTGCCGGTTATATAACTTTTTTACGATGTTAGTGTAACCGTGCTCTCTTGCTATTCTATTAATAAACGTTAATTCCTGTTGTAGAGCATCGTTTGTGGAAGAGTGCGTGTAGGCTCTTTCTATTAAAGCCCTAAAGGCAGCCATTTTATAGGAGTAGGGGTCACAGGAATCGAAGGGGATGTACGATGGTATGGTTGTAGGTTTTCTGTAGACCCTCGTTTGTAGTATCCTTTTTTCGATCCTTATTTCTATATCCAAGAAGTGGATTATTTCAGGACTGTGTTGCTCCATTTCCAGTTGTAGGCCATAGGGGTTGTCGTTCATGACCGTTTTAAACTGCTTTAGGTCCGGCATCGATTTCCAGAGGATAATGATGTCATCTATGTATCTTCCGTATAAAATTATGTTTGAGAGAAACGGTGACAGTGTTTTGGCTTCCAATGCTCTAATTACCATTTCACATAGGTCCCCGGATAGCGGACTCCCCATGGGTACACCCCTCTCCTGTGCATAAGCTTTTCCTTTGAATTGGAATACTGAACTATAACACGCCAAATGGGCTAACTCTAAAACTTGAT
The DNA here is from genome assembly GCF_030686945.1 of Centruroides vittatus. Taxonomy (NCBI): domain Eukaryota; kingdom Metazoa; phylum Arthropoda; class Arachnida; order Scorpiones; family Buthidae; genus Centruroides; species Centruroides vittatus. The sequence goes on from NW_027122320.1 coordinate 373,871, forward strand.
GGTGCAGGCTGTCATCATTTACTTTCTCCATGAGGAAATCTCTCAGTGCACAAAAACAAGGTTCTATTCTAATTGAGGGGTATAACGATCTAAAGTCCCATACTGTGGCATAACCGGGTGTGTCTATGCCTTTAAGTTTTTGTATCAACTCTTTCGGACTTGAGATATTGAACTGATAGCCATTCAGATGTGTGGATAACATATTATGCACTGATTTCTCCAG